>NC_068298.1:19529300-19851592 GCF_025860055.1 Xyrauchen texanus | reverse complement strand
CTCACGTGCAGGCTTGGAAAAATGGCTGTGGTTATGGCTGCTATGCTGGGCTAAGCAGCACTGTGCCTCAGGAGAGCATGACTAACACAAATATACAACAACAACTTAACACAGCTTGTAAAGCTCAACCGTACCCACAGACACGGCTCCTGAACCCACACGGGGGCCTGCAAACCTCCCACATGTGCACTCATTCGGCCCAATACATAGAGCAGTAAGATCTGGCAGTAAGTCATGGGCAATCTCCATACTATTCCTTCAGGACCAAAACGGATCCTAGTGTCTAACCCTGCCAAGACTTACTATACACACACACTCAAGTGTGCCTGTAAGAGTACAAGCCTAATCTCACCAGCTTGGCCGGCACACCTGGTTAAAGTTAAGAGGGTGCAGTTATAGTCAATTATAATGCCATATAACATACAAATACAGACCACCTGATCCAAGGGCATAATTGGAAACAGCTCTGATATGTCTGAGGTCAAAACCAAAGTCAGCAGAACACCCCTCTCACTCAATGAGCTAGCCAGACTGGTAAGATTTGTTGGGAGCCCGGGGGTGGAATAGAGTGGAGAGTGTGCCACCTATCAAAGCTTCCCACCCCCTGACCCCACCACCCCTGTGGGCTGCATGACATCCATCCCACCCACTTTATCCACTTTGGGTCTTACTGCCTTGACCTGAACAAGAGTAATACAGCCACACTCACACATCCAGACACAACCCATCAGATTAAGGTCCCGGTGTTTGCAGCATTGGGCAAGCTCAGTATGACTTAGACAGAAGGACACAGCAGGATAACTTCCTCTACCTCATCCCTCTCTCTCTCTTTATTCTATCCTTTCTTTGTCTCCATCTGTCACTCAAGCTCTGACATGTCCAAAGTTCCAGCATTTCCACCACTTCTTTGATTCCGAGATACTGCAGTATAGCTACTTAAGGTGGAATGAATGGGGACAATATTTTTCTATGAAATACAATGGCCTGTGCACCTTTGTAGTGGTAGTCTACAAACTACTGGAGGTTTGACTCAAGGAGGTGAGAGGTCAAGGTCAGTCACCACATCTGCTCTGTAGCACTGCTGCCCTCAGTTTCCTCAATCAGTTCTTACTGTGAAGAAACTGATAATAAACTGCAGGTCTGTGGCAATTGCTTTTATATTTCTCTATCTTAAAGATGTACAATAAGAAAAAAAGCTTTTCCTGTTTTCATCCACTTGGTTTCTGTCTATGTCTTGGGTATGTTCTTTTACAGAGCTTGATACAATAAGGCCAAAACATACTTTACTCAATTATGTGAAAGCAAATGCTTATAACTATGCATTGCATGCTCAATTTCAAGTGAAATTCAGAACCCAATGCAAATTTGGCCTACCAGGGGTGAAACTACCCATTTACGGGGTGTAAGCATTAGCAACGTTGGCGCTATAACAAACCTGGCACCCCTTGAACGTTTCACTATCTAAGTGCCACCCTTAGGGATTGAGTCGGCAAACCCCTTTGTTTGGCACCCTTTTGAGTTGCATATGTTGCATACCATATTTCTGTGCCCCTGCGCATTGAACTTTCAGCATTGCTGAAAGTGCAGTTATAGTTGGCATTAGGGTAAATGGTCATCTTTTATGGTCAATTTTCTTACCTGCATTTGCTTACTTATGAAGAGTGTTTCTGGCCTAAAAATAAGGAAAAGAGGAGGCAGAGAGGACTTGCACATACTATCATAACCACAGAACAGATAAAGTCCTTTATAACATCCATAATGAAAGTCTATGAGCCCTGCAGCACAGGCACGCACACACACGCACGCACACACACACACACACACACACACACACACACACACACACACACACACACACACACACACACACACACACACACACACACACACACACACACACAGACTGTGTAAAAAAATGGGCAAGCCAGTAGGGTAGCACAAAGCAGGTGTTTAAATGTCACACTAGTATAATGCCATCCTATCTTAGAGAGGAAGAGAGATCCATGTTGCAAAACACCTGTGCTCTATTTCCCCTTCACAAAACTGATGGTTCAGCTCCTCTGGCCCAGCCTCAGACTTCAAATGGGGCAAGAGTTTGGTTGGTTGGGTGGAGGGGGGTGTCAGGAGTGAAAGGTGGCCTCTTTGTCTGTGTCTCAGACAGGCCACGCACAGCAGCACAGGAACCAGAGCAGCGTGGGGACTAACTTGATTGATAACTGACATTACACCCCCTTCCTTCATGGCTGGAGGGACAGAGGGGTGATGGTTATCCAAGCAGAGAAATGTCAGAGTCCAGACGTTGTCAGAGAGTCCGTCCTTCCACACGCTCTGTCTCTCTCTCTTCTGGTCTCGCATTTTTCTTAAAGCCAATGTTTAGCAGTTTTGTACTTAGACTCTGTTGTAGAGTGGCAATGGGGTTCAGGTCGGAGAGAAGAATCAGAAGGGCAACAACAGTGCTGATTTAATGAAGTTCCAGTCTCCTATTCAAGAAAGTTACATATATCTCTCCACACAGCTCAAATACATCACACAGAGATACCAACACACACACACACACACACACACACACACACACACACACACACACACACACACACACACACAAAGACTTGGTGGACAAAGGAGTCTGGGCTCTTTGTATATGTTGACAGAAACAGTAGACAGAGATTAAGCGATTAGTGTTACAGTGATAGAATAGCAAAGAACTGCAGCACAAAATCTAGATCAGCTGGTCCAACCCCACCAAACAAAGAGGATTTACTTCAGCAACTCATGTCTGTGATCATATGTTAGTTAATTAATTCGATCAATCATTCGTTCAATCGATCGATCGATCATTAATTAATTAATTAAATTAATTCATTCATTCATACTGCGGCAACCAGTGTCTGTGATCTTTTGTTTGTTCGTTCATGTTTGTTCATCATTCATTTATACTGCACCAGTCAATGTTTGTGATCTTTCGTTCATTCATTCATACTGCAGCAATCAATGTTTGTGATAATTTGCTTGTTTGTTCATTTGATCATTCATTCTGTCACTGCTAAAGCCATATTACAGGGTGGGTTTAATATCCTCATCATATACTCATTTAAAAAAATATCATATGTAAACTAAACGACTCTGAAATTACAATTTCCATCCATTTACAGGTTCTTTGTTCCTAACTATTAGCTAAGCATTTTGTTATACATTCAACATGTGGGATGCAATTAATTTGCTACTAATGCATAATTGATTCAGTCTTGTGCAACTGTAGATGTTGTGTATTTCAATTATTAAAAAATGCGAAATAATTAACAGTAGTAATTGCAATGTATAAAATATACTACAAACACTAAACAAGGTGGACCATGACATCTCAGAAAAAGTCAAATCGAGGATTATTAGCTCATAGGAATCCGTGAACCAACTCAGTAGTTGAGTAATTTAATGTGTCTATATGTGTTTAACATAGCTGGAGGCTGTAGAGTGTATTTGCAATAGCTGTGCTGGGAGGATGGTGTGCTGTTTATGCATTCAGCAGCAGTAATGGAGCTCTTTATGCTGCTAAAATGTGAGGTCTGGGCTCATTTCCACTCTGCTGGTGATTCTTTTAGCCTCTCGCTTACTTATACTTTCATTTGCAAATGCAGGTCTGCCCCTCCATAAACTAGTAATAGGCAGTGCATCAGGGTGTATGGAATCAAAGTTCTGCCACTGCTATGAGGTCTATTTATATTCCTCTTTTTGGCTAACACCTCACCGCTGTCTCATTTGAAAGGAAATAAAAAGAAAACATATAGGTACAGCTTTATTTACAACCATGTCATGTCTAAGTATAGTGTGAATAACACATTATTTCACACCTTAAATATTACTCTTGCAGGGCTAGTAATCAAAAAACATTGTCCAATGTGTCCCAAGTTACAAGCCATATAATGGAATGCACTATTTTGCATGGGGGTGGCTGGCATCACCTCACCCCTGTTCTGTTTAACTTTGCTCCCAGGATCATACTATAATTGTGTAGATAAGTATCTAGGTAGAGATACACATGTTCATCATGCTCGATTGACTAACTAAATGACCAGCCATTTGCTTTCATTACCGTAGATTGGACCACCGCTTCCCTTTGCTTGCTTCATTAGCATGAAGCTAATTACTTCTCCTGGATGCAAGGATCTGCAGGGGTAACCTCATCCATAGCCAGAACATTGAGACCAATGGGAACTTGTTTGTTAGTTACATTAAAATTATCTCAAAAGGTAAAATCCCCACATTGTGGAGAGATATGGAATAAGGAGAGGGCAGAAATGAACAAGAAGTTGGCAACAGGCGGTTGAGTTAATGCAGGGCACGGAAGTCTGGGCGAGATTAGCATCATGGAGATGCAGAGAAGGCTCTGTTCATTTCCTTAGATCAGTAGCTTTCTCTATACTTGAACTTCAAAAGCTACTCAACATCAATTAAACACAGCCACCAAACGCCCACCACTAAATACCTGGAGATGATTATATAACTGCTTTCTTGTTTGCATGCAGCAAAAATTAGTCCATATTTCCACATTTTCATTTCCAACTCACAAGACGAGGAAAGGAGATTTACAGGTGTGCCATAAGGCTTTTATGTATCCATATGCTAAGTGCATGGTTTTACTTCAAAGTATATCAAAGATGCTTCGTATTGGATATACAGTATGATAATTTTGGGTTCAGCACTAAAATTAAAAAAATCAGAAATCAATGTAGCAGTAAAACACACCGAACAGTTTCTACATAAAATGTAAGTTGCCAAAATATGCTTTAACTCTGAAATCCTTACATGCATAAAGACATTATTGATGCAGTTTAAATTGCTGCAATGGAAACATTAGCCAATATACATAGGCTATGGTATTGTCCACTGAATATTTTGCTCTCTAATTATTCCCTACTCATTTCATACAGATTTAGAACATCTATTATAAGAGTTTAATACTGGAGGTTGTAAATGGTTTTAAGCCTAATGTGGGATTTAGAATGTGAGTTTTCTAGAACAAATATATAATCTCAAAGAGATCAAGGAGAGAACATTGATTACCGACAATGAGACAGCTGCCCGAGCTCAAGTATCATTCTCATTTCGTATTTGGATCTTGGGTCTCTTTGAAGAAGCCTTCAAGCCATCTAAGAACAAATGAGATGTTTTCCTCACATTTTCCCCCATGATAATTAGTGTTTACCTGCTTGTTTTTGAGGAAGCCTGCATCATTACAAATGAACAGGTTCTATTGTTCCCACAGCTGCTATTGTTCTGGCTGTAGGCTGAACCCTGATTATTTAGCAGTGTGAAAACCTGGAGGCAGGTGTTTTGGCAGACACATGTGCCTGAAAGGGGGTTACAGGGATCTGGGGTGGGTGGACACCACAGGGACACTGGACTGTTTGGCACTGCCTACAGCAGTGTTTCTCCCACAACAACCCATGACCATCATTATTATCTGTGGTAAAAATACTCACAATCAACTATGGAAATCACAGAGATGGGCAGGGAAAATACACTGTATATTTGATTGTACAATATATGTTTTATGCATTGTTAAATAAAAAAAAAACAGTAGACAGGCCTTTGTGGCTTCTATGGCATCTCTCTATCTACAAAGCCCTTTCTTTATAGGAAAAAAGCCCTTTCAGGCAGAAAAAGTTGATTATGTGGATGAACGTGTTTGCTTCAGCTTTGTGGTGTTGCTACAAGATTTTCCAATCTCTGAACATAAAAAAACATTATACTTATCTTAAATATCAAACCAATATTCTTTTACTTGGAATGTATAAGCAATTTTCAGTTTTTTTACTAATTTATACATTTTGCATCAAACAGTCAGCCATTATTTAAACATTTTACTGAGTGGCCTGCAAAAATACAAGGTGAAAAAGCATCAATACATTCCAACGAGAACATTTGAGAGATGAATGGAAGCGAGGCAATCTTTCATGCTGCTGTTACCATGAAAAGCAGCCTCACCATAAGAGCGTACCTCTCAAGACTTTATGAAGTTGTGCTGATCAAAGATAAAGCACTTCAGTATTAGAGCTCAAGGGAGATATCCCGATGCCACACTGTTTCCCCCAACATAAAATGTGTTTAAATTAAACTCTGTCCAAACGTTGAGAGAGTGGGTACTCTTTGGTCATGCTAGTCTATAAGCAAATGCACATTAGGAACATGCAGCCAAAAACTTACTTTAGTGATTGTACTTTATTGCTAATAAACAATTTAATTTAAACATGTTATGAAAATATCTCTCTAAATTTACCAT
Source organism: Xyrauchen texanus (assembly GCF_025860055.1). Classification (NCBI taxonomy): domain Eukaryota; kingdom Metazoa; phylum Chordata; class Actinopteri; order Cypriniformes; family Catostomidae; genus Xyrauchen; species Xyrauchen texanus. The sequence continues at coordinate 19,845,312 of NC_068298.1, read as the reverse complement.
CAGTCCCAAAGCTCAATTCTCACACATTCATCCCATTGTTCCATAAATAAACGCACAGTCCTATAAGACTGGTGTATCTATGGTGTGTTTAAGACTTTAACACACCACAGATTTGTATACAATAGAAAATGAGAGGTGGACACAGGATGTTGGACTCCCTTGCAGAGTTTGTTATTCAGCTCTGGCCAGTGCCACTCATAGCGCACACAAATTGCTCCAGGATATATAAGTACATGGGAAGGAAGAGTAGACAACGACTGGATATGTTTCCACCTCATTTTACCGCCCCGGTTCTATGCATGGTTCCCCTAACTTAGGTCTGCACCAGAGGGAATTTAGCATCACTGACATCACAGCTATATAATGGCACAAACTGGACAGCCCAGTCCCTCCAACCCTCCCAGAATGTGACAAGAGCAGGACATTGAGAATGTGTGAGATAACTGTATATGTTTTCCATTTAATTTCATCCAGATTTGCCTCGCCAGTGAGACACCTCAAACATGTACCTCTAGTATTGTATGTGTACAGTGTGGATGTAAGCGTGAGTGTGTGTGTAGGTATTGTAGGACGGATGGATGGAACCAGACAGATGTACAGACCACATGATAAACTTACAAAACAGAGCCAATAAGAACAAAAATGCAGGTGTATGAAGCAGAGGAAAAAAGCACAAAGACATGACATATTGTTTGCAACTATGCACATTAACATGAGTCAGATAGAGCAACTAAAGGCAGTGTAACTGTGGCAATAGCTGTGTGTTATTGATAGAGAGCAACTCGCTCAGGTTTGTACCGCTTCCTTTAATGAGGCTGAATTTCCCCTCCCGTCCTCTCACAGGGGACCTTACCATGCATATTAAAATTCTCCCCAACTTTCACAAGTAATAAAGTAACGGCATGTAAACGTGTATGTTTTTTTCCTTTCTGCTGTTTTCCCCAGTGTGCGCTGCAGAGACTGACTGGTTTCATGGGAACTAATTAACCTCACCTGTGTTAATTACTGCCGCAAACCAATCAACTGCTCCAACGCTAATTACCCCTTTTTTTGCTGGATACAGGTCGCCATGACAACAACATCACAGCAGAGGCTGATGAAGTCACACCGCAGAGCAAGTTTGTGCATCTCATATAATATCTAACTCTGTTAACATAAAAACATGAATGTAACAAACAGAAGAGCCTCCATTGTGTTTTGCACACTCTGAACTAAACTACTTATTCTTCTTCAAATTCAACTTTAGTTCAAAAAGCAAAAGCTTTTATAATAAATTTAGACTTGCTCTAAAGTTAATCAAAGGGAAAGAAGACAAAGCGATGTCTCTTTCACAAACACACACACTCTGTAACACTCTGGGTCACATAGCGTTTAAGATAAAAACACAAGACAAGGTGAACCAATAAAACAACAGCTTCTAAAGCTTGTGAACATGTGTGTCAATAAAAGAGAAGTGAACTACTAAACAACAAGGAGAGTAGAAAGGGAGGTGATATGTGTCTGTGGTATGATGGGATTGATTTTTTTTTTTCAGTGGGGTGTTGTAGGTTGGACAGGGCAGAGAGAGGGGCCCTGCAGTGCCCTGCCTGACCTCTCTATATGCATGCTGTTCACCCAATCACCAAAGCACTGACAACCACTGCCTCCTCCCTCATCAATACCAAGACTCAGTGAGAGAGAGAGAGAGAGAGAGAGAGAGAGAGAGAGAGAGAGAGAGAGAGAGAGAGAGAGAGAGAGAGAGAGAGAGGGATCTTGTTGTATACAGAGGGAGTAATCTACGGTTGTTAATAAAGCAAAGAGAAGACAGCATTTTCTAATAAATCCAATATACAAACCCATCTTGTCAAAATATGACAGCAATACAAAAGCAATGTTTTTAATCAAATGATGGAAAAGAAAAAAGAAATATTTTCAAAATGAAATGCTTTGATTCTGCTTTAATTGCCTTTTTTATGAATTTGCATTTGTTAGTAGGATGAGACAGGTAGCCGAATGTTATTGCTAAATTTAAATTATATGCATAATAAAGGTCTCATGCTACAGAATGAAGACTGCAAAGAATTGCTAATATTTATTACAGACAAACAACACATAACATAAGGGAAGTGAGCAGAAAGCAATGGGAGACACAATGTGTTGTCTACACAACATAAAAAACTGAGAATAAGAATTCTAAGATAAAGAGAAAGAGAGGACATTTGGATCTGTCCTAAAGATGCCAAAGTATTATTCGCTATATGACTTCTTAAGATGAAATAACTGCAACTGCAGTTTCAAGCCAGACCAATTAATTATATAATACACAGAACTAGAGACAGCTTTGTGGTTGAATCACATCACATACTGTGAAGTGCAATCATATTACCAACATTGTATTTATTTAGTTATTTTTTAAGATTATGCTTGCCATTGAAAAACTGGCCTTCACATTGCTTAGGTGTCTATGGTGTTCTGGGTGGTTGCTAGGGCATTCTGGTTCATCACCTCATTAAGCTGCATAATTACAAGAACGTGCAAGACCAGTTACAGATCAAAGTTCAATATTTAAGGTTAAGGATTTGAAAAACCCCTAACCCTAAGTAAGATCAATAGTTATAGTGATGCTGGATTTTTTGTCTTACTTTTTAACTCTATCAACAATGCATTAAGAGCTGTGTGCATTTCTGTTTGTGAATATGGTCTGATTCTAATAATACAGTCCAAATGTGTGACTGACAGATCTAGGACTCTCTCTCTCTTTCTCTTTCTCTCTCTCTGCATGTGTCTTCTTATGGATCCTGCTGTGATAGCCGGTGAGTGCAACGATCGAACCAAACCCCCCCACACAAACACACACACACGCACAGAAGCACACACTTCACAATGTCTGTTTTCTAGTGCCGAGCGGGAGATTCTGTCCTAATGTAATATATATGAGGCTGGATACAGGTTTCACATTCAGTGATAGGTTCTTGTGATAGTAAATTATAAATCAACATCGATTTTGCCCCAATCCATCCTCTACACCCCCACCCCAAAACTCACTCACTCACTCATACTCTCTCTCTCTCTCTCTCTCTCTCTCTCTCTCTCTCTCTCAGTTTAACACACATACACACACACACACACACACACACACACACACACACAAATCTTACACACACACATGTACACACTTTGCACATCCCACTTAGAAGTTCATCAGAAGACACCAAGGCTGGAGTGCACTTTATCAGATTAGGTCTGGCCATGTCTATCAAATATGAATGAGACGAGAGACTGCAGAGATGGGCTCACACCACCGGCCATGAGCCAGACAGGCAAAAGAGCCAGCACAAGGTTAATCACACACACACAAGCATTGAACACAGCTCACCTTTAGCACTCACAGCTACAATGTGTGACAGGTGCACATGCTCTAGCACACGCACACACACACGCACACGCACACACACACACACACACACACACACACACACACACACACACACACACACACACACACACACACACACACACACACACAGCCTGAAAAGTTGCTGAGACTGCACTACAAACACAAGTACATCCACCCCTCCATCACTTCCCTCCTGGGACAGAAATAGTTCTCCAAGGATATCCCTCATGCCTCTCCTCCGATGCTCCCTCTCTTCATCTCTTCCCTCACACTTTTCCTAAGCACTCTTCAAAGGCTCCACTGGTTTTTGAAAATAAAGGACCTTGGCTGAGAGCTCCTTTTATGTTACCAGCCATCTTATTAGGGGGATGTTTTTTAGCCCCCAGACTCTCTTGATTCCATTTAATTTTTGTAATGAATCTCCAAGGCTTTGCTTATTTCTGACATTAGGGTGTGAAGAGCATCAGGGTGGAGAGCCGTTGTGGCTTAACTTAGATGCTCGCAGCAGCACTCACACAGTGGAACAGTAGTGCCGCTATTATATTAGCTTCGGGAGAAAGAGGATAATGCCATATTTCTCAACTTATTTTCTCTTAAGCACTGTTTTCATTTTTATAGTCTGTTTTGCCAAATGAGTGGCTGATGGAATTCTCCATACAAACACTCAGGTCGTTTCCATCTACTCTTAGACACACTCCTTTGTTTTTCTCTCTTTCTTTTTACACTGACTAACACTTTTTCCACACCTGTTCCCCCCTCTCGCCTTCAGTCTTGTCATTAGATGTCAGATTCCTCTATAGAAATCTCAAGTGGCACTTGTGCTAGTAGAAGTGTGTGTGTATTTATGTTTGGCTGCTGGAGTGGATTGGTGTATCCGCTGTGTGGTTGCACCACATCACATGGAGATACTGCCTGTTTTAATAAGGACTTTAACACAACATAATGCACAATGTCAACCCTCTGAGACTTTGAGCACACAACCTGGCCCCAAAGCAATCCTGTAGTTCCATTCCTTACTGCCCAATTTCTGTGTTTGTTGACATTGATGGATGTTTAAAGACCCTATGAAATGGATAAGCATATTTTCTTTTCTGTGTTGATGTATTTTCCTACTGAAGAAGTTTTTGTGGGACATATGGAAGGGTTCATCAATTTTTCAAATAGTCAATAGTTTGTAGTTAGTGTTAGAGCTTGTTAAAACCACACTTGATAGTTAACCCAAAAACAAAAATGATCTAATAATTTTCCTCACCCCATCCCAAGTGTGTTATTCAGCAAAACACAAACAAAGATTTTTGAAAAAAAAATGTGTAGCTCCAAAAATCACATACAAGAAACACAAAAGTACTGCTTATGACTCCAGTGTTGAAATCCATATATTCTGAAGCAATATAATCACATCTGTCAACATTTGGGTACCAAAATCCAGGAGACCCCGGGGGGGCTGGATGGAAGAGGCAGGCTAAATACATACAAATTGTGCCGTTGTGATTTAATGTGCTGAGTACTGTAATTTTTCCCACCATGTCCGATATTAAAATCAGTGCGACACATTTTGCAAAAGGTGTGGGCATTGTCGATATGGCTTAGAGATATGAAATAAAATTCTTCGGTCCAGCTGTTGTTAAATTTACATGTATATTTCGTTTTATTTGCCAGAGCACCACCTGAGTCTTCTCCTCCCATCTACCAGTGATGCTTGATTCAACTTCACAAATGGGTTGAAATTTGTATGATGTGTCGATTGTGCAAGTATGATGTGTTTCATACAAGATCTGGCAACTGGACCAACTTGGAATAATATATTGATGTGAATATTCAAATGACGAGGCCATACAAATTACAGGAGTTTCCCAGTAGAAATAACAAAACGGAAGGGGGAGGGAGATGGGTGTGAAATACAGGAGACTCCTGGGAAAAACGGGAATGTTGACAGGTATGAATATAATAGGTGTGGGTGTGAAATAGAATAATATTGAAGTGTTTTTTTTACCCTAAATCTCCACTTTAACTTTCACTTTCAGATGTAAACAGGCACCGTATGTGACTTTCAGATGGAAAAGTGAAAGTGAAAATGGAGATTTAGAGTTTAAAAAAAGTTTTTTTCTGTTTCTCACCCACACCTATTGTATTGCTTCTGAAGATATGGATTTAACCACTGGAGTCTTATGGATAACTTCTGTTTTTTTAACCCTAAATCTCCACTTTAACTTTCACTTTCAGATGTAAACAGGCACCGTATGCGACTTTCAGATGGAAAAGTGAAAGTGAAAATGGAGATTTAGAGTTTAAAAAAAGTTTTTTCTGTTTCTCACCCACACCTATTGTATTGCTTCTGAAGATATGGATTTAACCACTGGAGTCTTATGGATAACTTCTGTTTCCTTTATGTAATTTGGGGGGATTAAAAGTTCTGATCACCATTTCCTTGCATTGTATAAACCTACAGAGCTGAGATATTTTTCTAAAAATCTTCGTTTGTGTCATACACATCTGGGATGGCATGAGGGTGAGTTTTTTGGGTGAACTATCCCTTTAAACCTGTAATGTAACATTATGAATACATTTGAGCCTTTTCCTTTACAACCAATTGCTGTATGGAAAGCAAATAGTGTTACAGTAACCAAAGATCATTTTTATTGCTAGTCGATGGACAAAAAGTTTTGTTGGCCAAGATGAGCCATCAATATATTTTAGTTTGTTTTCCCAGAAGAGAATGACTGTACATATATATATATATATATATATATATATATATATATATATTTATATTTGCTAGAAGTTGTTTTTGTCAACCTTTAGAAATACACAACCATATGACATCACAACTACTAAACATGTATTGAAAAAATACAACAGGGTCTTTAAGGTCAATGGAAGCATAGTTAAAAAGAAGTAGAGGGGACAGAAACCTCATGAAATCACACAACAGTTGTACAGAGAGCCAATGAGCAGGCAGACTCCCAGTTTGCACTCCGCCTGCATCTTCAACCCACTCTGTTTAGAGAGTTTTAATACCAAATAACTCTGCGATATTGCACACAAATATGTGCTCCACACCTGATTTTGCATAGCATGCATATGCGATAACACTCTAAATTCTCTTTCCTTTTATCTCCATTAACTTCCATCTCTAATAAGAACTTTTTGTGCTCATCCAATATAATAAACACAATCCTGTGTTATTGAGCCAATTTTTCAGAGTTGTTTGTGGTAATTTCATTGTGCGCTGCGTCTTCTACTAAATAAATTGTTTCATTTCTTGAAGCGGTAATTTCCATCCGTCATTAGAGAGAGTGCAGGCCTGGTGCTGCAGGTCACAGGAAGCAAATCGAGAGGTAATGAGCACAGGATCTAAATATTACAACTGTCATTTAGTGTGTGATACCCAGCCATTACACACACTTAACTAATGCTGACAGGCCTTACAATTACCTCCTCCTTTCCCGCTTTTAACTGCACCCATAATACACTGTAAAGATTTATTAAAATGATTAAATTGTGTAAATATGATGAATGAGCATGCGGTCTCATATCGTTTCTGGAACTCGATGGCAAAGTGCATAATTGTTTTGCTCGTGCAATGTGTTTTTATTCAATAACAGCCTGAATGGTTTCTCCGAGTGAAAGGACTGAACTTATTTCAACACATTTGCTTTAAATGTTGCTGGTGAAAATCTATTTTATTGATATTTAGGTCTGCGTTTAAGTAATTTAGGGGCAAAGTGAGCCATTGTGAAAGTGAATGGGATTAGAGAACAGGAAAACTCATAAAGATGAAGAATGGAGAATGAGCAGGTTTAAACAAAGCAGCCATTGAATTCCGATAGAGCTGCGTCTCACCAGTGTTTTTTATTTTAGTGAGGCAATAACTGAATAGCAATAACTGCATGCACCTCTCTTACTCATGAAAACACACACACACACACACACACACACACACACACACACACACACACACACGCACACACACAGACATGCACACATAAAACCAGGTTGACTGGCCTAATTTATCTGTACAATTAAGCATGTTCACTCTTTAGGCACCAACAAGCTGTCTAAGGTATGTGGTGCAGGCACATGTGCAGTACTATCTACAAAGCTTACATATCTGTTTCCAATATAGCCCTTCTGTTCTCCGGAGTGCTATTGATTGGCGACTGATGGCCGAGCCGACAGACACAAAGCTAAACTAATTAAAGTGTGAGCTGGAACGCTAGCATGGATGCTACCGGAGCGCATATTCAATTATCATGTGGGCACCACAATGCACCGGCATCAACACACACACCCATACTGCATGGACCACATTGCAGGATCGAAAGACAATCGGCTGCTCTGATTAAATGTGTGTTGTTCATAAGGTAAAAAAAGGAGATACATGGAGGGCAAACCGTACACCTTAAGGAAGCACTATAACCAGCACTCACACTTACATGCCACTTTATAGAGCAGTATAGCAGCAAGAATTTTTATTTCTTCCTATTGATTTGTGCTGCTGTATGCAAACTCAGCCTCAGTAAAGCTGCAGCAATACCTGCCCAGTGCAGGTGATATAGCACAGAGTAGGAGAGCCATAAAAGCCCAATCAGATACTGTGATTCCACCCCTATATGTGAGGAGCACTTTAATCAGATGTGGGCTTTGACCAAGATGGCTGTGAAGTCGACATGAAAAAGATTTAAAGTTGTCAATACTATGGAAATCACTTAAAGGTAACGTGTGTAAAATTTTAATGTTAAAATATTTCTCATTTCCCAGCTTAATATGCAGAGACAACTATAAGTAAGTCATTTGAAGGTTGATTTCCCCGAAATGTTTAAACAGTGTGGGTCTCTGGTTTATCTGAGCATCCCAACCAGACTGGCAACAACACTGGCTCAACCAAGTGTGCAAGTCTGAAGCGGGACAAATTATTGTTTCAACCAATAGCAGACAAGGGTATTTTTGGACATAATATTTGCTATTCCATATAGTGATGCTAGTGGCACAGAAATTAAACACTTCACCTTTAAAAAAAACCCAAGGAAAAGCAAAATGTGACAACTTATTGGAAATATAAACAAAAGACCTGAAAGAATTCAAATATTCCACTTATCTGGATCTCCTCTGCTATATGTCAGGCAAAGCCTTAACTGTTGCCCCTAAATGCTGAAACCACCATATGGAATAAGTGTGTGGGGGAATCTGTGACAGTGTGGCTTTAAATTAACCGCAGCCAATGATGAAACCCGCAATATTGCCTGTTGGTAAACACATGGCATGCTAGGGGTCTTGACTTTTGACCTATGAAAAACAAGCTCGATCTGAGGGAGACCTCTCATATGACAGCTCATTAAAATGCAGGCCCACAGCCTCCATTATGAGCTGCTTTGTGACGACTGTGTGGTGAACAGAGAGAATAAATAAGTGTCATCACGCCACGCATGCCTCCTTGAAATTAATTGACCTCTTCTTGAGACAACCATTATTGGAGTGTGCATGTGTGACATATGCGTTCTAAATGAAGTTTGGTTGTTAAGTATATGTGTGAATATATGCATATGGATGTATATATGTGTGTGTGTGTGTGTGCATGTGTGTGCATGTGTGCATTGGGGGAGGTTGTGAAAGCGGCGAATTGATGCAGCTCTGATGAAAGGCTCTGTGAGTATCCGTAGAAGGAACACACACTGAGTTGTGCACTCTCTTTACACAATGTTGGAAAACACACATTTAACTTTCCTTGAACCAATCCCTAAATTGCTCTCTCTGGCTATGTTCGAAAAAGCATAATACTATGCCACTCTAACTATTGCTGCAGTATGCATACTGTTCACAGTATGCTAATGCACAGAATGCCCGGATAACATTCTATATTTGCCAAAAGAAAATAGTTTGGAATACTGTATCCAATGACGTAATGCGCTCAACTTGACATTTTCAGTGTAATAGATGAATTGGCAGTACATCTGATTGTATCTCTTTCTAGAATAATTATTTGATTGTTCTACCATATGACAAAATATATTTTTTGCACAAAAATGAACTAAAAATGCATAATTACTCTTTTTTATTAAGAGCTAGAATGAGTGTGTACAGGAGACAGTGGGATCAGAGAGCTGTTCTACAAATGCTAGACAATCAAATGCAGACACTGCAAAAGACAGAAAAATGCACAGCAAAAAGAAATCTATTCATCCATCCCATCCATTCATCTTGTTCAGCAATAATATATGGCACTTCATAATAAGATTCTATATGTTATAATTAGTTCTATCAGGAAGACTCGCAGACTTGAGTGAAATTTAAGATGACATTTATTTGATGAATATAAAACAGAAATGTAATATCTCTCTTTGGCATAAGCTCCGTCTGGCAGTCCGAAGATATTGTACTCTGAACCGTCATATCCTCCCTGGCTTACATGTGATTGGTTAGGAGTTACCTAGCTAATGGTGTGACCATGTGCAGCTGCTAGTCTTCTCACTAGAACTACGCTGCACTTACATTTGATGTATGTAAAGTACTAGCAGATATATGTATATATATATATATATATATATATATATATATATATATATATATATATATATATATATATATTACTATAACTTAAAATACATTAACCAGAGAAGCAAAATTGCATTATATATTACTGTAATACTTGTTAGCATAAGAATGTGACTTAAATATACTGTATAATTTTTTTTTCATGTATTAAGCATAAAACATTTACTTCTTTAACAAAACTTTAACATTTATAAAACTTTACAGTATAAAACATTTTTTACAATGTGGTATGAATAAGATTATATTATTAATTAAGATTTAAGAACTGAATAAACTTTCTGAAGAATATTTCAAACAGAAATATAGTAAGCAGAAAACCAAGTTAATAAAAAGAGAAAGCAACACAATGCTTGTCCTCTCAAATCTAGCCACACATGAAACTGTAAGAGAGGCATTAACTCATCCTTTTTTGAGCTGTTAACGCTGTGTAAAGAATTAGCTTATTGTCTTCTCATTATAATTATTGTATAGAGTAAGAACCAGTTTGATGAAATAAACAGAGAACACTCAAACAAATGGGCCCAGTTCATAAGCTAGCATCTGCTCTTACAAACTTTCAAAATTCTGTCAACTAAAAAAACAACAAACTGGTGCATGAAGGAGTGAGTTTGAAAACTGAGAAGAGAAAGTGTTTTTACAGAAGACTAATGACTGCATGTCCTTAAATTAATTCTAGCAGTCCCATCAAAAGGGGCTAGTGTGTTTGAAACAAGAGAGATGACATGTTTACAAGTTTTTTATTAATGATTTACAAAACAGAGTATACATTGAGGGTATGAAGTCATCGCCGGCTTTGATCATGGACTGCTGTTGACCGTAATTGCCTGCATATTGATGGCTTCTCTTTTAATTAATTACTTGGGCTCTTTCAGCTCGTAGACATACTTTGTTCTGCTATTTTTGTATCTCATGAGTGGGACTGATTGTCAAAATCTGATAATACTGTATCTCAAATAAGTCAAGTAAATAAACAGGGAGATTAAAGGAGCTGAAAGATGCGCTGTAAGACAACACAAAACCAAACTTTCCCCATTGTCTGTTGTTTGTGCTGGTGCCGGCATTCATGTTTACTGTTCATGTACAAGCAGATGTTACGTCAGTATGACAGTGAGTATAATGTGCATCTGTAATACATTTCAACTTGTGTTTGTTGAGTCTCCTCGCTTTCTTCTCTTTAAGGGTTGATGTGGTGTAGTGGTTCATGAATGGTAAACAGAAGATTACTGATCCATGTGGGTCAACACAGAATATGTGTACTTTGTTTCACATTTTCTGAGCTGACTGCACAGAAACAAATCAGTGGAATTCTGTGCGATTGATTTAAAAGTGGTAAAATACTGCATGTTAAACATTACACTCCTATTGGTTGTTTAAAGCAACAATTAAAGGGATAGTTCAAACAAAAATGAAAATTGAACTAACCCTTTAAATTGACATGCAAAACTACATCAATGCTCCAATAGCGGAAGATGCTAAGAGCCACAAGATCAGATTACAGGTTAAAACACACTCTACTGATGCAAGTTTCACTTCTCTCCAGCCTCTATCAAACTACACTGAAGTGTATCCTCACTCAACAGCATCACACGTATGTGTGTGCTTACACACCGACACTCCACACCATTTCTCATGCCCACTGCTTTCCCCTTGTTTCTCAGGTAACTGATATCAGCTCTGCTATCCATCATCATTGCTGCTGCAGTCCCACTATGTATAATGGAGATCTCTCAGTGTTTTTCGTCAGGGTACAGGAAGCAGCGAAGGCAGCTGCCATCGCTGCCTCTGACACTCGCTGTCATAGCACAGTCAGCCAGCATTCACCTCTCAGCCTGACAAGCCATTCGGGATACACACACACGCGCACACGCACACACACACACACGTTGGTGTGGCTATCCTAATGAGGACTCTCCATAGACAAAATGATTTTTATACTGTACGAACTATAGATTATATCCCCTAACCCTAAACCTAACCCTCACATAAAACATTCTGCATTTTTACATTTTCAAAATGATCCAAAATCTAAGTGATTCGAATTATGGGGACAATAGAAATGTACCCCAAATCAACATTTATAGAATAATACCCTTGTAATTACCAGTTGTAACCTAAAATTTCCTTGTACACCACCCAAACCAGCACACACACACATGCACGCACACATAGACAATTGAAAGACACCTCAAACCATTAACGCAAAATCCTGACACACTTTTAAATACTGCTCAAGCAAACACTTATTGACTCACTCACTGCTGTCTGGAAGAGAGCAGTTGAGGTGAGTTATGTAAAAGTCTATAGAAGTTTATTACACAGCTCTCTGGAATACTCGATTCTGATTGGTCAATGGTGCCATCCAACGGTCCAGTATTGTTCTGTAACAACCGCACATCCATGTATCAGACCGCTCATCCTGGTTCTGTGAGCCGTCTCTCCTGCTTCTCGGATCACTGTGTGATCTATTTCAACTCACATCAAAGTTTCAAGACCGTTTATTTGTTTACTTGGCAAGTATATTTGTAATAGACTGAATAATGAATAGTCAGATGGTCATTTTCACAAAATAAACACCACCAGAACTCAGACGCAAACTGGAGGTTAATTACAGCTGTTAAGCAATTTCTTTCTTCTTACATAATTACACAATTTCAGAGTAAATCAATGTTTCATGTCCTTTTATTTGTTTATTTGGCAAGTTGACTTATAATAGGGTGAATAATGAATAGTCAGATGGTAATTTTCACAAAATAAACACCAACAGATATCCAATGCAAACCAGGGGTTGCTTTCAACTGTTCAGAGATTTTGTTCTTTCAAATTACATAATTTCAATGCAAACCAATTTTATATGTCCATGTATTTATTTATTTGGTTTGTAGCCATGTAATAAATGGGATAATGTAGAGTCAACCAGTGGTTATAGCAAAATAAACCCCTTCAGACTGACACAAGACCCCTCTGCGTCATGTCGGTATCCTGTAAGGGGTTATTGTGCAATATTACTGAACCTAAAACCAGGCTTCATTATATATATATATATATATATATATATATATATATATATATATATATATATATATATATATATATATATATATATATATATGATATAATTATAAAATAATTTCTGATTTTTTTATTAAGATTTTGGTATGTTTTCATATTTAACTGAATATTGTCTATTTTACAAAAAGGCTTTGCCGTAGCTCATCAAATCAGAATTTAGAGTCAGAAGTTTTCTGTTTTATAATAATGCAATAAGCCATGGGAGGCTGTGTGTTACAGTGATTTTACCACCACAAATTTAGTTTTACAGCAGCAATAGCAATATGTTAAAAGTCACCACCAATGTTCAATGAATAATAAAAAGTATTGTTAATAACAATCACAACAAACAATTCCCAAGAATTATAGTTCATAAGTATAACTTTAGGCTGTTTATGGTTGCCTGTAGCAATTTGGTGCATTAATAAAGAGTTTAATTTATTGTGGTCACAGGCTATTTTACAATGGCTTAAAACTAGCTCATGTAATCAGAGTTTAGAGCCAGAACTTTAAGAAGAGTAACATGTACACCATGTTTCATAACATGACTTTGACAATAATGCACACATACATAAGTGCAATTTGCCCAGGCCCACATCCCCTCTCGCACTCTAGCACACAACGCAAGTCTTCCTACTATTGTCAAGACTAAGACCATGAGTACCGCTCATTACCCTAAACCAATTGTCGACATTTCCTGGACAAGTTATAAAAAGCAACAGCAGAAACCACACGCCCAGTCATCAGCGGCTGGGCACCTCTAGTCTGTGGGGTATTGGGATAGTCACCTGCTGGAATGTAAATATGGCATGGAAAAATGACAAAAATGGAAAGATACAAACATAGCAGTGGATTAAAAAAGAATCAAGCCTGCCAGTCAAAGTGTTTGCTTTTGTTCTAATGTCTCTGACAGCAGCTGAACCCTTTGGCTTCACCCTGAAGTCACTCTGCTTGTGTTCACACTATTTCTTTTTTAGAACAATAAACACAATCCACTCATTATTACATCAGTGAATTTAGTCTCTTTCAAACACTGTTCTCAGAAAAGCCTGCCAGGTTTTGTAGACTACAGATGAGCAGGGGAGGTCAAACTGGACTGATGGGTGACAAGAGGAAAAGATGAAGAGATGGATGAGCAGAGGAAGAGAGATCTGTTTTGTTTTCCTCCTAATGCAGCCTCGATCATTTAAACAGTAATGAAGCGTACAACAGGCTGTTGGATATCTCTTTGTCTACTCCTCCTTACATACCTCCTCCTTTTCTCTCCAAATCTCTCACACTCAGAGTGCTGGGGTCCTGATCTGCAACCCTTTGCACAGAGACATTGGCATACAGGACACCCCTGCAGCACCCAGGTTAATTCAGGTTAGATTTGCCTAATTCAGGTTAGATCTGGAGCCATCTATACACTACAGAGGAAGGTGCATCTTAAGTCACAAGGGAAAGTTGTCACAAGGGCTGTATCTCAGTAACGGTAAGATTTAGAGTCAAAAGTACAGTAGCACAAATGTGTTTTCTCTAGCAGAGGTTTTGAATGTTGGTTTCAAACAGCTACTTCAAAACCCTCTGAAATTAGAATATTTATTTTTGTGAATTCTACCCTCCACAGAAACTTATACTTTCATCATATGTGTTTTAGCTATTGGGAGGGCATGTTGTCACATTTTTAATCAGGCAGGTTGAAGTTACATTTGTTGGTCAAAATATTTTTTAATATTTTGTATGTTACATTTTCCATTTTTGTTGTTTAAATAACCATTTTGTGCTTCATTTTTAATAAATGTTTTTGCTGGAAAGCCTACAATGGGGGCTTAGATTTAAACGGAGATGAAGATTTTGTTGGTGTTTGTGATGATGGAGACATGATCCCCAGTCACCCCACAATGTTCACATGAAACTTATGTCACTAGTTTAGTGGCAAGCTCCATTGTGACAACTTGTGTGACAATCTGTCCCGCTATTGGGCCATGTTGTCATAAAAGGTCAACATTTGTTCAATTAACTTTCTTTTTCCAGGGCACAAATGGTGAAAATGTTGAAAAGCTTTTTTTGTAACCTAGACTATGTGGCTATGCAGAAATTGACTTTCAAAAATAAACCTACTCTCAGAAATATTTATTGGAGTAAAAAGTGTGGCAACTAGCCCACATCTCCCCTATACCACAAAAAAAGCACATTCACAGATTTGTCAATGTGGCATAAATGTATATACAGACTAATATGAAACACAGGAAATGATATAAAACAAGGCTAAAAGTTAAATGATGCTTCTCATGCACAGCCGGTAAAAAACAAGATTGACAACGTAAATTTGTAGACTACCAGATTAAAAACTGTACTTACGTACATCAGTGAGTCACGTGGTCTGAAGCCTGTTTACAATCATGCCAATTCATTGGCTGATGGTGCTTAAACGATGCCCATAGGTAACCGCATCACAGAAATTATAAAGAAAGAAATCAATATTTATTTTATGTAAGTCACAGGGGAAAAATGAGCCATAACCTGCCTTTGTGAATTTTGATACAATTGGCCTCCATAAGAGAATTTTGTTCCCAATTGTTCTCCATAGAGGAATTCTGATACCAATTGATCTCCATAGAGGAATTTTGATACCAATTGGTCTCCATAGGTGAATTTTGATACCAATTGGTCTCCATAGGTGAATTTTGATACCAATTGGTACTCTTAAGTTTTAAAATGAGGGAAATCTAGAAAGATAAAAACATCTGAGCACAGGAGCATCTAACAGGAAACCATGAAAAACTGGAATAGATTGCCCAAAAATAGCAGTTTCCATTAGTGCCAAAATATTTACTTGTGGATGGGGATATGATCCAGTATGCTGTAGTCTGTTCTAAACCATAAGAGATGCCAGCCTGCCCGTTTCAGGTATGCTGTGCCATAGCAAGCATAGAGCATGGAGGACTGCAGATGTGTCAATCAGTCTATTTTTTTCGCCCGACCATGTGTAACTGATCACAATCAGTAAAGCATCGATAACAGCCATTGTAAAGTTGTGAGGTCTGCTCTTCTTTATTCTCTCTCTGTCTTTCCCTCTATCTCTCTGGCTCTGTGCCTGTAGTGAATGGAGGTCGGGCCGTGCTGAACGGGGCAGGCCTGTTGACGGCTGACAGTGCCATGATGGATTGGTTCCCGTGGAAACAGCTTGCCTGCCCATACATCACCAGAGCTGAAGCTGCTGCCTAGAGCAACACAGGGAACGTACACTCGGCACACTTTCAGCCCCCTCAACAAACACACACACACACACACACACACAACACACACACACACACACACACACACACACACACACACACACACACACACACACACACACACACACACACACACACACACACACATGTTGGTCTCCCTATCATTATGAGGACTTTCCATAGACATAATGATTTTTATACTGTACAAACTATATATTTTATCCCCTAAACCTAACACAACTCCTAAACCTAACACTCACAAAAAAATATATCATTTATAGCACAATACCCTTGTAATTACCAGTTTGTAACCTAACAAATTGTCTTCGTAAACCACATAAACATGCCCACACAGATACACACACAGACATATATTGCTTTGACTAGTCCCTGTGTCTTTACCCTGTATTTTTAAACATAATTATTTTTAAACCACCCAAGGATACCAGCCATTAAGTTACTGTTTGAATTATGTGCCTGATTCCAAGTATCTTTTTTTTTTTAGATGCTCTGTTTGGTGTGAGAGTGTTTGAAGGGCAAAAGCTGCTCTGTGGGGAGGTCTGCCTGGCATGTTTTTGAAAGGATGAGGGACAAGTAACTTCCTGGTAAGGGGGATGATTTCAGAAACAGGGGGTGTTTAAGCCAGATGTGGGGCTGGTTTAAAGGTCAGAGCGTTGCAAAGCCCTCCTTCCTGCAGTACCACACACACACACACACACAAACACACACACACACACACACACACAATTATCTAACACACACACACACACACAATTATCTGCATCTCAAGCATCTTTCTGTCAACAGAGAACCTCTGTTAGATGTTGTGTTTTGGGGGTCTCCCTCCAGACTTCCTGAGAGTGAAGACAGAGCTGATCAGCCTGGTGTAGTTTTTGAGGAGGATGGCATTGCAGATGGAGGCCAGTGAAAGATGGAGTTGAGGGGGTTGGGAAGAAACATTTATTCTACCCTCTATCTATCTTTATTCTACTCTATCTCTTTGTACATTGACTTTGTCTTGAATAATAACGTAAGTCATAGGATAAGTTGAATATGCACACTTATCAGTTTACTTATCTGCTCAATTACAGAATGTTTAGAGCATGGCTATGGTGATCTTGGCACTTAACAGACGATTCTACGTTGAGTGTGTAGGAACAAAAGAAAGCCAACAGAGTGGCAGAGCCTATTTCACACCTCATTTGAAAAACAAATTGAATGACTCTTCCAGACTCACTGTAAGATAAAGGAAATCTGGATAAAGTCAAGTACTTCCTCCCTTGTCCTACACTAATCTTATTCCAACATGCCTCATTCCTGCATCCATGCTAAACCACTCATCATACTAACCAGGATAGAGAGAAAGAGGGAGAGGGTGAGGGGAAAACAGAGAAGAAGCACCAGCAGCATCAAATTTATGATATTCTTCCTGTGAATTCAGGTCACAAAAAAATTCCTGCATTTGTCCGTGAGGATCTCGGCATCATATATCACATAGACCTTTTATGAATTTATTTACCCAGCTTGTGCTCTCTGTGCACCTGCATTTCCTCTGCTTTTTGTATCTATCCATTTTTTTCTGCTCATGAAATGCTATGCGATGGCCACATTAATCCTGAATCCTTTTAGAGCTTTTTACTCATTAACATCCCACTATTCATGGACACCGACATTATGATACATTAAATTGGAAAATAAGGCAGCTAATTTACAAGCTCAAATTTACAATTCAATAACATCAAAAAAGACAAAAACAAACTCCCACAGTAAAATCAACAAAACTAGGCACATAATCAAACAGCAATCCTTCTTAAACCTTCTAAAAATGTGCACTAATAAACATGCAGTTTTAATGTTTCTTTTCTCTGACAATCAAGGATATAGATTTTAATTGAAACTTGGGGGTTGCAGTGTGAAGCATACATGTTTCCATTGATCATGGTATAAATATTGTGGATGTTGTACTTGCTTGTTTTCATTCTTTGGGGGAGATCCCCCCAAGATATTACAAAGCACAAACTTGAAATGCACAAGTTCTGAATAATTTTTAAATTTTAAGGAAATATTTCACCCAAAATGAAAATTCTGTCCTCGTTTACTCACCATCATCTTATTCTAATATTTGCATGACTTTCTTTCCTCTGTGGAAAACAAAAAGAGGTGTTTCAGGCACCCTATACTGTCTTTCATTGCATCTTTTTCCATACAATGAAAGTGAACTGAGGCTGACACTTTGCCTAGCATCCTTTTTGTGTTCCGCAGAGGAAAGAAAGTCTGGTACGTCAAGCTAAGGCTCAACCAATGGCACGAGTTTGGGTTTGACTATCCAGAACAATGAACAGACATTTGATAGGAAAGTTTGGGAAAACTGATTTGTACCATTCCGTTTAAATCTGCTAGTGGTGCTACATGTTATCTAGAATCTCTATAACCAACAATACAAATTAACTGAGGGCAGATTATAGCCAAACATGATCACACAAAAAGTCTCCATGTTGCTTTCAAATGTTCAGGTACTCTTTTGTCCCATTATGGACAAGCACCATCTCCCATCAGATATTTTTGCCTGGGTTCAGATGTGTTTTCCTTCTCCTGTTGCACAGCCAGAAGTATGTTGCATCAGCAGAGTGGAAGACCCTTGTTTGCGTCCCATGTTGGAACCAAAATGTTATCATGTTCGCATAATAATTTACTCTAACATAAAAACAATTTCTCCACTAATGATTAGTTTTATGTTTCGGGATCGGGGGTGAGAGTAAATAATGAATGCAATCCTCTTCACTGTATTACAGCCATTACTGCTAAAAACAACTCACTTTACATCTTGCTTTTGCTGCCCCCTCTGTGGGCATTTCATCAGGAAAATGGGGCTCACATTTGCCCACATGTTTAACAACACTTTTCACTTTGGTCACTGGGGGCAGTGTATTGAATTTCGGTAAGCAAAGGCCAACTTTAGCTGAAAAAATTAAACCGACTGTTTCCGAATTCACTGTGAAATCAGTGTGCAAAGCCGCAGGTGTACACACATTTGCTTTAATAGCTGTGAAATGGTGTCTGGAATGTATTTGACAGCATGACGGGTGTCTCTTTCCATCCTTTCTATGTGAACCTGTAGATATTCACTCTAGTGGCTCCAAAGACTCTCATCTGCTATGTCAAGTGTAACCTCTATATTCATACACATGCACAGCCCTGCACTCTGCAAATAGTCATCTCCTCACATACGCGTGGACACGCAGATGGGTCACTGAAAGATGTATGGAGTGGGGAGAACAGCGACACTGTAAACATTTCATTGTAATGGAATTTGGTATTTGATGATGTAGTAATGTCGAGGTCAGGGAACGAGAGCTTTAATAAAACAGAACACGCTGAGGCCGTCTCTATCTTGCCTGGACGTCAATGTATGTTTATCGCCTACAACCCAGATCTTGTTGCTCTCATTATTATAAAAATTAGTTTGCAAATGTAAATCTGGCATCTAATTGTTTTCTACCATTAGCATCAAAGGGATAGTTCAAACAAAAATGAAAATTCTATCATCATTTCCTCTCCCTCAAGTTGTTGGAGATGTAACTTCAGTCACTATTCACTTTCATTGCATCCCATTGCTTTTCCATATAATGAAAGTGAATGTTGACAACATTCTGCCTAATATCTCCATTTGTGTTCCACAGAATAAAAAAAATTAAAAACATCAAGCTGGTATGGAACAATTTAAGTGTGAGAAAGTGATTTTCACGAATTTTCACTTTGAGTGAACTATCCCATTAAACGATAATACAGGGAGTGTGGGTGATCAGGGTCATCCATTAATGAGCAGTCACGGGCTGTTAAATATGGCCCTGCCCCCAGAGTCACCTCTCTCTCGCAGTGTGAGACCATTAACAGCACGAAGCACAGCCTTAAATCAGCAGCAATCACAGTGCTCTGGTCTGCACTCCTCATTACACACACACTCACACCGAACACACACGCAGCCATTGTCTGACCATGCTGTGCCTCAGACACACTCATCTGTCATGAGGGAGGAAACACAGATAAGGAGATCTGAGAGGAGTGAATGTGAGCAGCAGACCTTATTAATACGCACAAGCGTGGGGTCGATAAAAGCCATGTCCACAGCTATCAGGGGCCCTTTACGGCTTAAGAAGGGCTCCGTGAGCCAACCGTCATCAATCAATTTAGTGTGTTATTCCACATTCTAATGATAGAATCCGCTCTGGGAGAGGAAACACTGTGGTTTAGTGCTGGAGTCATGTTGTGGTAGGACCACCCCTCATCCCTCCTATCCAGAATGTCTCTCTCTATCTGAATACACCTTTCAGAACACGCTGCTGACCTGTGACCTCTCTTCCTGACTGGACTTAAATCATAAACCGATGAGCTGTCAGTGGGGCTCTGCTCTGCTCAGATTGTTACTGCCTGGTCACCATCCATCCCCTGCTACTTAAGACCAAAAGATAGCTGTCAGTCAATCAGTAGGCCAATAAGGCTATGTTCACACAGACAGAAAAAAATCTCATCTGTCCACATCTAACCTGCAGTTTGAACAGTCAGTATAAAAAAATGTCTGCAGTGGGAACTAAGCCAAAAAGAGTTCTAGAGCTCATTATAGGACTCAAACCACCATAGATGTTGAGAGGGGCACATCCCACCGAATAGTCAGATTGGTAGTCATTCAAAATGGGGTTTTCAATGATCCATTCTTCATTTGAACATTTAGTTCCGCCTAATATGCAATGTTGCGTTACATGGTTTTGATAGAATGATGCTTGATAACAGTACTTGATGGGGTAATTTTTAGTCAACTCAGCCAAAAAGCCAAAAACAAGCTTGATAAGGTAACCATCATTAATCCTGAAATGGCATTTGTCCACATAGATGAGAGATTCTCAGAGGCTTCAAAAGCTGTTTGGACACTTAAGCAACACTTCATTGCACTGGATCACTTTTATTGCACTAGATTACAAAATATTAAACCAAGTGGCATCTGAAAAAAAAAAGGTTTGGCAATTTTTGCAATTGCTTTTCACCAACTGATCCAACAGTAATTTTAGTAGATGTATGAAATCAGGTTCACAAAGGTGTCTTAGCATCACATTAATTATGCTCAACTAATATTGGAAACCAGTAAGTTTTCATTTTATTTCAAACTGCTTCATACTTTTGTATCTCTCTCAAACAGTATGCCTATGGATTTGTATTTTATTTTAATTAAAGCCTAGCAAACTTCTATTTTTTTTTATGTTTACTTGAAAAGTGTGCTTGTGCTATATTTCATTAAAATAAATGGCACTTGTTTTGATATTATGTTATCTAATGCAATGACACTCATACAATTTTAAGTGCAAATTAAATGTCTAAACCCCTTTTGAGGCCATTAAATGAACTTCCACTACATTTCAGATATTAATCTCCATCTCTCAAGCTAAATGTCTATTGAAAAAAGTGGCTGAACTGCAGGGGTGAAGCTTTAATTCCTGAAAGAATTATTCCTGCTCAATTCTAGATTGATTCCGCATACACCAATATTCAATAACTTTATTTGCCTTTTAATTTCGGCATCTGTTTATTTTCCCCTGGCCTCCCCAGTTCTAAAGGTACCAGCACTTAAGGCGCTGAGCAATTATAGAAATGGAGCTCAACATCCTTTCGTTGCACCCACTCTGAACAGACGAGGCGGAAGAGGCTTGAGGGCTAATCGATGAATGCTCTCCTAAGAGCAGCATTGCAACCTCTGAACTCTGTAAGCCCGGTATCTGACAGTTGACAAAAGGAGAGCTTTATTTGACTGAATTAGTAGATTGCATCATTCCATTTCACCTCATGGACAGAAAAAAAGTGGGAGGAAGAGAGAGAAAAAAAAGGGAAAGCAAGAGATGAGAGTGGTGCAGCGAATGATTGTAATTTCTAAAACAAATACAAAAGTAGATTTTCTGAAAATAAAATGAAAGATGTGCTTACCTGTGCAAAAATCTTACCACAATGCTAAGTGGTTATTATGGCGTTCTGGGTGGTTGTTTACTGACCTTTGTCAGAAGAGCCCACCCGTAAGTCTTTATCATACAGTGTGTATATATATATATATATATATATATATATACATACAGTATCTCACAAAAGTTAGTACACCCCTCACATTATTGTAAATATTTGATTATATCTTTTCATGTGACAACACTGAAGAAATGACACTTTGCTGCAATGTAAATTAGTGAGTGTACAGCTTGTATAACTGCGTAAATTTGCTGTCTCATCAAAATAACTCAACACACAGCCATTAATGTCTAAACCTCTGGCAACGAAAGTGAGTACACCCCTAAGTGAAAATGTCCAAATTGGGCCCAAAGTGTAAATATTTTGTGTGGCCACCATTATTTTCCAGCACTGCTTTAACCCTCTTGAGCATGGAGTTCACCAGAGCTTCACAGGTTTCCACTGGAGTCCTCTTCCACTCCTCCATGACAACATCACAGAGCTGGTGGATGTTAGAGACCTTGTGCTCCTCCACCTTCCATTTGAGGATGCCCCACAGATGCTCAATAGGGTTTAGGTCTGGAGACATGCTTGGCCAGTTCATCACCTTCACCCTCAGCTTCTTTAGCAAGGCAGTGGTCGGCTTGGAGGTGTGTTTGAGGTCATTATCATGCTGGAATACTGCCCTGCGGCCCAGTCTCCAAAGGGAGGGGATCATGCTCAGCTTCAGTATGTCACAGCACATGTTGGCATTCATGGTTCCCTCAATGAACTGTAGCTCCCCAGTTCCGGCAGCACTCATGCAGCCCCAGACCATGACACTCCCACCACCATGCTTGACTGTAGGCAAGACACACTTGTCTTTGTACTCCTCACCTGGTTTCCGCCACACATGCTTGACACCATCTGAACCAAATATGTTTATCTTGGTCTCATCAGACCACAGGACATGGTTCCAGTAATCCATGCCCTTAGTCTGCTTGTCTTCAGCAAAGTATTTGTGGGCTTTCTTATGCATCATCTTTAGAAGAGGCTTCCCTCTGGAACGACAGCCATGCAGACCAATTTGATGCAGTGTGTGGTGTATGGTCTGAGCACTGACAGCCTGACCCCCCACCCCTTCAACCTCTCCAGCAATGCTGGCAGCACTCATACATCTATTTCCCATACATCTAATTCCCTCTGGATATGACGCAGAGCATGTGCACTCAATTTCTTTGGTCGACCATGGCGAGGCCAGTTCTGAGTGGAACCTGTCCTGTTAAACCGCTGTATGTTCTTGGCCACCTTCTGCAGCTCAGTGTCAGGGTCTTGGCAATATTCTTATAGCCCAGGCCATCTTTATGTAGAGTAACATTTCTTTTTTTCAGATCCTCAGAGAGTTCTTTGCATGAGGTGCCATGTTGAGCTTCCAGTGACCAGTATGAGGGAGTGTGAGAGCGATGACACCAAATTTAACACAACTGCTCCCCATTCACACCTGAGACCTTCTAACACTAATGAGTCACATGACACAGGGGAGGGAACATGGCTAATTGGGCCCAATTTGTACATTTTAACTTAGGGTGTACTCACTTTTGTTGCCAGCAGTTTAGACATTAATGGCTGTGTGTTGAGTTATTTTGATGAGACAGCAAATTTACACTGTTATACAAGCTGTACACTCACTAATTTACATTGCAGCAAAGTGTCATTTCTTCAGTGTTGTCACATGAAAACATATAATCAAATATTTACAAAAATGTTAGGGGTGTACTCACTTTTTTTGCAGGCCATATGGGAAGAATTACAAAGAAAAAGCCACTTTTGAAACAGAAAAACAAAATTAAAAGGTTAAAGTGGGCAAATAAACACAGACATTTGACAACAGATAATTGGAAAAGAGTGTTATGGATCTTAACCCCATTGAGCTTTTGTGGGATCAGCTAGAATGTAAGGTGCGTGAGAAGTGCCCGACAAGACAGCCACATCTATGTCAAGTGCTACAGGAACTCTTTGAAGTAGCTTAAGAAATAAAATAAAACAAAATAAAAAATTGTAATAGTAATTTTTCATGTTATTTATGTCCTGACTATACATTGTGATCAGTTGAATGCCACTTTGGTGAGTAAAAGTACCAATTTCTTTCCATAAGAGCAAAATCTGTACATTCTTCCAAACTTTTTGCCACCAGTGTATGTATGTATGTATATATATATATATATATATATATATATATATATATATATATATATATATATATATATATACATATATATATATATATATATTGTCAGGTCCCTCCTTCATTGTAAATCTAAGGTTTTTTATTTTTTTATTTTAACTTTATCATCCATGAGGTGGAAATCCTAAAGACATTAGCTTAGAAAAGTAGCACACTTCTCCTTAACAAGCCACATGATTTGGGGTATCATTCATGTCCGTAGCACAAATCGTACAGGACGAGTTGCATGCGCAAGTTTAACACTTAAGGATAAGCTACATATGAGCATTAGTAATGTTTTCCTCAGCAAGAATCATAAAATATAGCATAAATCAGGGCAAGAGAGACACCACATTATGTAAGTACAAGTGTTATGATATTGCACATCAAGAATCACTCTATCCATCCATATTTGTTCATTTATTTGAATGTTTTTATCAGACTTTTAGTGGCATCATCACTTACTATAAACATTCAACATGTAATCTGCTCAAGAGATAAAACTCAAACTGTACAGAACAAAAGAATGAGGTAATTGTGTGGTACACAGGCCAGCTGTTCAGCTGTTTTTCACTAGAGCTGTCCAAGTGAACAATAACAGGAATGACACACAGATTAGACCTCCATGGCTTCTAAAGCCAAGTCTTTAGGCCCCATGCACCTTTAAAGGGACATTTTGCCCCAAAAATTTTAATTCTGACATTTACTCTATGAACACATATTGAATAATGACACTTCTTACACAAAGCTATCAAAAGGCTTAAGAAGACTTGGAATATAATCATATGGACTACTTTAATGTTATGCATTTTAAACCTTTGGTGCTTGACAATTGGCCTCACCATCCTCTGCTGTTGTATGACAAAGAAAAGCCAAGACATTCTTCGAACTTGGGGAGTTTGTAATATGCCTTGTGTATCTGGCGATGGAGAGAGGTGAAGGTAGAGAAAAAGAGAGAATGCAACACTTTTAAAGATGCATTAAAACGTATCCACAGTATTCTAAATGAATTCACTGTGTGATGCTATTAGAGAATGTGAATACTCTGTCCTGACAGAAGCATTATGTACAGATTACCATGTACTGGACATGTTTGTTGTTTTTGGGCACTCGTGCCATGTTGTCAGGGCTCAGTGCATGTTGTAGGGTGGAGGGGAATGCTAGAACAACAATGCAGGCCACAGTGGGTGGCTGTGTTCAACTTCCTGTGCAGTGCACACTGGGAAGTATCAAATGCACAGCCACCACAATCAAAAAACAAAACAACACTCCCTATAATTCTTAAACACTGGTGAATGACAGCTGTGCTGTATAGTTGGTATAAAAATATCTTAAATGGACCTCAAAATGACCTGGGTGTAAATCTAGCCATAATATGTTTTCATACGAGGTGGAGGAATCCTAATTTGGACAGACCAAATTCTCTTCTTTCCAGTGTGATTCTCTGCATTTTTAGGTTTAAAATCAGCTAAGAATGCCCTACATAGCTGACAGACAGCCTCTAGAAAACTGGGACAAAATTCTATTGGGTCAGAGTGGCTCCCACAACCCCTTCACTCTGAAAATAAACATGTGGACAAAAGATAGAAACATGAGCAGGCAGAGACAGGGAGTCACATGTAGGCTTTATGAATGAAAGAATGAGAGAGGGGGACAGTGGACATTCACTGGGCTGAGGAGAAAGAGAGGCTCTGTTCCAAAACCTAGCCTAGTGCTTTCTAACCCTGTTCCTGGAAGCAGTACACAATTTTGATGTCTACAACATCTGACATACCCGTTTCAGATCTTGGTGTACTCTACTAATAAGCTAATGAGTTGAATTAGGTGTGTTTGATTAGGGAAAGATCCAAAATGTGTACTGTTTTGAGGCCTGCAGGAACAGGTTTAAGAAAAATCTACCCCATGTCTCAATAAGACTCTATGGCCTTTGTCACTTATGATGTTCCATAATGGCTAGGGTGCTGCCTCTGCAGGCAGTGAAGTAGCTCACTAGGTTTTGGAAAAGAGCCTGGGAGAAAGGGTGTGTGTGAGTTTGAAAAGAATAGATTGGGAATAAAAAGGACACACTCCCTAAAACTCTAGGCCAACAGAGTAGACAGTGTGCAGTGGGTACCACAGACAAGAGGTCAGGTGAGCTCACAGGGAAGGTGAGGAACCTGTACTGAAGTCACCCAGAGCTGAACTAACATGTCCATCTATTGTTCATCCCCTGACCCCTTTGCGATTCAAAATATCCTTCATTGCTCTCTCTCTCTTTTTTTATATCCAGCACTCACAGAGCTGTAACCTGAGCCATCCATTTACCCTGTCAGGGGTACTGCTAACTCTCTCTCTCATTGTGTGTTTCGAAGTGTATGTGAATACTGAATGATAATATGAATGCTTGGATGTAGAACTGGACCCTGACATCATTTCACACAGGACTCTGAGGCAACCGGAAAGCGTTCAGCTATTAAATTGGACATGATTTGCATTTTTATGTCTACATACACATTAATAATAGAGATGTGCACTCTCTGGCACTCCATCACTCACATACAGAAAGCATGCTCTACACTTACCAATATGTGTACGTCAGCAGCTAAGACACATATTTGTAATTCAGCCTCACTAGACGAAGCCAACGCCATGGTCCGGGGTGGCGTAGACAGACACAGAGACAGAGAGGCTGATGTGCGTCTGTGAGTGAGCGGACACTAAAACACTGAAATCTGATTAAGCATGGAGGATGAAACAGATGAGAAATGAGAGTCACCTCCACCAGCTCATGCTGGACAGATGTGTGTGTGTGTGTGTGTGTTTTGTGTGAGCTTTCTTTCCCAACCCCCAACTGCAGCTCTAAAAAGAAGTGAAATCATGATCAGGGGCGTCATGCAGCTATTGTTTTTTGAAGATACCATCAGTGGCAGTCCAATGGCACAAAATAATTGAATAGTAAAAATAATAACTATAATAACTTGGAAGTTCCTATTGGGATAAAGCAATGTGATAATGTTTTTGCAGGATGTGTAGGGGAGCCTGTTTCAAATCTCGTTCAAAAAAATAATCGTTTTTTAATAAATAATTTTTTTAGATAAATGAAGAAAAACTGCAACTGAAACTGGCAGATCAATAAGTATTTTCAAAAGGCAATTTTTTATGAAAAACAGCAGCTTTGACATTTTAAAAGTAGCTCCTTTTGTGATCCACGGTATGAAAATCAAACGAGTTTTGTGAGCAACATGAGGTTGATAGATAATTCAGATTAAACCAAATTAATTGTGGAAGGTGCAACTCGATTGGACTGCAATAGGTGCCACAGGGTTTTAGACATATTTTAACTACAATAATTCTGCAATTTATATAAAAATACAAAGATATCAAAGATACACATAATATTTTTGAAAAGTTGATTTCAAAATCAACTTTTTTTTTTTTTTAATGGAGGACATTCACAACGATTTAGCAAACACTTGCATGCTCGTTCTAAAAAGAAAGTGTGGAACCTACAGTCATTGCATGCTTTTGCTGTCATCAGTGGATATTTTGTAAATTAAACAGTCCGAGAGGTCAATAAAAATGGTTTAACATGAGAGCTATAGTGTAATAAATGTTCAGTTCACAGCACACTGTCATTGGAGACACTTCTCGAGTAAATCAAAGACTTGCAAGAGGAAAAATCTTCAAAGAAACTGACAGAATGCATGAAGAAGGTCTTTGACCGAAACACTGTAAGATACTACAGTGTGAGAGCTTTTTCTTTTTTTGTTCCCCCATTGTATTGTGTCCACACCTGCTCACAATGTGTTTATTTATGGGTTTAACAGCATTACGATTGACCACAAGTTATCATCTGAACGTGATTTACCGATACCTATAGTTTTCACGTGATGTCACATCCTTATAGGGAAGCCCACCTGGAGAGCAAAACAAGGCTTTCTTCTGCTGCCCGCCAGTTATTTTAACCAGGTTTATTTAACCAAAATGCCAGATAGTTGTTCAATCGGATGCACTAACCGACAAGGAGACAAGCCTGGGTTGTGCTTCTACAGAAATCTGTCCGAGAAAGAAAACCCAGAGAGGAGGATATAGTGGATTTGTGCTATTAGACGTGCCTCCGACAGGGGAGGGGAAAGAATGACAAACTTCAAAGTACACACGTCTTTGCAGCAAATTTTTGTATCAAAGGGAAGCTAAAGTAAACACTGAGAATTTTAATTGTTGTATTTTTAGTCATTATATCTATACGTAATCATTCAGACATGGTTCGTTTTCATGGAGCGATGCAACCAACTTCAGTGTCCTTGACGAGTTACGCTAGCTAGCGGAACTGTTTCCTGAGCCGGGAAACGGTTACATTAACAGTTAGCTAACGCTAGCTACATAATAAGTTATCTAGTTAAGGGGAAGGTTAATTTTTAGTCTGAAGAGTTAGCAGAAGTTATTGGAAGGGAGAGAGTGTTTTACCAGTCTATAGCAATTATATCACAAACGTTAGCTAATTAGCACTCACCTTTGCTCTGACTAATGAAGAATTTCTTGTCCTTCACATCGCAAACAGCCACATTATTAACCCAGCCAGATTGAAAATATAACTGTCTGTACTTTTGTACAATTTCATCCTGGTGGCAGTGTAAGGGGAGGGATTATCCACAAGATGTATGTAAACAGTAAAAAGTGGAGCTCTGGCAAGGACTTCACTGTTTATAGTGATTTAAATACTGTGGCAGGTGCTGTATATGGATCGCAAGTGCCCAAAACTTGCAGTTGGTTCTTTGTTTTTCTCATTTTGAGAGGTGATCTAAATATTCGATGGAAAATTGACAGGTCTGTGCTGCAGTTCTATGGAGGGGCCAGTGTTGGCTGCCATGTTGGAATGATGTTTTGTCCTCCAGGTCTCTGCGCCAGTCACTTGATTGAAAACTATTAATACTAAATGATGAAACCTCATATCATAGCTCATATCAAATAATACAAAATGTCCAGCCAGTCATGTTATAGGGCATTATTTATTTTATTTTATTATAATTTTCATTTATTTATTTTCAGAAAATCAAATGCAAGCTTCATCTTTCCATGAACCTTCACTACATGTCAAGAACTTCTGCTAGAAATACGATAAGCAGTGTTGGGAAAAAAACTACACTTTGAAAAAATAAATGCAAGCAGCAATGAAATGTTTCTAAAAAATTTTTTTTATGTTAGTTTTTAAGGTTAATTTCACTGATTTATTTATTAGTTATTTTTTCCATTCCTTGTTTAATTTGACATCTATCTAAATGAAGTCATGGCAGTTTGTCTAAA
This sequence comes from Xyrauchen texanus, assembly GCF_025860055.1. Lineage (NCBI taxonomy): Eukaryota > Metazoa > Chordata > Actinopteri > Cypriniformes > Catostomidae > Xyrauchen > Xyrauchen texanus. Next base: position 19,815,647 of record NC_068298.1, on the reverse strand, counting down.
AGAAAACAACACATTTGGACGTCTTACAATTTACACATGGTTGGGAGCAGCTTTACATTTTGATTGTTCCGACTAATGTTTTGAAAATACAAAAAATGACATGAATACGAGAATTTAAGTCATGCTAGCTTTACAAATGAATTACAGAAAAATTAGCTGTGCTCGTTTTTCATGAATGAGGCCAATTCACTCGGAAGGGAAAAATGCTCTTAAATTACTGTATGATCTTGTTAATTTGTGCCTCTGTGAGTAACTATCTCACTACAGATTATACTATGGAAACGTAGTGTAAATGCCATCCATTGCAGTGATTATGTGTGTATGTGTGCATAAAGACAATGAAAGAGAAACAGTGTGTCCGCTACAAGATGAAAGCCCATTGACGTTTTAAATCAGCTTCGACCTCTGCCTGCATCTACCTGTCAATCACAGTTACTCACTGTCCCCTGAGGCAGTTCTGCAAGGCCCCCGGAAAAAAGTAAAATAAGACAGAGCGAGAGAAAGAAAGAAAAATCAAGAACTCAACAGGGAGGGAGCTGCAGGCCAGCCTAGTGAAGCCATCAACACCTTAGGGCTGCATAATACCTTGCTACTCAGCAACTCTGGTTGCTGACCTGCAACACACATTTACTGTGCACTACAGTTCCCACAATCCTCTACCCTAAGGCCCAAATACACACGATGCCAATCAAATTGTGGAATACTGACTGTGCACTTAGAGAAACAACAAACCAGCTGCTCTATTCCTCATGTCTGCGTTGTGTTTGTGTAGAGTGGTGTTCGAAACCCTGATGCATGACATACTGACAGAGATAGATAATGATTAGTGCAAGTGATAGACCTCTCTGTAACCTTACTGACCTATATGGCTACTGCAATCACAGAGACATAATGGCCAGCTCTTGTCTTCATCACCAAACTCTTCATAAAGGCTTTGTTCATGATTTATTAAAGAAAATTTTAAATTTACAAATGTAATTCTATCATGATTTACTCAACGTTTCTTCTTATGTCTTATGGAATACTTTTATGCTGACTTATGTGATTTTTGGAGCTTAAAATGTTGGCAACCATTCACTTGCATTGTATGGACCAAAAGATCTGGTAAATTCTTCAAAAAAAATCATTTGAATTCAGCAGAAGAAAGAAAGTCATATACATCTGGGCTAGCATAAGGGTGATCATTGACATACACAGAATGGGGGCTACAGGGGCGCAAGCCCCTGCCCCTTTCGTTCACAAAGAGTAATGATAATCGCAGTAACACATGTGGAGTACTCCTATTTTAATCACTTTATACTGACATGTAAACACTTCAATCGCATTTCTTCCACTCTGACCAAAGTGCTTGTGCGCCAGTGCTGCAGACGGATCATGTTCCACTCAAGCACAGGAAAAAGCAAAACATACACATTATGCCTAACATCTTCTTTTTGTGCTCCATGGAAGACGGAAAGTCAAACAGTTCTGGAAAACATGAAGGTGAGTAAATGATGACAGAATTTACATTTAGTGTCAAACTTTTCCTTTAGTGGCTTCCAATGTAGTTTAAATTCATGTGACATGGCATGGAGTTCAAATACTTACATATATTTTCATTAAGCCAAGCTGGTGTAAGGTTTAGCAATTAGAGAAGTAGACATAAGGCATAATGTAGTCACTCTCAGACAGTACAAACAAGAGTAACAGTATTCATTTCCAGGTGGTCGCAATCTAAGGCACACACACACAAGCACACACAGACACACACACACATACACACACTGATCCAGCAGCAAAAGGCACGTTCAGTGGTAAAAACATATTTGAGCAGTGTCAGCCTCTGAAAAGGCTTGGTTTTCTATATGACACTAATGAAACACACTCGCATACACACAAACACACACTGATCTGGACAGGCATACAAAGTCGTCCTTTGACTTAATGCAGTTGCTACAAGAGGACTAAACATTTCCCCCTCATGGTAGCAGCATGGGAGGCGTGCCTGAACAAGTGATGAGGTAACCCTGGTCTTAATAAAGTCTGTTGTCTTTACTACCTTACAAAGTCAAAATGTAGTAAATTAATCTGGGAAAAATGGCATCACAGTACTGCGGTTTTCCTTGGTTTTAGTGCAGATTTTGTAACTACTGCGTTTTCTTTTAATTGGAGCATAGTTAAGCTAAACCAGTCAGTCACAGTACAGATCATAGTCTAAGAGACTCGGTTTTGGTCATACCACAGTTTTGACCGAATGTGTAGTTACTGTATGTTGCCTCAATTGAATGAGAATGTTTAGCAAAGTATTGACCTATGACATGTCTGTGGAGATAAAAATAGAACAAAGAGAGAGACAGAAAGACAGATGGGTGACAGGGGACATGGCAGTGTGTGTGTGTGTGTGTGTGTGTGTGTGTGTGTGTGTGTGTGTGTGTGTGTGTGTGTGTGTGTGTGTGTGCATGCATGCGTGTGTGGGAACAGGGCAGGAGCAACAAGAAGGAATAAAATGAGGCACATCTGTGCTTAAATTGCTCCAGGGCAAGTGTTCCCTCTGACACCTTCTAAATACACACACACACACTCTCTCGTTTTACACACTCATTGTGTTATGAGTTTCATTAATGGGGTCACTTTTTCATCTATAAACTTGTGAACAGTGCTTAACAAAATCTCTTCCTCTTCTTTTTCCTCACGTAAAATACTAATTTGCATGCAGACATTCATGCTGCATGTACAAATCTGTATACCTTCTCACATATAATATTTGTTTCTAAGAAAATAGGGGAATCCGGGCCTACCAGTAAACTAAATTAACATCTAATGCAAATGAGAGGGATGCTTAATGGTGGAACAGGTGCAGGCAGGGCCTCTAAATGAGATAAATGAATAAAACATCCCTGGGCACGCCTGTGAAAGTTGACACAAAGTCAATGGCATGAATTATTCAGTAGCCAGCCGAGATTGCGCGCTGCTGACCTCTCACCACAGGAAGTGCACAGGAAGTGCATCCCAAACACAACAAACCACAACAATGGACTTCAGACACGGGGGTTCCCTCTTTGCAGCAAGCACACAAATACACACACACACACACACACACACACACACACACACACACACACACACACACACACACACACACACACACACACACACACACCTACTGAGCACTACACAATGATAAATATGGATCTATGAAATCTTGATTGGCCTTGCCATATGGAAAGGAGAAACAAAGGCAGAATTAAGAATAACAATGGCTGATTGCAATCTTTGTATCCAGTGAGCTAGAGTGAGCTGCTTTGGACACCTAGAGACAGAGTGGGACCCAAAAAGTCTATTTGCATTTTCATATTTAATGCAAAAGATTATTACAAATTATACTGTCAGCATACAATATGATAGGAAATGTTTCTTATAATTTGCCATGTTGCCCTTTAGCTTTAATGACATCATGCACTCAAGCTGGCATGAACTCCACAGGTTTGTAAAAAACATGATGATCCATGTTATCTTACAGTAGCATGATTTGAGAAAATTCCAACTAACATCTTGTATGCTTTGATGGAAGCCAGAAAACCTTTTGTTAACATTGTCAATGTCACAAATTTGCTTACATCTGGTTAGCGACCCCGAAAGATTTTAATTGTGATCTGCAACATTTTCCTGCACTTTTATTAACCCCATTGAATGTTATCCACACGCAGTTACTTGTGAAAAATCTTAGTCCATGGCTGTGGGTTATCACATGCTCAAGTACCGGAGTGTGTGTGCGTGTGTGTGTGTGTGTGCGTGCTTGTGTGTGTGTGTGTCTGTCTGTTGACAAGAACTAATTGGATTACTGGAGTCCCCCAATCTCACCAAGTGAGAGCATCCAACAGAGAGAGGCGGAGAGAGGATGTTTTTCCAGCATGCTCTTAAAATGAGAAAAACATAACACGCGTTAAACACAAGTTTAACTAAAAACAAAAGCGAGTGATTGGGAAAGGACATAGGGAAGACAAGAGTGTATCTGGTGCTGCAGAAATGGACAGGAAACTGGCCCGATGTTGCAATGACATCACCTTCCCCGGGAGGAGCACATCCTGTCTGACATTCCTCAATCAACACTCACACACACTCACAAGGAAATGGCATACATCAACAATACCCTCCATATGAACACACGCGAACACACATTTGCTCAGCCACACACACGCTTCTTGAATCAACATTGCCTAATCTGTGACACCAGTCGTGTGAGGAAATTAGACAATTTGGTTGTTATTCATACACACTATTTCTTGTCATATGGCATTGAGTGACTAATTTGTCATTCTGAGGGTCAGATCTCTGTCTAAAGCATGTGAAGTGGATCAGTGATCTGGCAGATCTGTGGCTCTTATCTATGAGAGCAGAGGAAAGGGGACTCTGTCTCCCAGGCTCTCCAGCACAAATGGGCGACAAAAAGAAGAAGACAAACTTGTACCCTCTGTGTGAGCAACAAGCTGGACAACCCAGAGACACAGGAGAGTACTAAGTAGAGTAGTGTGAATGAGTGTGTGTGTTTATGACAAGGCTAAACTTTTGGGGACTAAAGGCATATTGCTAAAAAAATTCTGTATAGGTTAACTAAATAAAAAAAAAAAAGGAAAATATATAAATAAATACATTCAAAAAAAGGTAAAGTTTTGTTTTAAATTTAGAATTTGTCTACAGTAATTATATACCTTTTTGGACAAAACTGTCAGCTAAATCAGAAAAATATATAAAATATAAATATATATATAGTTTTGAAAAGTTTTTTAAATAAGTTTTATTTTAGAGTTTGAGGTAGGTTTTGTCTATAGGGTGATTTATGCAAAACCTAAGTGCCAAGGTCATATTTCACTCCAAAATCAAAGGAAACAAATTAGAAATAATATTTTATAGAGCCATTTTAGGGTCATTACATTTTTTACATTATGACATTATTTTCATGATAGTTATATACATTTAACCCTCCAATTTGTATTACCACAATGCCAAAAAAAAGATGGACATTATAATAGTCTCATAACTGCATCGTGAAAAAATTATAATTATATGTCATTTCAATTATGAAGTATTTATACACCACTGTAGTACTCCATTACTACTGGCATACATTTTTGCTGATTTTAGTTTAAAAAAATAATTGTATTAAAATAGTTTAAAATAATAATTGAAAACAATGGGAATGGTAAAAGTAAAATGTCTGAATGCCTTGTGATAATGAGAATTGGAGAGTCCAATCGCTCACAGTAATTATAATTAACTTAATCAATAGAAAGTCAATGGTGAGCCTGCATTTAGATGCCTGCAGTATGTTCATCTGTGTATCTGTTGTGTATGTGAGAGTGCAAGAAAGAAGGAAAGTGGGTACTCCGTATAAATGGAGCTGTATGGAAAGAAAGACAGAATGGTAAAGTTGTCAGGAAAAGGGAGGAAAGAACAACACTCACTCACAGGCCACACACACACACACACAGGCACGGGCGAGTGGATAGGAGCGCATGCTCTTCTTTGGGAATCATCCAGGTGGATGATGGGATTGTTGACAGTGAGCTGCATATATTTAACCCTGTATTAACTCGGAACAGCACAGCTTGCCCTTTTATTATTCCTGTACCGTTTGGGCTTAAGTAGGCCACACATATACACCTATACACACACACTCTCTTCAGGAAGAGATATTGTCACAGCACAGGAGCACATCACCTTTCAGCAGCTGTCACAGCCCAGCCAGATGTCACACACACACACACACACACATATATTTTTTAACCCCGATTCACAGTTTCCTCACACTTCCTGTTAATTTTCAAAGAGAAAAATTCTCAAATGCAGAGCATTTAAACTAAATGTTTAAAAAATGTTATCACAGATACCTTCTTTCACTATATAACCGTGTTTTCCATTGCACACACACTCAGATAAGCGCACACTGAGCTCTCCACAGTCTCGCAGTCTTTAATTGCCACACAATAGGGCTACAGACCGGACAGGATTAAGTTAACAATGGAAGCCCCAGCCTGTTAGGATCACTCTCTGGTCCCTGATTCAGAGTACGGCTCTGTGAAATAGAGCTCGCTTATCCACTAATGCAAACACACTGTAGAAATACAACGCTACTCTCTGTCAGTCGTCTCTTTCCCAGCTGTCCAGTCAAGGCTCTCATTTTCTTATGAAACTCTGAGGACAGTGTTATTGCTCTGTGGTTGCTATTGCAAAATTCCTTAGAAGAAATACAAATAGAAACAAATGAGACTATTGTTGGCTTACAGCAGTGGTACTCAACCTTTTTTTGATGAACACCCCCTACTTCATTCATTTTTTCTGTAGGAATGTATAAAATCAGAAGCATGAGAATTTTATTATTTTCTTTTTTCAGAACAACAAATGCACAAAGATGTTTCTGCATTGATAAAGCATGATGGGTCATAGGTTTCAACCAAGGTCATGGGTTTGATTCCCAGGAAAAACACATATTGATCAAATGTATACCCTGAATGGACTGTAAGCTTCAGTGGATATAAGTGTCTGTGAAAAGCATAATGTAAACATTACAATGTCTTGAAACTGCAAATGTGAAATAATCATTCTGCCATTGACAGCAATAGAACAGAGGAAAAACAGTTCTGTGATAGCACTCTGTGAAATACATTACTTCCTCTTCTATTTTTATCTAGAGCAGAAGGTCTTCTTCTAGAAGGTCAAGTCTGGCCAGCAGTATCATATCTGGAGCCAAAGCCCTCCATTAAACATTCAGAGAAAGGGCACTTCAACACAGTTGTCTAGCCTTTTCCAACCATTCTGACTGTTGTCTGTTTTATTTCTCCATGAAGTGGATATCAAGATGTTGAAGATTACGTCACAAATAAAGCCTTCCAGCGGGGTCAGGCCTCAAAGCCACAGAACTCTCACGGTTACCACAGGAACTCTGAACTCGCTGCAGTTCTAAATCACTATCAGTGTTTAAGAGTATCCATGGTGACGAAGGCATCAACCACAATGTTCCCAGGGAGATAGAACGACACCTTTGCACATTACTGTATGGCTTATTGAGCTTCAATTACTCCTAACACACACAATGATAAGAAAGAAAGAAATAGAGAGAGAGAATAAGAGACAGAGAGAGTGAGACTCTAAGGGATCTGAAAGAGATGAAACAGTAGGCAGTCAAAAGGAGAGCTGAAGGGCTGCTATTAGATGTCAGCGGCCTTTTGTGTCTGTGTCAAATAGAGCAGATTAAAGTATTAGAAATAATCTTACTGAATCATTAACAGAGCTCGGAAGGTAAAAGAGGAGAAAAATGGTGGAGACAGAAGTCAATCACAACACACATAAACTTAAAAGGAGATTATACTGCCATCCAACATAAACTAAACACACTCCTCTAAAAAGAAAGCTAGGAAGACAGCAGACCAGTTTTTATTTAATTTGGCTAATTCAATTTACCCCAATAATATTTTCAAAACCTTCCCAATAAGTCATTTAAGTCTAATTTATTCTGAGAACTCAAACAGTGAGCCAGCAGCCCTGCTTGCATTCGACTAGCGCAGAGCTAGCACAACAGCACCAAGTAAGACTTGTTCATTTAACAATCTAATAAGGCATTGTTAGTTGGCTTTATTTCCATGACATTCCTCTAGATTCGCTAAAGTGGCCTGTTGTGCTGTCTTATGAGAGGAAGCTAATTAGGAAATCACTTTCATTGCTCTTACAGAGAATTAGCGCTAGCCTTGCTAATTACTGCTATAAAACCTAATCAGCTCTTTGAAACAAGACCACACTAATGAGCTCTTATTTATTCAGCTAAATAACTTCAAGGGAAGGAAGATGCTCTAAATCATATTGTTGATGAATTTGGGAGTGCAAACGTCAGTGGTTGCTGTAATTGATTCTGTTCCATCTTGTGCCTTATTTGTTGGGAACCCCTGAATATCAATGCAGCCAAGAAAATATTGGTCCAAAATAAGAGTTCCAGTTAACTCTTAATTTTTTTTCGAATGACCTATTTTTCCAATCCTGGAGAGCCACATGATCAAGAGGCAACTAATTCCTTTTTTGTTTGTCGTCAATCAAAGATGCCTTCACACCTGAGCCTGGAGGGGTCTGCGGTGACAAGAGCACAGCTGCTGACTATGACCAGACCTCCATTCCCAAACACAACTCACATTCCCAAACATAAGCTACAACAGGATTGGAGGATGTATTTTAGACCAACTTTATATAGAAGAAGGAAAAAGGTGTGTCAACGGGCATTGATAGACAGTCTGTTTGTATGTGAGTGAGTGTGTGCATGTGTGTTTCTGTGTGTGTGCTGGGTGGAGGTGAGGCCACGTGGCGTTGCGGGGCTGCAGCTGTCTTTGAGAGCTGTGAAGCGTTCTAGCCCAGTGGAGCAGAAATGGGCTGGCCACATAGAAACAGCAGCCAGGTAGAACCCTCTGTCTCTCTAACACACACACACACATGCACTCTTACAACACTATTGCCGGCAAAACCGTGGCAAACTTACAGCTGTGTTCATCTGATAACAAGGGTCATTGACTCATTAACACACACAGATGAGAACATACCTTTAAAAATTAAACACAAATTATCAACACTTATTAACACTTTAATTTTCAGAAATGTGTGCTTTCTTGAGCATACAATTTTGATAAACTCAAATGAAGTTAAAATGAAATTGTCTCGCCTTCAGTGATAGTTTGACATGGTTGTATGATCTTTAAACAGAGAATGTAGGAGACATGCTACACCGAACACAGTATAGTCTCCAGCTTATACATCTTTATGTTGCTTATTATTCATACATACACCCACAGCATTACACACTACATACTCAACAACCCCGGCAGGGCCTTAAAACAGCCTAGCCCTGCCACTAAACAATTACTGATTTTTTTTTTCAAACAAATAGCATCAAGATCCAAGAATGCTTTTTGATTATTGTTGTCAGATTCTTTGAACTGCTGCCTTTGATTTGTAAAGTTTTATCCTAACACTTGTCCTAACCAGACACAACGAGACAAGTTTCCAGTGACAAGCAATTTGCCTGTCCACAATGAGTACAGCCATTTAGAACATATTTGTTGAACAGGATTTTGGACCAATGAGATTTTACGGTGAGAAATATAAAGCAAAGAATTAGCTAAATGTCCTGCCTTTTGTTGTGGTTATAACAAAAACCCAGTTTGGCATTGAAGAGGTTTAATTAATTCAAAAGATCTGAATTCATTTAGTACAGTCTCACTTTAGTTATCCTAACACTTCCTCATAGACACTCAGCTTCTATGGTCTTGTCTATGTAATATGTCACAACTAACACAATTTCAACAACGCCACTGTCAACACTTCAAGTGGACTTCCTGTCTGACAAGGCATGCGATGATCAGTTGATATGGAGAAACACACATACAAACATCCAATATCCAGCTCTTACCTGTCGATGATGACCGGGTCAGAGGGCGTCTCATTACGGTTGCCACAACTTTTCTTGTCACAGCAGCGGCTAATAGAGTTGGAAGGAGAGGGTGAAGAGGGACAGAAAGAGAGGAAGAGAGTGGTTAACCTGGGTGTTACTGCACATATTTCAACACTGAACTTAAACACAGTGGAGAAGGGAGAGGTACTGTAGTAATTATAAAACATTATCTCTTTCACTCCTCCTAGGCAGACTTTCACTCCTGATGTACACACAGTGGACAATATGCTGCCTCTCAGCCAGTGTTTTAGTAATCACTGCTAACAGACTGCTTAGCTCAGGGGCGGTTCCTGAAGGATTAGAAGTGCAGCTGATAAAAGGGTAGAGTTATCGAGTGATGGAGAGAGGAAGAGAGGGCAGAGAGTAAGAAAGGAAAAGATAAAAGTGAAGAGGTGAAAGATAAGAGTTAAGGGGAAACCATTTTAGCATGCATACTGGAAACATTCAATGTCAGAAAGAAAGGAAAATGTGTCTGTGTAAGTTTCAAGGGTTGCAGAGTAAAATTTGTTTGCTTAATGGTGTATGAATGTTAATTTAATTGATTTTTATTATTTATAGACAAAAAGTTGACAATTATTAGAATACAATTTAAAGAGGTATAAAATAAATCTGGACAGCATAGCAGATCATTTGGTTTGAGGATAATTTAATTAGAAATATTTGACTTCATATTGAGACTTTTGAATGTGGTATCTTGGCCAAGCATTGTTGATAAGGGGTGTGTTTACATGGACACCAATAAGCTAAATCTACACTAAAATCTACACTAAAATCTACACATTTAAACTTGTAAAAACTCAAAATATCATGGCAACAGGCTGCAAGAGATTTTCACTATTCTCAACAACTGTCTAAATAATTGTCTTCAGTAAAATTGCTTTGTTTAATCATTGTGAATTTCTTTGTTCACTAAATGCTAAATTCCTGTTGAAAGAACAACTGATATCTTGTTCAGCAAATTCTCAATTCTCAATATAAGAGCTTTCAATTTGTCACCATTTCAATTACTTTAACGTGAAGGAAACTGCAATCTTTGCCACTGAAAAGAGATATGCCCTGCAAGGCAAGGCAGTGTGTACATTTGCTTGACATAGACACACAAGCCTATGGGTAAAAATCTATGTATGCTGACCGCTTTTTCCCTAAAGTGTTAGGGAAAAAGTGTAAACCTTACCCCGATAAAGAAATACTGTTTAAGGTGTTCAAATGGTCTGCATTTAAACACTCATTGTTAAGCTCTCTTCTGAAACTCTAGAAGACATGTGTGAGATTACTAGAGTTTTATTCTCAGGAGAAACATCTGAGAGCCAGGAGGGTTAGGCAAAACGTTTCCATTCGCTCCTCATTTAACATTATTGGTGTTTAGGGGAAACAATTGACTATTAAAGGAATGAATTTTTATACTATTATTTCAAATGGTTTATTGTTGGGACATCAAGGGAGAGAGTTTAAAGCAAGATGGTTTTAGTGCATGTGCAAGTGAATAAAGACAGGAGGAATGGAGAGGAGATGTATACATGGTGTCTTCAGTGGATGGAGGCTAGCGGTAAACAGCAGGTGGGGTGGTGGATTCAGGTTTCCCAGCACAGATGGTAAAGGAGCTTTATTGAGATAGAAAGTAGGACTTGAGTTGTCATGTGATAGGTGCAGTACAGATCTGTGTGTAAGTGGGCTCCTATAGACCTGATGAGCTTAATAACATGGATCATGCTTGACCCAACCTGGCCTCCTGAACACCCCCCTCATTCACACACACTGGTTGTCTAAGCATCCTCGCTCCAGCTCAAATGGATGTGCATTAATGTGTCAAAGTGGACAATTTACCCCAATGGGATGAGGATGCAGGTGATGTTAACCACATATCACAGCTTAGTCACTGATTGGTTTCTAAGACTCAAATAGGGCTTCTGTTTTAGGAAGTTTCACTTTACTCCTCCTTGCAGTCTCTTTTCCCTCTTTTTACCTTCTCTCTCTCTGTGCTCTCATTCTCTCACTCTCTCCCTCCCTCTCCTTTGAGAGCAGTCAAGTCTTTAACGATGTTCTCTCAGAAGTGGGTCACACAGGAGCCTCAGTGGATCACAAGAGCAAAGCATTCTGGGATACAGGGGTAGGTACAAATAGATGTGACTACAATAACCCAATCATCAGCCAACACCCATGTGAAACCACAAAACAACCCCCTAAACAACCCCCTAAACCCCCCCATCACCAATATGTTAATTATTACATGCATGCTCTGGCTTTGTTTTGGGAATTTTGCCCATCCCAGCGGGCCAGCAGGGGAACTGTAATCTTTAATCTCAAGCATTTCCTCCTGCCACTGCATTTGAAGAAATTAAATCCAAATTGCTGTACGTAATTACCAGGATGTGGCCCTCACAGATGCCATTAAGGCTAAACTGCCCTAAGGTCCTTTACAGGCAGTGCCCTCAGCCTGCTCTTAAATAGCCCCCCAAAACCAAACAAAGGATAATTTCTGTAACTTTGACCACCCAGTAGCCTTTAATAATCTAGCCAAGTTTGTGATGTTTCATGAACGCCACACAAACCAAACCAAACCTCATCAATCCATGTGTATGAGGATGTGGAACTCAATCATCAAGAGCCCAGAGTTGCTTTTGAGTGATTGTTTCTAGCCTTGCCTGTAAGGCGAGTTGTTTGGGGAAATGTGTCTCTGTCTCATGCTCGCAGGCCCATGTGGCACCATATGGCTAATGGCAAGGCGTACAGCAATTAACAGGCCTGATTAATGGAGAGCAGTCTAATTGCAGACTGGTAATTGTGCCTCTCTCTCAGCACAGGCTCAGCATCAAAACACCTCACAGTTGAAGAAGGGGAGAACAAGGAAGATTTAGATGAGAATGGGTTGTTTACTCATTTGAAATATACCATTTCCTTTTTGGCTGCTTTTGGAAAGCTTTTGGTTAGCAACCAAGTAAATACATTTGAGAGTCTTTGCAACACACTTAAAAGTCAGATATTTACTTCAGATGTGATCTGTGTAATCCTGGAGTGACAGATCAAAGCTTATACATTAAGTCTTTGTAAACACGCATGGGACTAAGTGTTTGTGTCAATACCAATCTTTAAATCAGGGAGTCTATTTTGAGATAACAGAAGAGAGATAAGAAAAGGTTGAGCATTTGTGAGTGTGTGCATGAGAAAGGTAGTGAGGGAGAGCAAAAGATTGAAAGAAAAAGTGGGGGAGAGAGAGCCTTGGCTTGACTGTACATATTTAATAATAAAAACTTAAAGCAAGCTGCATTCATTAGCCGTGGAATAACAAGAGGATTCTTATTGAGTAATGAGTTTTTCCTTGTCCTAATTAACCAAGTATGAGTGAGATATTTTTAGTAGAAAACTGTTCAGATGCTCTCCACTTCAACCAAAAATAGATGAGGGCCCATCTCCACAACCCAGTTTTAAGTGCAAGGAATTTATCTTTTGATTTTAATTAAAGGTGTATGGCTTTCTCTCTCTCTATCTTTTCTGCGGAGCATGGAGTGGATGACCTGGATAGCAATTCAGTGAGCGAGAAAGACTAGGGCTGCTCTGAACGTAGTCGCCTGCATTAAGATGCATAACTACATTTCTTATCTCTTAACTCTCCATTTCATATGCTACAGCTCAGAGGTGACTTCAAAATGTACTTTCCCAGAAGTGTATTTGTGTGTGTGCATGTATTTCGAAGGGAAATATAATAAGAACCACCAATCTGTAACGTCAAAACATCAGCCACCACAATTATAAATGTTAGCTGGCATCTTCTTGGACAAAGCTGAGCTTTGAATTTGAAGGCCGAGTCACAGACTAGGAAAGTAACAGTTCTAGCTCTGATAGGAAACAGGCTGGTGTAACTTTAACAGGATCCAATTTGGCCCTGTGAAAAATTATCTGGGAGTGTCTTGTGTAATAGTGCATCGTAGATCTAAACTTGAGCTCTGATGCTGTCTTCATATAAACATACTGCATCTCTTCTAAATAGAAGTAAACAGTTTATTCTATTTTAGACAGACACTTATGATGAATTAAATAATAATGATGTGACCTTTCAGCAGTTTTTTTAAATAATGTGAATTTATCCTCCCCTGTAATTCTAATGTTACAACAGGGCTTTCAGTTTGAGTCCTATAGCTGTGTGTGTGAGAGAAAAAACACGGGCAGCTAAGCAGAAAGCTCAGCCCTTTCAGACCAACACTGGATCCAGAAGCCTCCAGTCTTGCCAAGACCAGAACCCAGCCAAAGTAAAGCCCTCACAGTAAGCAGGCAGAGCATGGTAGGCACCCAGGTTCAAGAGCTTGATTGTGTAAAACTGAAGGAGGGAGCGTGCCGGGAGTGTTTTTTGGGTGTATTGGTGTTTGTGTGTCTTACCTGCACATGATCTCGTGTGTCAGTAGAACACGGCACATCTCTGGGTTTTTGTCTTGACCTTCGTAGATAATTGCCTGATGGACAAGAGAAGGTAGAAAACATGCTTACAGGAAATTGATAAACAACATTTTCTCCTTATGCTGTAAATTTTGTTTCTTAATATTGAGCATCTATGAATTTCCATTTCTAATTTTCAGAGCATCTAAATGTTGCAATAAGAAGAGTTTGATGTCTGGATACATAATTTCTGTCTCTCTCACTCGCACACCGCAGCCACTAACATATATAGTTAATGTGATCAGGTCAGTTTTAGCATCGTTTCAGAACACTGTGAACAGTTGTTCCTATTAGACACTTCACTTTGAATTTCATAGACATTCTTTCATTTCAGTCAATCAATCAATCAATCAATCAATCAATCAATCAATCAATCAATCAATCAATCAATCAATCACAACTGCCCAATGCACCCTGGAAAGTCTTGTACAGAGCCACTATATGCAAGGTGGTCTGTCTCAAGCCCACTTAAGCCCAAAGTGGGTAATTTAATGCCCACTTACCTGCTGCAATGAAAAACGATACCTTACCACCTCACTATGCGCTCTAAATTTCATTTCGGTTATGAGAAATACAAGAGCCAATAGCTATAGGTGTCACAAATGCCAAACCTGGTGAGAAATCTACTTTGCTTAGCATCTACTTTGAATATATGGATGAAGACTTGGAATATTGTGCATGCATCGAATGGACTACTTTTGATAGTACTTCTGGTTGTCAATTTTGGGGCTTGACAGCCACTGGTCACTGTCAATATTCATTGAATGAGAAATAGCAGCATGAACGTTTTATGAACATCTACTTTTGAGTTCCACGCAAAAACGAAAGCCACTCAGGTTTGGAACAGCATACAGGCAAGTAAATTATGACAGAATTAGCATTTTTGGGTAACTATTCCTTTAACATCCAATATATTACATCATTGTCACTAATCAGCTTATTTGGCAAAATATGTCAACTCTACTTGTTATCCTGTTTGTGACTCCATCTAATTACACTTGTATTAGCATTGTACACACTAGCATTGCATGTTACGCATGTATTAGATTTGTACACACTAGCATTGCATGCTATTGGCAACATTCAGCTCTATCATTCATTGTTCTATGATTTAATTAAAAGCAGATATAATGAATCAGAAGAAATGTGTGCTGTGTGTGTTGCACTATGCAGATTACTGTCTTATAATGTCATAGAGGACCACACTTGCCACAGTGCCCACCCTTCACAGGCATCTGGCTAATAATACAGCAACACAAAACATTATCGTTCAGCAAAAAACTTGTGACTAAAAGGCAAAAAAATGGTGAGGTGAAAACAGAAAAAAGAGATAAAGGAGGAGGAAGCGGTAAAATGTTTAACGATTGGTTGTTCTAAAGAAGTGTCGTTCTCCAGCTAGTATGAAATAACCCTCTCAGAAAGATGAGGGGTATGTGTTTGTGTGTGCGAGTGAGCTGCCATAAGCCTGCATCTGTGAGTGTCTGACTCGGTGCATGTGTATGCATTCACACATATATTTGTGCATTAGCATGTGTGTTTATGTGTGCAGCAAGCAGTTGGGCTGCCAGACTGGAGCATAGCAAGCCATCTGGCCAGGCTAACACTTCATCCAAAAACCGCAGCTTTGTTTCCATCCGCCAACTCCACACAAGATGTCCCCAACAGCCGTGAATCAGTGACTCTACTCAAAACATTCACACACTGCAGCCTATTAACAGGCTGCTCTCTGTCCCACACACACTTTTAAACACAGAAGCATGTTTGCCATGAATCACTCCCTTTCGCTCTGAGAACGCACATACATGCCACCCATGGCAACTGAAGACAGAGAAAATAGCAGACGACTCTAATGAGAAATTGTTTCCATGACAAGTGTGCAGTCTTTTTTCAATTACACAAAAACACTTGTTTGAAATCAAGTTTTGTAAGTGAAGCAACACATACTCCCCCCAACAGCCAAAAAAACTAGGCAGAAGAAAGTTCATTCAAATGTGATTTTTTTTATTTCGTGTCATGTCATAGCTGTGGCTAGAGAACATTGGTGATCAGGGGCATTCGTTTGTTTGGTTTAACATTGCAGAAATGAGGGTCAAGGTCTTCCAAAAGCACGCAAGCACGCATCTCTGTCTGAGCCTAGAGCCTCGACCTGCGGGCGTTCTAAGAGGAAAAGAGAGTCAGAGAGAGCAGTTCAGGCCATCCAAAGACATCCTCTACACCACCACACATTAATTTCAGACTGGCTATATATCAAACAAAACCCCTTGCAAACAGACTGGGAATAACTGCATAAGTTACTGGAAAAACTCATTGATAATTTTTTTTTTTGGAGGGGTGGGAGGGGGGTGCATGTGTGTTTTGTTTTTATGCTAGTAAACATTATTGGTCAGCCTTTACTGTAGCCCATGATGTCACTTCCTATAATGTCCAATATCATCTATTTTCATCGCCAAGTTGCTTTACAGAAGACTGTGGAGTCCTTGCATGAAGATTATGGTCCACAGTGTTTTTTATGATTTGTTTTTCTTTGCCACAAATATGAAAACATTAACACATTCTCCTTGTGGATAAGTAGACTTAATTATTGAGGCTTCAAAGCTTGTGCCTAAATATTTGCAAATGAGTAGCACAAAGCCTTTATGTGGCCTGGCACAGAGTGGCTATTCATGTCCTATCTGACATCACCAAGGTCTCCAAACAGCCCCTGATTACAGGAAATATCTAATATAGGAGATTTGTGTCACTTTGTTGCATGTTGTATACTTTGGGGAAGTGTTTTTGGCAAACACACCCTTTTCCGTAATTAATGGGAAAAATATGTACGTAAGTAACCAATCCAGAGAGAGTGGCACTGAAGTGAACAGGTGAGACCTCCCTCTTTCCCACAAAAAATGTATGTAAGAATCTGCATGAAGCTTACAGTAGCTCTGAAAACACACACACACACACACACACACACACACACACACACACACACACACACACACACACACACACACACACATACACACACACAGCAACAGGCGAAGCTACAGCCTGAGTTAACTGCCAGTTCCTGTCCAGCATTTTCTGAACAAAGCTCTCCTTAAGGAGGGCCACGGTGCCCATGAAACATGCATGGCACGGCACGCTGAAGTGTGTGTGAAGGTTTCATTAGGACCCGATGCAACCTTTAATGCATATTTTATATTGCACAAACTGCCCCTCAAATCTCATTTGAGAGCCGCCAGTGGTGCCTTGAACTGACAGCTGCATCTGAAGCATGTAAACAATGCACTGTAAATACATGAAAACACAATTCCCTCTTTGTAACCATCATGCTAGAGTGTCAGTGCTGTGCGTGTGTGTGTGTGTGTGTGTGTGTGTGTGCATTAGGGCTGTGTGTGTGATTTGCTTTTGTTCCCTGTTTCAGCTGTTGAGGGGAAACAGTTAGATAGACAGATAAAGACAGAGAGAGAGAGAGAATTCTTTACTGCACAGTCTTCATCAGATCTATCACAAACTCATGCATTGATCACAGATATGGCCTGTCAGCTTGACACCCTGCTCAAACTCTGCTCGCATCTCTCCTCTACACCCCGCTCAAATCGTTCCCACAGGCAAACTGAGAGAGCGTGTATGGGTTCATTATGTGTGTGTGCTCTGAATGTTTGGGCAGAGAACATTTGAGAGGCATTGGCATATAAGAATATATCAGTTTTCATATGTATGATTTAGATCTGTTTTTAAAATAATGAGTATATATTTTTTTCTATTTTTTTATTTTGAAACAATATTGATTCTTGCATCCCTCTTCCAGGTGGTTTGATTGTCTTTAATATAGAGATAGACCGATAATCGGTTTGGCCGATATTTTTTACCGATATTTCCACTGAATTGTATTGGTTCCACTGAATTGGTATTTATCATGTTTACAGATCAAATTAAACATAGCTCAAAACAAAGATGAACTCACATAGTGAAAGGCATATAATGGAAATTCATAGTTTTCGATAGTTTTAAAATTTGAAGTTCGCTGAATTAATTGAAGAGCCTTGGACAAGTGTTTATAGAGCCGTTCAGTTTCTAGTCCACAAACCTGGACGAGAATTCGATATGAGTTCACTCAGGATTTTCATATGGGTTTTTAGAATGGCAGTTTTGGAATTAGAAGTAAAATACAGTCCGTTATAAACATTATTTGAATATAGGTGGACATTTTTATCAGCAACATAAATTACAAACAGTCATACCTCAAATGTACATTGTAAAGCCGTTTTGAAGAAACGTACTTCCAAAAAAAAAAAAATAAATAAATAAATAAAAAAATCACACACAGCAGCTTAAAAATTTTGCTTCAATAGGTATGACTAAATGTAATTTATGTTGTAGAACATGACGTCCAAGTCTTTTCAATTAATGTTTACCATTTACATTTACGCGTTTGGCAGATGCTTTTTATCCAAAGCGACTTACAATGCACTTATTACAGGGACAATCCCCCCGGAGCAACCTGGAGTTAAGTGCCTTGCTCAATGACACAATGAGTCACCATTCGTGGGGGTAGAACCAGCGACCTTCTGATTACCAGCTATGTGCTTTAGTCCACTACGCCACCAGAGAAAATCCAGAGAACCCATGATGAATTAGTTTTCTAGGTTTGCCTACAAACTGATATGATGGCTTAACAGCTCTATTGCCAATAATATAAATTACTTGTTTATTATGTGCACAGGGCCAATGTATACTTATTTTTTATTTCACACACAGTACGTGTGATGCAAATTTTGTCATCAGCACTTTGTCAGCGCATGCACTTGCCATTGACTACTAAAGAGTATCACAATGTAGCCGTGTATGCCTCAAATGTATCTGCATGGGCACATAATCAAAATAATATTCTTTGAAAGGCTGAGCTCTCGACCACGTGCGAGATGGAAAGGCACGCCATAAAAACAAAGTATACCTCAGCCAGTAGTCTCGTACAGCAGGCTGTTCACCTACAGAGGTGAGTAATGAATGATTTGGTTACTAAACTTAAATATAATACAATACTTATAAAGCTGTTTTGTCTATTGGATATTGAACACTAATAATCAGTACTGTATCGGTCATACAGAAAGCAATATTGGTTGATCTCTGATATAACAGGCTTATGTGTGTACAGAAGCTCTCAGTAGTTAACAGTGTGGTCAGGCGACTGGACTTCACTGCCTTGCTAAGTGCTAAAGAGAAGTGTGTGTTGAACAGCTCTATAAACCTGCTCATCAGCCCTCACGCCTGATGCTGCCAAAGCTAGCACATGCTGAGTGGAGAGGCGCTCTTAGCCTCTCTGTACAGAGTTATGGGGCTTTAATGGGAAATCTTAAACACATTGTGAGCACTCCTTTGGCATATGTAGGCTGACTGCTCACCGCAGAGTGGTTTTGGACTGGGTTTTCTGAAAGGCATTTAAAGACCAGCAAACACTTTGTCATAACCTAAGCTGTTTCACACTGACATAGAAGAGAAAACCATGCTGCAGTCAAAACTACAACAAGTGCAGAGAGCAAGAAGAGGGGCCATGTGCCAGAAAAGGGCCCAGTGCCAGTTTGTCTTAACATGAATGCAAGTCATGAGGTATTGTATGTAAATGTGGTAAATTGTATATCTGATAAAAGGATTCTGGGAAACACAGCTAAATAATCTTTTGTTGCTTAGAAACTTGAATAGTATGCAATAACGTACAAAAAGTACCATGTTTTTAACCATGTTTACTATGGTAATACTTCTGTATTCTCTACATTATCAAGGATTACCATGGTAATACCACAGTATGTGAAAATGTTAATTATTCAGTACCAAACATATTTCAAAGTACCATGGTATCACCATTTGACACCATCACAAAAAGTACCAGTATATTATGCTAGCGTGTTGACTTGGCTGTCAAACTCTGCACACACAATCCCTCTCTCTCGTTCATTCAGAACCACCACATCATTAACAGGTATGGCAGGGCCATTTGCCACCGAAATAGCCAGTAAATCAGTCAGAAATATATGTGCACGTATAACAACCCTGGGGAGTAAAACGGCTTTTTATTGAGACACTCAGTGAAAGGCTGAGCCAGGGCCAGTCCCCCTGGCCTCTGTATTTACCTCAGGGGTGTCAGAGAACAGTCTCTCTCCCTCAGCACAACGCTCCTGCATTTCACCCACATACATAAATCTGTCCAGCTACATGCCGGCCAAACCGCTAAGCGAAGTGAGGGCAATAACCGGCATCAGTAACAGCACCTAGCTTTGTAGCACTTAAACAGTCATGAAAAGAAATTATAAACCATTATACAAATAAATAAATAAATAAAATACACAATACAGAAAGAGTTCGTCCAAGCAAAGACATGCTGTGGAATGTTCGTGCCAACTGTAATGTCCAAGTATTTCTAGAAGGAATTCAGGAATGGAATTCCTGCTTTTAGTCATTGCAAAAAGAGTAAAATCTTTAGATATTTAGTCCATTATAAATAAAAGTATTGCACTCTATATACAAAGCCAAAAATATACTATAATTGACAAATTAAAAAATCGAGTTTTAGAAAAAAATTATTATATGTAGTCTTTGTTATATACCTTAATTAATGGTATACATATATATATATACTTTTTTTTATTATTTATAATATTACAATAGGGTAAGTGTGCTAGCTTGTAAATCACATGTGTTCAGAGCATTCCTAAAAAAATAGACATATTTAAATTTGAATTATATTTCTTATATTGCCACTTATGTCACATTGTTGACTATTATTTACAAGACTAAATACTTTAGATATGTAGTCTATTATAAATCAAATCATTACACTATACAAAGTAAAGCAGATAATCTACTAATTGACCAATTTATAATTAATTGAGTTTAAAAACAAATAACCTATGTAATATACAGTACATACATGCGTGCACACACACATACACACACACACACACACACACACACACACACACACAGTATACACCACACACATGATGAGGCAGCAGACAATAGGGTAAGCACGCAGGCTTGTAAATCACATGATATAAGTGTTCAGAGCGTTCACAGACTCACACAGTCTGTCACAGCTATGACACTGCACCGTGCCTGCTAATTACCTGATATCATACACACTTCACTCTGCTATCACAGCCTGGGGGCACACACTCACACATACTCACATGTGTGCAGACACTGTGATACAAAACATCTAATAGAAAATCAGCTAGTGAGAAATGCAATAAATGTTTGATATTAATCAAATTATGTTATTAGTTTTCATGTCTCAATTGTAATGTTTAACAATGTATTCTAGATATTGTTATATTTCTCTCTTCTTTCTGTCCTTTGTAATCTTACAACCAATAAAGGGTTTACTTGTAAATACTAAACTTATTTTCATATTGACTGTCATAGGCTTCTTGACTCTCAGCTGTAAGCGACTTTTGGATACACTTCATTGTCTTCAAAATACAACATTTAGAGAGCGAGAGAGATGAGAAAGTGAGGGGAAGAGTGCAGAAAAGAAAAGGACCTATGGAATTCAGAGGTTTCTCTTACTGCCCTGTGTCGTTTTAATGTTCAAATCCCGCACTTAATGCAACAAAAAATTGGTATAACCTAAAAGTCAGGATGACTCTTTTAATAAAAAATAATAAACAAACTGTTAATTGAATGTACCACATGAAGCACATTTTTAAGTTACCTGACAAAACATTTTAAATGTGTAGTTTGCATATACACACTGAATAATACACTAGCCTGACTGTCCCAGCTTTTTTTTTAAACATTGCCAGACACCACTAGATAATTCCTTGTGACAGTGAATACAAATAAATATCTTATGCTCACTCTTTTTTTCTCTCTCTCTCTAGCTATCAATCTCACTGTCACATATATGCACATAAATACATGCATATGCTCAGTCATCTTAAATGATGTCCCTGAGAGAGGATGTCATATTTAGACACTAACTGATTCTCGTGCCCCTGAGGCATGCTATATTTTAACCCCAAACTCACCAGGGTGCATGACACACATGCACATATTCACTCTCGCTCAGTGCAAAGCATACATCACACCAAGATTCTCTAAATATATTAGTGTCACCAGCAGACCATGAGGATTATTAAATAACATCTTACCTGCTTGGTCATGGAGTCAATCAGGCGTACATAAAAGTCCTGTTCTGTTCTGATGCCTGTTAAAGGAGAAGAGAATTTCTCTTCAGCTCATGAGAAAATGCAAGTCACACATGCACATTTTTGGGGGATCTGCAATGAATCTGACAGGTACATATTTATAATTCCCATTGACATGGGTTTAATACAATGCAGATGCTTCAAATGTTAAGACAATTTGGGTTGAAAAACCCAACCCTACTTTGCTACTTAAAGTGTTAAAGTATTATGAATAAATTTAGCTTTGGATGAAACACAAATTGAAACAGCCTTAGGCCTACATATATGCAAACTAAATAAATAGGTTAAATATGGGTACATAGAGAAAAAGCACAAGACAAAATGTGAATCTAATAAAATAAGTGATGGCATGGCATTCTTTTAAACTCAGTCAATCAAAATAACAATTATTAATTTATAATAATAATTTATAAAATGTATTTTTATTTTGTATTTATAAATATGTGTTCAAAATGTATTGGTGGTTTTAATATTCTTACCACTTTAGAAAACAGTAAAAAAGAGTGTGCTTTCATTATGGCTAGGCAATTAGCTTCCATCAAAAATGAAGTGCACATTTTGGGAAAACGGGTAACCAGAAAAGTGCACTAATGGGAATCGTTTTGTGTTGAATTAATATTTATAGTTAAAAGGACATGACTTTGCTGCGCATTTGCTCATTCTGCTTCAACAATAACAAGAATTAATATGACACTATTTTGATACAATATTAATAATAAAAAATAATAATAAAATAATAATAATGGTCTAATACATGCAGATAATTACATTCATATTCATGTACATTCATGAACTTCAATCAGTTTGATCTAGTTATATAGTAAATTATTTATTTATTTTTCCCTCCTTCTACTTTTTTCTGTCTGTCTCACTGTCTTTTAATTCAATTTCTTGTGTTGTAAATCCCCGATGTGTTTATGCAAAGTTCAATCAGCCTTAGATGAATGCGTTCCTTCTTACCGTTGCTGTAAAGAAGCTGCAATCTGTAATGGATCCCATTGTTTGTCTTTTCCCCGGTAGATTCCTGCAGAAATAAATATGGTATTAATCAAGAAAAAACAATTGGACTATTTCTGACCCCTGTAGACCACAAGGAACAAGAAAGAAAGAAAGAAAGAAAGAAAGAAAGAAAGAAAGAGAGAGCGAGAGAGAGAGAGAGAGAGAGAGAGAGAGAGAGAGAGAGAGAGAGAGAGAGAGAGAGAGAGAGAGAGAATTAAACAAGCTGAAACGAAATCTGAACTAGGGTAGTTTAAAGATAAAGAACCATTTAAAATCATTAATGTCTTCTGAATAGAAAGTTTTGTGTAGCCTAATTAAAAAAAAAATGCTATTGCACAATTAAATGGAAGTAACGAAATATTATATTAATATTATGCAATTTTATATGATAATTATATAATGCTATTTTAATTAAATCAACGGTCACTTCACACGAGAAGATACGTTCACAAATGCTATTTATTTGTGTCCTGTATTTTTATTAAAGTAGCCCATCGTTCATCACGATAACACAAATATATTTTAAAATATTCAACAACCTAATTTAGGGAATATTTTATAAAAGGGGATGTTACTCTTTGACCTGCGTCTCACAACTCAATACTGTTCAACTTTATGTAAAAATCACAAAAGTTTTCAGATTCGTAACGCTCCAACAGAAAAGTGCCCTGAAGGAAAAGCAAACATTGATTTATTTATTCTAAAATGTGCGTTCCTCTTAAATAATAAGTAATGAATATGCAATATGTAATATGTCAAATATTAAACAGAAAGAGAGAGAGAGAGAGAGAGAGAGAGAGAGAGAGAGAGAGAGAGAGAGAGAGAGAGAGAGAGAGAGAGAGAGAGAGAGGGTGGAACAGTAATTTAATGAGCATGGACATACCTTTCAACTGTAGTCTATAGCATTTTCTCTACAATTTAACAGTAGACTATATCAATACTTTTTTAACACATTTTTTTATCGAAATATGCAAAGCATATCCTACATTTCATGCAATAAAGAATAAAGAAATGTACTTGCCTTTTCTTTTTCAACAAATCCAACAAAAGAAGTTCTTTCTATTTCCACGGGTTGTCCTTGTCTGTCGTATAGGGCTAAAACGAAGTGGAAGAAGTTGGATTTACGAAGATTTGACGGAGGCTGCTTCTCAAAGTGTGCCCGAGCAAGACCCACTCCACTGTTAACAAATTCAAGAGAGAAAGAAATACATTTGTAAAAAACTAGATTTATATTTAAGTGGTTAAATAATTATTACCTTCTGAAAAAAGTCAAAATCAATTTTATTCAATAGACCGTTTCCTCCATTAGGACTAAAAGCTTTTCTGTGTTTTCAGTTTGTTCAAACAGACATTTAAAAGGACTATTAATTATTATTAAAAAAAAAAAAAAAAAAAAAAAAAAACTTGTCTTAAACATCATAGCCTAATTGTGACTAGATGGTTAATATTTTAAAATAAAATAAAATAAAATAAAATAAAATAAAATAAAATAAAATAAATAAATAACAAATAAAGCAGGCGCAACACGTTGGGTGCAATTGTTGTTCATTAAAAAAATAATAATAATAATAATAATATATAGGCTATATGTACTATTACTAGCCTACTACTACTAATAGCATCTGTTAGATTGATAAATCTATGTAGCCTATCACAAACAACATTAAACTGAAAACATAAGGCTAAATCTTGTAGCCAAATTATTCGCAAAAAAGGCGACACCTCAATCACATTCAATATTTGAAACTTTCTTAACAAATGTTGGCAAAGTAGGACTTGACAAAGTCGTAGAAACGAAAGCATTTGTATGCCTAGCTGTTTTAATATTACCGTTAGAAACTTGCATTAAGACAACTCGAGCACTGTATCCATTGGACGATTCCGACAGCATGCCGGAGAGGATGCTACGAATCATAACTTTCGCAGCAATAAATCAATCTCTTGTCTCCTCATTGTTAAGAAGAATTTATCGCGTGATGATTAAGATGTTAAACGTGATCGTTTTATGTCGTCCAAACATGAAAAGGGATAATATTCCGTAGCGTGTATTGAGAGCGCTGGACACCGCCGCCGGCTTACCTCTGAGCGGCTGTGTTCGCATCCAACACTCCGGCACCCTGCATCCATGTCCGGACAGCGTTCATCCCGGCACCGATGGGCTCCTCTTTCATACTACTGCCGCTCCTTTGAATGCTGTCTTGAATCCCGAACATGAAAACAGACTTTTCCTGTCACCGTCTCAGCACGCCTCTTTTGATCGCCCCGTAAAAAACTAAGAATGCAAAAGTAAAAAAAATAAAAAGACAACGAGAAGTCTATTGGTGAGCTGGTGTCACCGTCTCTATTAGCGCTGCCTAACTGAAAACACAGCGACGTGCCAAAAGAAACGCCAGCTGTCAACATCCAGGTTTGGGAAACACTGTACAACAACAAACAAACAAACAAACAAACACACACAACTGTAAGGCGAATAGGGGCGCGTGAGATTAGACTGGAGGTCCCTGTGGTCTACCGTGCGCACCTTGGCAACAACAAAAAAATAGTCTAATGTCACTTTAAGAAACAATAGGCTCAAGCACGGGCTTCGCTGAGGGTTAGATCAAATGTCATCATCCACAGACACTTTTTTCTTTATTTTCTCCTTTCCTTTCCTGGCTTGTTTCCACAAAGAGTGTTCTCTGAACAAACCACATGAATGAGCAATATGAAATCAACCAGGAGACCCTTGTGGAGACAGCTCCCTCACTGCTACCCTTGTTCAAACGGGATAAATTTGTGTCCTTTCCCAAAGGAATCCGATTTGACTGTCTTTGGGAACTAAACACAAGCAAACTAAACCCAAAGGGAGGAGGAGGCGGAGGAGGGAGTGACTCCGCGGGCAGGGCCGCCCTCTAAACATATAAGTAAAGGCGAATTATCATTAGCTGTCCACCCAACCACAAAGCCCGACACCTAATTAGATATCACAGCCCGCCCTGTCCACTGAGCGAGCGGTGCGTTTAGAGAGAAACCCGAAAAGAAGCAATGCATGTGTGTTAAATGTCTTGCGAGTAACTGCCTACCAGAGTGTCACTGATGCCAAATTGACGTGTTCACATGAGCACTGGTTTATGGTGGGTTATTTTTTAATATTGTTGGGCTGTTTTTAGTAACCGCCCAGCAAATTGGGTTTAATAGGCTACTAGTATGTTCAATTGTAAGGGCCCAGTTGTAATTGCAGAACAATGCTATAACTGTAGGCTACTGGTAAAATAAAAATATATGTGGTGCAGCATTAACAGCATGATTAAAGTTAACAGAGATTACTTGTCATCGAAATATTGAGACCAGAGTCAGGTCGGTATTAATTTTGGGTATGAGAGGCATTACCTCCCCCCATCCCCTCCAGAATCTATGCCCCTGACTATATAACTGACTGAATAATTCAGAACAGGGTGTTGTACTGCCAGAGGACACAAACATTTTAACAGCCGTTTTGTCAGATACGATATAAAACAATAATGTGTAGCCTATAGGACTAAAGCCAAAAACCATTACATTGCCCACTTTTTTTCACACAGCAATTTTGAGGTAGGCCTACGTTTAATTAGTAAATAAAATATACAAATAAACAGTAAATAAAAAGATGCAATTATAAAGCCTTGTTAGCCTATATTTGAAAAATTTTCCAAAAACGAACATGTCCCTGCACTGGAAATGATTGCACAAGAGCTTAATCAAAATACTCCACAGAGGGCAGAGGAAGTAAGGGAGTCCATCCAGGTCAGGCAGAGGGGGATTCTGCTCCCCCTGTGTCTCTGTATTTATATTCCCACAGAAGTTAAAAGTGGAAGAATTTACACAAGAGTCTCTTTTTTCATGCGCTTCAGCGGCCCAAAATTTTATCGGACATGTATCAACATACATACACATTATGCACATTTGCCATGTGTGTGTGTGTGTGTGTGTGTGTGTGTGTGTGTGTGAAAAGGTAGAAGAATGTGAGACTTCCATAACCTATCCGTGCATTTTCATTTTATTATAAAATAATAATCTTGTTTCTTACAGCGAAAAATACAATTTGATTTAGAAACAGATGTCTACATAAATCACAATGTCGTTGATGACTAATAACATTTAATTGAATTGAATAACCATAAAATACATCATAATGTAAAACAAGCCTTTATGTACTTTTGTAAGTTTCAAAATATAAGGCCGTATGTCAACCATTTGCAAATATGAAAACATAACAACATAATAATATTGTCACTTAGATGGTACAAGACATCCAAATCCGCACGCCATGAGAAAAACAACATGTGGGTTTTTCTTTCATGCGTCAAGGTAAGCAGTCCGATGATAACAGTTAGTAATGCATTATTCATATTAAATAATCAAATAGTGTAGTCCGTCTCAGCCTTTCAGTGTGTAGGTCTAGGAAAATAAAAAACACTGAGACGCTCCTCTTAATTTGTGGTGATTTTGACAATTAGTAAAAATGTAGGGACAGTTTGTTGCTACATACTATAATGACAAAAAGCGTCAGCGATTTGTGAAAAGGGAAAAGAAAAAAAAAAAAAGGTGGGAAAAAATAAATCGCGTCATGAAGTGTTTCGGACTGACTCGAGCAAAGGGAAGTGCATGATTCATTGTTCATAGCACAACATTTCCATCTTGTGGCCATAAGTGGAAATACACGGCAGAATTAGTCACGTAAATAAAGTTGTTAATAAGTTGAAGGAAAAGTTCACCCACAAATGAAAATTGTCTTATCAATTACTCTAATGCCAACCAAGATGTGCATGACTTTCTTTCTAGTGCTGAACACAAATGAAGGTACGATTTTAGAAGAATATTTCAGCTCTGTAGATCCCTATAATGCAAGTGACTGGTGGCGAGAACTTTGAAGCTAAAAAAAAGCACAAAAAGGCAGCATAAAATTAATTCATGCGACTCCAGTGATTTAACCCATGTCTTTTGAAGTGATATTATACGTCTGAATGGGAAACCTTTTTACTATATAAATGACCATTTTCACTATCAAATTTTTTGTTTTTGGTAACTCCCATCTTTCCTGCATATCATTCACCTACTGGGCAGGGATGAGAACTTATAGTAAAAAAAAAAAAAAAATCTAATAATAATAAAAGGACTGGCATAACTATTCTTTTAAAGTACATTTCAATATTTTTTAAAGGTTACGTCACCATTACAAGTCATTTATTAGATGCACATTTACATATCACTTGTAAATATAAGTTCCCTTCCATATATTGCAACAACAGGACATTTTTATATTGAAAAAAATTGATAAAAAAAAAATGCTCACACACTTGATTTTAACCTTGCTAATCTGCAAGGCCTTTTTATAACTACACACGAGCAGAACTGAGTGGAACTTGCACTGTAGTGAAACAAAGCCTGTGAAAATAACAATTTATATTCTGGTTCTGAGAGGAAAAAATGCCTAGAGAATATCTGTCCTGTCCAAAAAAAAAAAAGGCTCCCTTTCACTTGTATTTTTTTTTTCTTCTTTTTTAACACAGAGGTCGGAGTTCAAGGCTAACTTTGATCAGAGGGATAGAGAAGGGTTGAAGGGTAGCACTCTTTGATTCGCTAATGTTTCTTCCATTCTCTCTTCCTGCTCCTCACACTAAAGGGAGTTTAAAATGCTCATACAGGAAAAGCAGGAAAATGCTCTCATCTGTCTGCACTACGACACTTCACACTGCCATCAAATAGATCAGGCATAGATGTAGGCCTTAGATGTATTACTTAAAACTGTCACTGTTACATTTCTAAATATGAAGGCAGATACAAAGCACATAGATTTAGGTATCGGCCAATACCTAGTACCACTACGAGTAGTTTTGTGATTGTAAACATATGCCATTCTATATGAATATGATATCTTTATATTGCCAATATTAGCATTTTCAGTAATTAAAAATGATAATTCAGGACTGTTTTAACAGGGTTTAGTTTATCTTTAAAAGTAAACATGGGAGGGAGAGAGAAGCTGCTTGCACATGTGAGAATCCACTTATATCAGGTAACGATGGATACAAATAAATTGTAAGATTTAAATGGTTTAAACACATTAAAATGTTTCTCATGTTTTCAAACTGGTCTTAGAAGCACTATGCACACATGTGCAATCGCGTCATTATGGTAATATACTCGAAAATATGAAATGATGACACCGATACGGAGTACAAGTTTTACCCCCAGTATTGGCCCGATAAGAGTACTACCTAGTAGTATCGGTGCACCTCTAATTACGACAGTATATTTTAGGGCTGTAAAGTAAATGTGAAGAGGAAAACAGGAGATCAGGCAATCTTCAGGCCTTTGAAAGACATTGAGTGGTCAGGAAAGCAGGGTATATCCTGTCTCTGTCTCTTCATCAGATGTTTTGATGATTTCAACAGTCTGACATTACCTCACTACTCGGGTGTGGGGCAGCCTATAATGTGTGGGTCTGCCTGATTCATTACAGGTGGGTTTAAGAGCCCTGGAGGTCTTATTACACTAAGAATGTCATAGCAAAAGAAAGCCAGGACAAATGTTTCAAATGTTAGGTTTTGATTTATTCTGACATTCAGGTTCACTTTCAGACTTCAGGCATTTTTCCTGAATTCAGGTGTAATTCAAACAAGTCAGCCTTCATAGAACGTCATTCCACGTTTATGCTGTATAAAAGCAAAGTGGGATAAATTCAAGATTCTAAAGGATTATGATCGATTTCAATTTGCTTTATGGAAAACATATGTAACAGCCTTTAAAAAATCTGGTCTTTTAGATAAAACACTTTTCCAGATTTAAAAAAATAAATAAATATTCATACAATTCAAATATCATTCGTTAAAAAAAATACAATAAACAAAAAAATTCAAGAAAAATGGCAAAGTGTGCTCATACATTCTTTAATGTATTCATGCTCACAAATGCAGTAAATGCCATTTACTGATGGGAATGAAATTGACTTCTAAACGGTCACCAATTCTTATCCATGGCCTTGGCTCTTTCCACCACTACCACTAGAGGTCGCACTAGAGGTGTAGATTTCATATAAGCCTAAGCCACTTCACGACACTTGGTGCTGCTTAACACTATATTTCTGCTTATCAAAACCCCTTTACATATATATATATATATATATCTTGATTCAATGCATACCTACCAAAATATTTTATATTAGACAAGACAAACTTTGGAGCATTTATGTAACATTAGTGCAAATGCAGTGGCATATATATATATATATATATATATATATATATAATTTCTCTCAAGAAAACAAATAGAGAACAGAAAAGAGGCAGGCTACTGCTATTGGATATTAAGAGCGTGCTAGTGGATATGTGCTAAGTGCCTAACGAGCATCACAGCACTATATTCAAGGGTCACATGATCACATTCAGGTTGGTGTTTGCTGGACATCATAGATTTGTAATAATGAAGGATGGGGAGGAGATGGTGATCATATGTCAATCAATCCATATGTCAAGATGTAGGGGTGAAATGGTTCTTTTCACCTCATGTAGGCTCTCTGACCAAATGCTTCTGTGATTGTCTGAATGAGAGAGAGACTAGGGTTTTGATTGTAGGCATGTCTAAGGAGCATTCAGCATACACAATATTAGACACAGAGAGGGCAAGAAGTTCCCATGTGAACCAACCCTCTACTGCAACACTTCTCTGTCTTTTGGCCAGCAGTGTTGAGCTGAATTTGGCTGAAGGCTGGTTTTAAGACTGGGAGAGGACAGGCTTAGCCAGCTCATCCTGAGGAGGAGCAGGTAGGAAACCCATAGTCACCAGGGGTCGTTTCCTTACAAACGCTCTTTTCTTGTAGTTCATCCGTAAGCTCTGAGGCTGGAGCTTGGGTAGCATCGTTTTGCTTGGGGTCCTGGAGGGTTGAGCCTGGCGTTGGGTGCTGTGGATGATCCAGAACCCCTGCTGGCTGTAAGGGCATCTCCTGTGGTGGGGTGTCCTCTGTTGAAGAGCTAGGCTGTAATGAACCTTTCAGTTGGCTGTGGCAAAGAGGGCAAGTCTCCTGCACATACAGCCACTTCTTCAAGCAGCTAGCATGGAATAAGTGACTGCAGGGGGTGATTACAGCTGACGTCATGTCCTAGATTAAAAAAAAAGACAACAGATTTGCACAACCTGGATAAAATCAGGCTTGTCTTAGATGCAATATCAAACACAGAACATGGATTCATATTATTTTGTCTTCTTGGGTTAGGGTTTTTTCAAAATCCTTAAACCAAGATTCTTGACTGCATCTCATCCTGGAGCTTTCAAGATATATACACCAAAATCAAACTCCATCTGTCAAATATACAAATGTAAGTGTTTCAACATCAAATAGCATCAGCATTCTCTCTCAACATCAAAGTTTGTCCTGACAAACTTTACCTATTTCCCTAGCCTGTAGGTCAGGGGTGTGCAACGTCAGACATCATAGCCATTTAAAGCCTGCAAATCCATTTGAGAAATAATTTAAAAAAGCAAATAAATGGCCTTGATTCCATTTCCCCTGCTGTAGGTACAGGCATTATTTAAGCGTGGATGGGTGGGAATTGTCCTGACCAATTTTTGCAGTGGTCAATTTTGTCCCCACCACTTTATAAAATGACTTGCAGTACGGATGTGTGTAATACAGAGGAAGCATCCGCAATTCAAGAATAGGAGTTTTCCTTTAATTTATATTGTGTGGTGATCTGATGGTGGAATTTGTATTTTTTTCTTTTAGTGCAAAGTGGTCGTTGCAGTTGTTATCAGTTGTGGAATACTTCATACCAAAGTGGCATTCAACTGATCACAAAGTATTGTCAGGACATTACTGATTTAAAAAAAAAAAAAAAAACAGCACCATCACTATTTGAAAAAACTAATTTCTGATCAAATCTAGACAGGCTCCATTCCCAGCAGCCATCACTCAAACAC
Organism: Xyrauchen texanus; assembly: GCF_025860055.1. Taxonomy (NCBI): domain Eukaryota; kingdom Metazoa; phylum Chordata; class Actinopteri; order Cypriniformes; family Catostomidae; genus Xyrauchen; species Xyrauchen texanus. The sequence continues at coordinate 19,783,628 of NC_068298.1, read as the reverse complement.
CTTATCCTTGAGTAATCATGCTAAATTGCTAATTTGGAACTAGAAAATCACTTGTCATTATATCAAACACAGTTGAAAGCTATTTGGTCCGTTATGATTGTTATCATTGTCTTTTTGTTTGTTTTTGAGTTGCCACAGTGTGCAGTAGACTGGTATGTCTTAAGATCAATATTAGGTTAAAAATGGCAAAAAAGAAACCGCTTTAACTAGAAAATCATCAGTCAATCATTGTTTTGAGGAATGAAGGCTATACAATGCTTGAAATTGCCAAAAAACTGTCTCTAACAAGGACAGAAAGAGATGTGGAAGGTCAGATGTACAACTAAACAAGAGGATAAATACATCTGAGACTCTAGTTTGAGAAATAGACACCTCACATGTCCTCAGTGACAGCTTCATTGAATTGTACTCGCTCAACACCAGTTTCATGTACAACAGTAAAGAGAAGACTCAGGGGTACAGGCCTTATGGGAAGAATTGCAAAGAAAAAGCCACTTTTGAAACAGAAAAACAAAAGAAAAGGTTAGAGTGGGCAAAGAAATGCAGACATTGTACAACAGATAATTGTAAGAGGGTTATGGATCTTAACCCCATTGAGGCTTTTATGGGATCAGCTAGACTGTAAGATGTGAGAAGTGCCTGACAAGACAGCCTCATCTATGGCAAGTGTTACAGAAAGTGTGGGGTGAATAGCTAGAATGCCAAGGATCTACAAAGCTGTCATTGCTGCACATGGAGGATTTTTCGATGAGAACTCTGAAATTATTTTTCAAATTGTAATAGTAATTTTTCATGTTATTAATGTCCTGACTATAAATTGTGATCAGTTGAATGCCACTTTGGTGAATAAAAGTACCAATTTCTTCCCATAAGAGCAAAATCTGTAAAAACAGTAATTACTAGGTACTAACTAGGTACTAATTACTAGGTACTAACCCTAAACCTTACCCCAACCCTAACCTTAACCCATATTAAGTACATGTAATTACCTAATATTTCTCAGTACTTTCTTGGGCAATTACACTGCAAGTATACTGAAAGAATACATACTGTAAAATAAATTGCAACCTTTAGATGTATATTGCATACAATTCAGCCCTACTCTTGATATGCATCCACAAACTTACAGCTGCAATTTTTGTTTACTAAAATAAAGTAATATTAGGGCATATTAGAATCCTGAACCCCTCATACTCATAGCAAACACTACCATTCAACCACTGGATGAGGACGAGTTAATGTATGTGCCTAAGTTTAATACTTAGGGTTAAAAAGAACAAACCTAGCCTTAGTAAGCACCACTAACTAGACAACTATCATCCATCTATCACAGAAATACACAAGAAGAGACATGCAATGCATCACAAAAATATATAGATTGTAACTGGACATCAATCACGAACAAAAATCCTCACATTCGTACACTCGTACACACCTGGTAGCAGATGGAACAGATGTCATTGTGCTGCTGAAGTTGCTGGTGAGAAGCAGTAGGCAGGCTCTTGATCTTGTTGACAGCATCTCTGCGGAGCAGGAAGCTCTGCCAGCCCAGCTGGGCCCTTAGCCATACATTATAGTAAGAATGGATGAGAACAATGGTGGAGCCCATCACAGTCCACTCCCCAAACACAGTCTCCGACACTCCGTACGCCACCACACAGAGGGCCACCAGGAACTCCAGCAGCCTGTAAGTACCATTCACCCAGTAGATGACATCATCCATGTTCTCAACTGGAGCCTTGCGGAACTCCTCTACCATGAAGAGCACGTAGATCAACAGTGTACCCAGCACCTGAGCATAAGAAAATAAGACTTAAGCAACAGCTTAATTTCACATTATACACAGATAATACCATCATGACTTTGATTGTGCCATCAGTGTTTAAGTATGCTGGGATGCAGTTTAACATTGGATCACTGCTGGTGTTACTGTTGGATTTGAATCATATTGGGGGTAGTCGGTAGTGTGGTGCAGAGCTTAAGATCTAGCCTGGTAACCTGATAATGGTGCAGGTTCCAAGCCTGCAAAAAAGCATCTATGGGCCATCACCACTGTGCGCTTACACAAAACACTTTACCTCAGGGTGCACCAGGTTATGCAGTCCATAATAGGTAGATTTGCATTGTAAGAGCATGACTGTAAAATCTGTTTTTGATTTAATTTTACCAACTGAAGAACAAGTAAAAATTATTGTCTGGGGAAATTGACAGAATGCCACGTGTGTTTATGCAAGAACTTGCATTGTTTTTAGCTCCAAACAATGCAGGTTTTTGTGTGAACATATGAGCCAACACACAACAGACATCAATATTTTCAAGTTGTTTCTCACCAAAACCAATCATATGTATTTAGAAGACTTGGATTGTGATGCACGAGTCACATTAACCACTTTTATGATACTTTTGGGCCCATAAGCTTTAAAGTGAGGCACCATGCACAGCAAATGCAAACTGAAATTCATTCAAACATTACCTTTAGCATTCTGCATTTAAAAAAAGTATTACAGTATTGGAATGACATTATGGCGAGTAAATTATGACTGAATTTTCATTTTTGGGTGAATTATTTCTTTAACATTTGAACCCAGAACATTCCTGTAGACTAAGGTTGCTGAATTTAGGTTTTTATACATTCTTCTGCATTCATTCAACCATATATAGCATGCAAAGATACTCAAATACCAAAGTTTCACTTCTTTCTTTAAGAAAATATTTCATTTCCCTATGATACATAAAGCATATCCATCTTAAGAATTGGTTGCTCACAGTAGAAGTTTCAATTGTAGATTTTGTTTATTAGATACTGTATGGTTTGTGTAGAAGAGTTTTCAACATGTATACAATATTAAAGGAATATTCCGGGTTCAATATAAGTTAAGCTCAATGGACAGCATTTGTGGCATAATGTTGATTACCACAAAAATTTATTTTGACTCATCCCTCCTTTTCTATAAAAAAAATTGAGATTACAGTGAGACACTTACAATGAAAGTGATTGGGGACACTTTTTGGAGGGTTTAAAGGCAGAAATGTGAAGCTTATAATTGTACCTCTTACATTCATTCTAATGTAATATTTGAGCTGTAAATTTGTTGTGTTTTGTTGACATTGCACATCATCATAGCTAGAATTAAATTAAATTAGCTAGAACTTTATACAGAAAAGGTTAGTAAGTGATTTTATCACACTAAATGTTTACGTGTTTACATGCATATTGTTTGTCTTTTCAAAAAGTGAGCCTATTAATGTGCAAAAATTGGCCCCCATTCCAGTCCATTGCCTCACTGTAACCCAGATATTTGCCTTTTTTAAAGAAAAGCAGGGGAAGTCAAAATTAATTGAGCTAATCAACATTATGCCAAAAATGCTGTTGATTGAGCATATATAACCCGGAATATTCCTTCAATGATATTACTTCAATTAGTATTGCTAATGTTATACTACCCCCCTCACTAATTCTCTAGTTCAGAGCTGATAATGTGTTTATGTGGAAGTTTTACCTGCAATGAGGTCAGAATGCTGGAGGAGATAATGATTAGCAGCCAGAAGTCCATATGGAAGAACTGACAGATCATGTAGGACATATATGCCGGGAACACCAGCAGGAACAAGCACAGGCTAACAGCACGGAAGTGCTTCCATAAACTCCTGTTGATCATGATTATAAAATAATATAGCAATGAACTACTATCTTGACATAACAAATAAAAACGTAACTTCAATAGTTATCCAATGGTTTAGTGAGCTTGGAGTTTACTTGTCTCTGGAGGCGCCCAATGCCAGCACTATGGGATCAGCTATCTCCAGCATGGACTGCAGGATGGAGGCCACTACAATGAAGAGGATTATGCTGAGGAGGAAGGCTCTGTGAATGACCTGTAGCTCAATCAGTCCAGTCTGTACAGCAAGGATCAAAAGAGTGATCCCTTCTGTCATGCCCCTGAGAGAGAGAGAGAGAGAGAGAGAGAGAGAGAGAGAGAGAGAGAGAGAAAACACAGATCGCAAAGCACTCAATTAACATTACAATATGATGTTGATTCTACATCACTTTTGAACCCTAAATTGATGTTGAAACAATATTGAAATTTCAACAACATCAATGTTAAGAAATTGAATCAATGCTAGATTTTGATCTTGATTCTACATCAAATGTTTTGAAACATTGACATTTACAACTCCAATGTTAATATTGTTGAATCAACATTGCAATCTGATGTTAATTCTGTATATATTTTGCACCTTTCGTACATGTTGAAACAATGAAATCTTAAAAAAAAAAATAATAATATTAACATGATTCGATTCAATCAATTAATAAAATGATGAACAACATAGAAATCTAAGAAAGAAAAAACATTATTTACAGGTCGATGATGAGCCTCTTTTTCCCCCCAGATCAACTAAAATGATTAAAAATACATACGCAATAACACAAATGCAATTCACACTAAACAATTACTTGAGTGGGGCCTGGGTAGATCAACGAGTATTGATGCTGACTACCACCCCTAGAGTCACAAGTTCAGAACCAGGGTGTTCTGAGTGACTCCAGCCAGGTCTCCTAAGCAACCAAATTGGCCCGGCTGCTAGGAAGGGTAGAGTCACATGAGGTAAAAAGGGGGGCCTGGGTAGCTCAGCGAGTATTGATGCTGACTACAACCCTTGGAGTAACAAGTTTGAATCCAGGGTGTCCTGAGTTACTCCAGCCAGGTCTACTAAATAATCAAATTGGCTTGGTTGCTAGGGAGCATAGAGTCACATGGGGTAACCTCCTCGTGGTCACGATAAGTGGTTCTTGCTCTCAATGGGGCGCGTGGTAAGTGGTGCGTGGATTGCGGAGAGTAGCATGAGCCTCCACATGTGGAGTCTCCACGGTGTCATGCACAATGACCCACGTGATATAATACACGGATTGACGGTCTCAGAAGTGGAGGCAAATGAGACTTTACCTCCACCACCCAGATTGAGGTGAGCAACCATGCCATCACGAGGACCTACTAAGTAGTGGGAATTGGCCATTCATAATTGGGAGAAAGGGGGATAAAATGATAAACAAATAATATAAAATAACAATTACTTCTATGACAAACACATATTTAATTACTCTTTTTATTTATTTTCTGGGGCTTAGAAATGTGACCGTCCAGAGACAGCAAAAAAAAAAAAAAAAAAAAAAAATCAAATTAAAAGATGAATTTGTTTTGGAAAACATAGATGTTGCATGAGTAGAGCACAATAATCTTTTATAATTAAATTAAAAAATAATCAGTGAAACCATTTTATTTTGAAATATGATTCATATTTGAAAAGCTTTTGTTCTTCAAATCATATGGTCATATGGTGTAACCAAAATTTGGGTAGCAATTTTGTCCTGTCAAAAAAACTAAAACAGACAAGCCCCCTTCAGCCCTTAAGACTGTTTATGAAATTTTGATATACTTGACTCAAATTCATCTTTGTAAAAAAAAAAAATAATAATCTTTTTTTTTTAATTAATGATTAGGTTGTGTATACTTATGTATTCAAGATGCAAGGAAAGTCTTTTAAACACATGGCATTGTTAAAGATTTTTATTTTATTTACTTATAAATGTAAATATATATATACACACACACACACACACACACACACACACACACACACACACACACACACACACACACACACACACACACACACACACACACACACACACACAGGCAGCCAAAAGTTTGGAATAATGTACAGATTTTGCTCTAATGGAGATCACAATGTATAGTCAGGACATAAATAACATGAAAAATTACTATTACAATTCGAATTTTTTTACCTTAAGTTCTTGTAAAATTCCTCCATGTGCAGCAATGACAGCTTTGTAGATCCTTGGCATTCCAGCTGTCAATTTGTCCAGATATTCAGGTGACATTTCACCCCACACTTCCTGTAACACTTGCCATAGTTGTGGCTGTTTTGTCAGGCACTTCTCACACCTTACATTCTTGCTGATCCCACAAAAGCTCAATGGGGTTAAGATCCATAACACTCTTACAATTATCTGTTGTACAATGTCTGCATTTCTTTGCCCACTCTAACCTTTTCTTTTGGTTTTTCGGTTTCAAAAGTGGCATTTTCTTTGCAATTCTTCCCATAAGGCCTGCACCCCTGAGTCTTCTCTTTACTGTTGCACATGAAACTGGTGTTGAGCGAGTACAATTCAATGAAGCTGTCACTGAGGACATGTGAGGTGTCTATTTCTCAAAACAATGATTGACTGAGGAGTTTCCAAAGAAAGCTGTTTATTTTTTGCCATTTTTGTCCTAATATTGACCTTAAGACATGCCAGTCAGTTGCATGCAACTCAAAAACAAACACAAATACAATGTTAATCTTCATTTAATGAACCTAATAGCGTTCAACGGTGTTTGATATAATGGTAAGCTAGTACCAAATTAGCAATTTAGCATGATTACTCAAGGATAGGTGTTAGAGTGATGGCTGCTGGAAATTATTTGATAAATAACTTTTGTTTTTGTTTTTTACATCAGTAATGTCCTGACTATACTCTGTGATCCGTTCAATGACACTTTGGTGAATTAAAGAACGAATTTCCTTCCAAAACAGCAAAATCTGTACTCATATTCATCACTTTTGTTAGTTTCAAACAATTTAGTGAAAATAAAAACAACATTAGCATAGTTTCTAGAGTGTATTTATCTTCACCACAGAAGTAATAACAGTAAAATAAAAATTGGTTGTTGCAGGAGGCAACGGAGGAACTTCAAAACTCATTTGCTGAATCAAGGCATCTAAAACAGAACAGATCAAAGAGAGAAAAAAAAACAGTAGGATAAACTCAATGAAACAGAATAATAATCTTAATTGTTCACAAGTGGAAATTTGGTTTGTACAATCCAGCAGTCACATTTTGACAAATCAATCATGTAGGCTTGTCCAGTCCTGGGAACTCAATGTCCTGCACATTTTGGATGTCTCAATTACCGAACATACCTGATTCCACTCATCCGGTGAGTAAACACTCCAATTAAGTGTGCCAGATCAGAAAAACCTCAATAGTGTGCAGTCTGTGGGAACAGACAATATACGGTTTGTCCAAGCAATCTCTGGTATTTTTACAAGAATATTATTAGAAAATGCCAAGGGTACTTCGCAATGCTAAAAGCTACACCTGCTACCAAGAGTGTATTTTCCCTAAGTTAAAAAAAAGTTGTTTTATACATTCGATTTGGTTACAGATTGTGTAGTTTGTAATGTACGTTTTTTTTGCTACATTAAATTGCCCAGTTGATTACTGGCAATTTTAAGAATTAAGTAGATTTTCAAAATAATCATCAGTTACAGCTATACATGAAGTCTGAGTTGATAATTATAGGGGTAAAAATAGTGAACACTGGAATTCACTCAAAGTTGGCTAGATCAACTAGCTATACCTAGCCACTTCTGCATTTAAAGTTAATTTGCACAATGCAAGCTATAAAGAAACTGTTTAAAACTTTTCTAACATTAAAACACTGCATTGTGGGAAACAGTATTACAAATTAAAACGTATCGGTTATCTAACGTAACCTCGGTTCTCTCTAGATGAGGGAACGAGTATTGCGTAAGCTAGCTTACGCTACGGGAAAGCTTCATCTTTTCTGAGATATTGAAGCCAAAAAATTATCCTTAATTTTTGTATCCATTGTCAACGCAGTGCGGCAGCTGCAGACCTTGAGCGGGCTAGCTAGCGAGCTCATAGGTTGCTCTGTGGCAACTGCTGCAGCCTATAGACGAGCTTGGGCGAACTCGCATCCAATGAGAGGCGTCCGCGCGCTCACTGCATCAAAGCCCGCCAAAATGGGCGTGACTAGAGTGCATATAAGCGTAGTTCGTAGGCTGGAACCCTGGTTTTCATTGACTGAAGCGAAAAGTCGCTCGTGGCGCGAAGCACGGCCGGCTACGCAATACTCGTTCCCTCATCTAGAGAGAACCGAGGTTACGTTAGGTAACCGATACGTTCTCTTACGAGAGGTTCTCTCGTATTGCGTAAGCTAGCTTACGCTACGGGAACCCATTGTCAGCGCCGTCGCGCCAAGCATCCACTGTATGAGCCCCAGGGAATTAAGGGGGACCCGGGGAGCCCTTATGAGTGGGGAAATAATATTTGGCCGGCAAGAATGCGGGTCATTGATTGTGTAATACATAAGCACATAGTGGGAAGGGAACGACAGAGCGGCAGTGCCGGTCTGTGTGGAATGTGTCCCATCAGTGCAGCTCACCAGGGGAGCTGTAGCGTATTAAACCGCTAGTAGTTTTGCCTGCAGAGCGGGCACTTCCATATTGTAAAATCTGACAAAGGTGGAGGGGAAGTCCATCCCGCTGCCACACATATGTCGTGAATGGAAATCCCGCTGGACCATGCCCATGAGGATGCCATGCCTCTAGTGGAGTGAGCCCTAATGCCCAACGGGCATGGCAGGTCTTTTGACGCGTATGCAGCAGCAATAGCGTCCACTATCCATCTAGATAGTGTCCGTTTCGAGGTGGCGAGACCTTTGGTGCGCCCTCGAGCGAAACGAAAAGCTGCTCGGAGCGTCTGAAAGCAGCGGAGCGCGCAGTATACAATCTCAGTGCTCTGACCGGGCAAAGGAGATTGGCGTCGCGTTCGCTATCCGGTGCTGGCAGCGCCGATAGGAAATGACCTGTGCTCTGAAAGGAGTACCGATCACCTTGGGAACATAGCCGTGTCTAGGCTTTAAAATGACCTTGGAGTCACTTGGTCCAAACTCAAGACACGCATGCGCTGACAGACAGCGTGAAGGTCTCCCACACGTTTGACTGATGACAGGGCAGTCAGAAAAACTGTTTTGAGTGAAAGGTATTTCAAATCCACGGATTGAAGTGGTTCGAAAGGGGGCTTTCATAGTTTCGAGAACTATAGAAAGATCCCAGATAGGAACCGATGGGGCGCGGGGGTTCATCCTTCTAGCTCCCCTGAGGAAGCGGATGACCAGCTCGCTTTTACCCCATGACTGGCCGTGCAGGGGTTCAGCGAACGCCGCAACGGCCGCCACATACACTTTGAGCGTGGATGGGGATCTGCCCTTATCCAGCAGCTCTTGTAGAAATACGAGCAGCGACGACACCCCACATGTCCGCGGGTACAGGTCTCTGTCGGTGCACCATTTTGAGAACACAGACCATTTTGACGCATAGAGTCTTCTCGTGGAAGGGGCTCTAGCGTGTATGATGGTGTTTATTACTCCTTCTGGCAGAGCGACGGGTAGTCGTTGATCAACCACGCATGCAGCGCCCAGCGCTCTGGGTGGGGATGCCAGATTGTGCCGCGAGGATGGACCACGGCACTGTCAGTGACAGCTGCGTAAGCTCCGGGAACCATGTCTGATTCTCCCAACGCGGGGCTATGAGGAGCACCGAGTGACGCGTTTCCCTGATCCTCTGCATTACCTGTGGCAATAGCGAGACGGGAGGGAAGGCGTAAAGCGGGCGTCTGGGCCAGTCCTGGGCCAGCGCGTCCTCGCTTTTCGAGAAAAATATTGGGCAGTGAGAGTTCTCTTTGGACGCAAAGAGGTCTATCTCTGCTCTGCCGAATAGGTGCCATAACGTCTGGACTGTTTGAGCGTGCAGGGACCATTCCCCTGGGGAATATTGTCTCTGGACAGTCTGTCCGGGCCGTCGTTCAGGTGGCCTGGCACGTGCGTCGCCCTCAGCGGCGCAGGTGGCACTGGGACCAACTCAGTATGCGTTTTGTCAGATGGAAGAGGTTCCTGGATCTGACACCGCCCTGACGGTTTAGGTAGGATACCACAGATCTGTTGTCCGAACGGACCAGAGCGTGGTGACCCTGAATGACCGGGAGAAAGCGCATGAGCGCGCATCGACCGCTATCATTTCCAGACAATTTATGTGAAGGAGCTTTTCCTGAACTGACCATAGGCCGAAAACCGGAGAGCCCTCGCAGACCGCGCCCCAACCCGTGTTGGACGCGTCTGTCGAGATGACTTTTCGGCGAGATACAGCTCCCATTGTCACTCCCGCTGATACCATTCGGCCACTGTCCAGGGCTGCAGAGCTGATATGCAGGTCTGAGTCACCTTGATGGGCTGGCGGCCTGTGGCCCAAGCCCGGCGAGACGCGGGTGTTTAGCCAATGCTGAAGCGGGCGATGTGCAGTAAACCCAGCTGAAGTACTGCTGCGGCTGAGGCCATGTAACCTAGCACTCTCTGGAATTTCTTCAGAGGCGTGAGGCTGTTCATCTGAAAAGATGCGGCTAGTCGCTGAACACGGCGGCGGCTGTGTAGATAAGCGAGCCGTCATTGCCACGGAGTCTAGTTCTATTCCCAGGAAGGAAATGGTCTGACTGGGCTGTAGTGAGCTCTTGGTCCAATTGACTGCAAGACCCAAACTGTTCAGATGGCTGAGGAGAACTGCTCTGTGAGACAGAAGCTCCATATGTGACTGAGCCATAATCAGCCAGTCGTCCAAATAGTTCAGAATTCGCAAACCCTGACTCCGCAGGGGTGCGAGCGCCGCATCCATGCACTTCGTGAAAGTACGGGTGCTAAGGACAGGCCGAACGGAAGGACGGTGTATTAATAAACCTGGCCGTCGAGGCGAATCTCAAGAATGGCCTGTGACGGGGATTTATCTGAATCTGAAAGTATGCATCTTTCAGATCGAGAGAAATAAACCAGTCCCCTGGCGCACATGCGCGAGGAGTTTCCTGATTGTAAGCATTTTGAGCGGTCTTTTTGCAAGCACCTTGTTCAAAACCCTGAGATCTAATATGGGTCTGAGGCCGCCGTCTTTCTTGGGAACAAGAAAATAACGGCTGTAAAGCCCCGACTCAGCTCAGAGAGGGTGGCACTTTTCTATGGCCCTTTTGCACAGAAGGCTTGCTATTTCTGAACGAAGCATGCACGCTGCTTCCGTGTTCACAGTGGTTTCGAGCCGCGCTCTGAAGCGAGGGGGCGGCGATCGAACTGTAGCAAATAGCCCTGTTGTATTGTGCTTAACACCCACTTGGATATCCCTGGAATAGCTTCCTCGCTTTGAAGCGTAACGCTAGAGGGTGAATGGCCAATTCGCTCTGATTGCCGCACACAGAGCGCTGAACAAAATGTGTGAGCGCGTTTAGTGTGTTCATGCATGATTGCTCGCAGACAGCATGAACAGGCTGTTTTGTGAGTGACTTCCCGATTGGAATGAATGGGGAAAGAGTCACATCTGTTACGTGATGCGCAAGCATAGTCATGGGCACGGGACTTACACACAGAGGAATGGTTGCTGGCCGTGTAACAGAGCGGGCAGAGAATGGGCGCGCGCACGCATTTGTGGGCGCATTTATTGACTCTGACGCTCGAGCGGTTCGTAACCGCTTTATGCGAGCGTGCTCTGGTGGGGACACGAGACATGCAGTGCTTGTGTGCAGAAGTGAACACTGGATTGTGGGCACATTTTCTACACATAGGGCTGGTCGTGTGACAGAGCGGGCAGAGAATGGGCGCGCGCACGCATTTGTGGGCGCCTTCATTGACTCTGACGCTCGAGCGGTTCGTAACCGCTTTATGAGAGCGTGCTCTGATGGGGCACGGGATGTGTTATGCTTGTGTGTAGGGGTGAACACTGGGTTGTGGGCACTTTTTCTACACATAAGACATGTTTGCTCTTTACAAGATTTATTTGGGTCGCCGTGAAAACGGCGTTTGAGTGCAGAGCAAGCGGGCAGTGTCACCGGCTTGTTGGCTGCTAAATTCACCACTGTAGTAGCCTGAGAGAAGGGGACTGACAGGGGCAAAGCTTTGACGGTGGTCCGGCCGCGGCGGGACTGAGCCGTCGTTTGTTCAACAAAGTTAGGAAGACTTCGGTTGCTCTGGTTTCAGCGTTACCTTAAATCGAGGCCCGCGGGGGGGGCGGCGGTCTGCGGCGGCTGTCTGAGCGCGATCGAGGGCGGCCGCCCTGTCGACGCTGAGAAGTCTGAGTTTGTTGAACTGGGCGCTGTGAAGAGGCTCGTGCAGGAGGCTGATCACGTGAGCGGCCTGCAGAGGAGCTAGCGCGACGCGGCAGGAAGAGGTTCATGGCTTGGGTGGCTTTCTGGAGCGGTCAACAATGCCACTCACCGCGGAGCCGAAGAGACCGGTCGGAGAGAGCGGTGCATTGAGGGACGTGGAGCGCTCTGCTTCTCCCATGTCGGCTAGTGTTAGCCATAAGTGTCTCTCGGTCACAGTCAGCGAGGCCATGCACTTCCCTAGAGCTTGGGCTGCAGCTTTGGTAGCGCGAAGGGCGAGGTCTGTCGCGCTTCGTAGATCAGTAACAGCCTCTGGGTGCCTGCCTTTCTCATCCCACTCCCGAAGAAGGTCTGCTTGTAGGATCTGTAAAACAGCCATTGAGTGCAGAGCAGATGCGGCTTGGCCGCGGGTGTAGAGCGGCGATGGCTTTGAAGAAAGCAGCCGTCGAGTCTGTTGGGTGCCTGCTCAGGGGGCGGTGACCACTCGAGCCCGAGGCGGTCGACGGCCTGTGTGAGGAGGCGTGTTAACTCCCTTCGACTCGGCGGGGTCCTGCTGGATTCCTGGGCCGAGGAGGAGGCTTGGGAGCCTGTCCACTCCTCGCTGTCCGAAGCCATGATGGAACAGCGGCCCTTATCCTCCACCTCGTCATCCGAGATGGCAGCAGTGCGGCCGCTCGGCGGCAACTGCTGGCGTCCGGGGCGGGGAGGGTGAAAGCGATGCTCGAGGGAGAGGCTCCGGCGAGGCAGTCGCTTCAACCACAGTTTCCGGCAGCCTTTGTGAGCGGCGCTTCTTCCTGCTGCGGCTGAGGGTAAGGCGGCGCGGCGGTTTCTGCTTTGACCGCTCGAGTCGAGCCCGCAGGGTCGACATTGGTAGCTCCTCGCAGAAATCGCATCCGCCCTCAGTGAGGGCGAGCTCTGCGTGCCCCAGTCCCAGGCAGAGAGCGCAGATGATGTGGCGGTCTCCTGTGCTGAGAAGGGCGCGACATGAGGCGCAAGTGGAGCGAGGCATCTTGAAAAAGACGCTCGTACTCTTTTGTGAATAGTTCGTGAGAACTAGCTTGCTGAATAAAAGGATACGTCGTCGGATGGCGTAGCTCGCAGGATGGCTGAAGGTGGCTGAGACGGCCGGCTTCTTCTAGCGCTGTCCACGCTTGCTAGATGCCCCTCGAACGGCAACGCGGCTTCCAGGTCAGCGATGCGGAGAGCTTCGCTGAAGAGATGAAAATCAGGGTTCCAGCCTACGAACTACGCTTATATGCACTCTAGTCACGCCCATTTTGGCGGGCTTTGATGCAGTGAGCGCGCGGACGCCTCTCATTGGATGCGAGTTCGCCCAAGCTCGTCTATAGGCTGCAGCAGTTGCCACAGAGCAACCTATGAGCTCGCTAGCTAGCCCGCTCAAGGTCTGCAGCTGCCGCACTGCGTTGACAATGGATACAAAAATTAAGGATAATTTTTTGGCTTCAATATCTCAGAAAAGATTAATCTTTCCCGTAGCGTAAGCTAGCTTACGCAATACGAGAGAACCTCTCGTAAGAGAACCTTTCCTTACCTGATATAACTGCAAGGATGTGAGGTGCTATTTGGTACTTTCCAGATCCCAGGTGATCACACGGTCAGCAACAGATCAGCGTTTATTCATTGTCAATCCACTGTGGTGTGCTTCTCATTTCTTTAACTGTGTATCCTTATTTATTCTTTTTTTTGTCTTTTTCTTAACTCCTCCCTCGTAAGAAGAGAGGAACGCATGCAAGGATGCTATCCAAGTGTAGAAGCAAAGAATGAAATCAGTACATGTGTAAAATAGCATTTCCTTGCTCACTAAATTGTCACCTACTGTAAGTGAGGTCAATCACTGATGGTTTTGCACAGAATGCATTACCACTGCACTTATGTTGTTTGAACTTTGTCGATAAAAATATCCCTAATAAATCTTAAAAATACAAGATGCACTTTTGATGTGGAAATATTTCTTCAAATATTTTAAGGACTTTTTAAAATTAATATATTCAATTACTGTCAGACACACAATCCAACACACACAAAAAAACAAGCCAGTAAAAAAAAAAAAGCGACAGAGAAATTATCTACATGAACACCATTGTGCGAGTGTATCAGGAGTTTCAAAATACAAGACTTCTATATACAGTAGTATACATGTTTTCTCACTATCAAGGAAGCATCAATTAGAATATTGAGAAGCACACATGATCTTATATGTGCTGTTGGCTTTCATAAAAATTTCAAAGTTGATCCAACATACTTTCAACACTGAAATTTAATATCAACCAAAATAATGATAGATACGTAAGATCAACACTGTATCAACATCACCTTGCCATCTGGGAATGTTTCTTTGGTGATTTTAATTTGATAAATTGTGATAAAAGATGTAATTCTGCATCAGTATGGACTCGGTCTGTTGGCTGAATGGCTGTTCAGCATTTATCATTGAGCTGTTTGTCATAGTTACTAAAAGAAAGCAGAAAGAAGTATTACCGGTGCATGGTGTTGTCATTCATGAAAGCCCTGTAGCCCTGCAGGTAGAACTTGCACAGTGTGAGCACTCCCAAAGCAACAAATGACACTGTGAAGACCAGACCCAGCAGAGAGTACGGAGTACAACAGCATTCTGCAATACTGAACAGCACACACATAGAGACATTTAGAATTGAAATTTTTTGAATTTGAATTGGAAGCAGCTTTCATCACACTTTCATCACATTAAAGAGGCCGACCCCATTCAGCAACCTGCCAATTATTGTTTTGCCCTAAAGTTCAGTGTCGATAAAAGATCCCTTAGGTCCATGGATTAGTGCAACCCACCCAGAGCAAAACAACTTGCAAGTACAAATGTTACATTTCTTTATTAAATACTGGAATAAAATTGTCTTTTTTGAAGGGCAGAGTAGAGAGAACTTCCTCTCACCTGGTGAGAAAAAGAAAGAGTAATCTCTCTCTGGATGTGGGCTGATCTCGAGTGCTAAAATATGTGTAGATTTGCAGGGCGAACAGAACCAGCCAGAAACACATGAACAACACGGGCAGAACCAACTGATTCCACAGAGACATACCGAGAGCCAACAACCCATACACTTCCACAACCTACAGTACAAGATAGAGAAGAGCTTAGCCATTCATCAAAAATCTGCATATACTGTATTGCAAGCAAGAAAAAACATTTAGAAAAATATTTTGTTTTGTTGTTTCAAAAGGAACATATTTCTCATAAGTTTAAAAAAAAAAAAAAACAATCTTAAAGGTGTATTCAGTATTTTTGGTTTATGTTGCCTTGGGTGATATGGCAGTCTTAAACTTACCAAAAAAAAGAAAACTCTCTTATCATTTACTCATACATTGTTTATGACTTTCTCTTCAGCACAACAAAGAACACAAGCTCTGTTGGTCCATTCTATGTAAGTGAATGGTGACCAAAACTTTGAAGCTTCACAAACCACTTAAAAAGGCGGCATAAAAGTAAAATATACGACTCCAGTGGTTTAATCCATGTCTTCTGAAGCAGTCTAATCGTTTTTGGGTTAGAACAGACCAAAGTATAACGGAGTAATAAATTGATATCTAGCTCTCTGCACATGCATCAAGCACTACAAAGTGTAATCGAGCTTGAAATCACAATCGTATTTCGAGACTGCAATGGCAAGAGGTACTGGGAAAAAGGAGTTACATAAGGAGTTTCCACTGGAGTCATATGGATTAATTTTATAATGCCTTTATGTGCTTTTTAAAGCTTCAAAGTTTTGGTCACCATTCATTTACATAGAATGGACCAACAGGTCTGAAATATTCTTCGAAAAATCGTTGTGTTTTGCTGAAGAAAGAAAGTCACATCTGGGATGCCCTGAGGATGAGTAAATGAGAGAATTAAAATTTTTGGGTGAATTATCCGTTTAAGGCTGGTTTATCCTTCTGGTAGTTCTGCATTTGTGTGTCATTCTGCGATTACACAGTCAAAGTGCCAGTGTACTGGAAGAAAATTTCCTAATTTCTAAAATAATTATACATTTATAATTTCTTTGCGTGTAATGCTGTTAAATGGCTTTTAAATGGGGGGTTACTGAGTGCACCTTTAAAGTTCTTTGATAATTTACTCACCCACATGTCGATTCCAAACCTGTTTGACTTGCTTTCTTCCGTGGAACACAAAAGGGATATTCAACATTCATTTTCCATACAATGAAAGCAATGACTATTTAGCAGAAATGGGTCACTTCTATTAAATTGAATGGGAGAAACATACAAACCCAATGGACGTAGAAAAGAATTCCCACCTTACAGGTAAAAGAGCCAATCACCTTTTACATACAGGCATCACCTGTCAATCAACTAGAGAACGTGCATGCGCATTACAGCTATATATTTTTTTTGCATAATCTCAGGTTAAGCACAATTTATGATACCAGCGTTGTCAGATTTTACTGCTTATTTGAAATCTGCTCTTTGATCGTAATTTTAACCAACCATTTGGGAGATTTCAGACTTTCCCCATTCATTAAATAGTCTTTTAGGCCGCTTGTTAACAGAAAATATCTGCCCAGCCTGCCAAGAACGTTCCACTAAATGGCCGCCTGGTGGACTGACTTGCAAAAAAGACTTTTATGAAACTTAATGGTTACCAAGATTGCAAGTCCTTGTTACTCTGCCAAACATCTCCTTTAGTGTTCCATGGAAGAAAGTAATCCGGGTGAAGACGAGGGTGAGTATATTGTAATTTTTATTTATTTGTGGGCAGTCTCAAACCTGTGCAAGCTCACGGTATGCGGTCTTGGCAAGGTTAAATGGTACCAGCAGGTTAGAGGCCAAAAAGTAGATTACTTCCAGGCCTGTGAAAATCATGGCAAATCGATTCACGAAAACAATGGTTTCCAGCGGTACCAGGCACAGCCTGGCCACCAGAGGGAGCAAGTGTGCTGAGAACAGCCAAATGCGCTTGGTCTGCATCACACAGGAACACAGCGTACACACCACCAGCTGGCCTGCACACACACACGCACACACACACACACACACACACACACACACACACACACACACACACACACACACACACACACACACACACACAGAGAAAGGGCAATTTATTCATTTTACACTTAAATCAGATGTATTGAAATTTCACAAATAATAAGATCAATATTCTAATAATGAACTGTGATGTTGTGATTAAAAGGAAGCTCAACACTTAAATACAGATAAACTCTGGGCTGTGTGTTCCCTGCTGCACACACTAACATTAATTAAAGCATCTGTTCTTGCTTGCAAAGTTAATTAGGCCCTACAGAATTCAGACAAATTGCTGAAGAATCCAACAGCACTCAAGAACTTAGTGTACACAATAGTAAATCCAGCAGTAAACCTCTAAGAGTGAATCTCACCAGAAATGCACAGGTCATATTAACACCAAAATCAAAATTTTGCAAGAAAACAATTACACCTATATTTGCATTGTGGTAGTAATAATAATCATCCTGTAGAACATTCAGGAAAAAAAACAAAGTACTACACAGTATTCAGTACTACAAATACTTTCATTAAATTGTTTTTAAATTACAATTTAAATAACATAATAACAGTTATGAGAATTTTGTGTCACTTTATAATTGTCTACAAATAATCAATGATGCAAATCCTACATGGGCTTCATGAAAACTATAGTTCTTATTTTTGCCCTTTAATTTTTAGATGAAATGTGACCTGAACATTTAACTGTTTTCATAAGATTTACCACTAATTAAGTACATTGTAAATGTCAAAAGAGAAAGAGGGAGAAAAAAAATTAAACAATAATGCATGAGAAAGCAAAAGAGGGAGAAAAGAGAGATTTAAACTGTAATTAAGAAGACTTAAAGGGATAGATCACCCAAAAATGTAAAATATCTCTTCATTTCCTCAGGTGCAGGGCTCAAGTTGAGAGGGGATGAGAGAGAATGCCATCCCCCTTGTTGCAAGAAATATGAAAAAGCATCCCCCTTGTAAAACCAATTTGCTGGTCAGAATTAGAATAGAATTAGATTTCAACATGTGTAAGGTTGCCAGATTTCTATAGGTGAAATCCCCCAATCAGATCTCGACACTTGTACAGTTCGTATACATGTTCTACCAGGGTGACGCTTCAGTAACGCAATCTAGCAACCCTGAGCGCACGAGATCTCTATCCACTACGAAAAGACGCGTGTCTCGTTTGGAAGGCTGCAGTATACCGATTGTCCTTTTTTAAACGAGACAGCCTTCGTAAGACAAACGGAACCGGAATGTGACATGGTTGCTATGAAAGCACATCACTTTTTAACAAGCGCGAGTGTTTTTAGTGAGAAGGGAACAAAGCCCCTTTAGAAGGGTATGTAAGAGGTAAAATGTAGGAGTTATAATGATGTAAAGAGAAAGGAAATTTTTACAGGTATACTTTAAGTCTAACACTTTATTTTAATTATATATTAATATACTTATACATATTATATACTCTGCACCCACCTATTGAGGTACTTCAACTTCGGAATTAACATTCCTTGCGTTTGAACATCATATTTACATCATTTTTTTTTAGACATTTCCGTTGAAGCAAAGAATTGTGAGTTGTGTGTGCCCACAAAGGATACACCTCATGCATCCTCTGAATTCCCGTGAAAGAAGGTCACATTCGAAGTGTCCTACTCGCTTTCTGAAACGAGACAGCCTCAATGAAGTATGCGGCTGAGAAATGCGACTTCCGTAGAACGCATCTTTCCAAATGAGACACAGCCAGTCTAATTAAAAACTGAAATTCATGTAAAAAAAAAAATTTGGCATGACAAGGGCAGAATAATCTTTTATTTTTATTTCTTTAAAAATAAGCAGTGAACCAATTGTGTTTTAAAATATGATTCATATTATTTTTGTCCACCAATTCAAAGTTGTGGTGTAACCAACATGTAGGTAGTCATTTTGTTGACCATAAAACCATAAAACAGAGGACACCTTCAGACACTCAAGACGGAGTACAATGTTTTAAAAAACATCTGATATTATTTTGATATTTTTATGAAAAAGGCACATTTTCATTCTTAGCGGTAACACTGAGAAAACTTGATATTCTTTAGTCTTAAATGCATTATTTTTTTTTTATAATAAAAAAAATGCACCTTGAAATATGAGTTTGAAAACCTTTTGGTTTATACTCTCATGTATTCAAGTTGCAGAGAAAGAAGTATTATACTTTTTACTTGATGGTTACACCATATGACAATTTGAAAGTTTTAATATTTTTGAAAAAAGTAAATATGTAATTTTTTTTTTAAATTTATGAAACCAAATTGGACACAAAGATAAGATTTCCGAGAACTTGACACATGTTCTTAACTAGATTTGTAAAATATAACTTAATTTAACATTTTGGACAACCTTATTTGTCAATGATTCCCTAAAAAAAAAAATAATAATAATTTGACAACACCATCCCTCTTTAATTTTTTTTTTTACAAATCGACCACTGCTCACGTGCATGTGTGATGCTCCTGTTCTATCCACTCCATACGGGACTCGAACCGGTGTCTCCGCCATGGGAGGCAGATGCCCTAAAAAGGAGGCTAAAGGCTACAGCCCCTAGTGCACGTCTTGAGATCAGGAGAGTGAGGTTTATACACACTGCACAGCTATCTATCAGGTTGCTCCCGTTACACATGACATTCCAGATGTGTATGACTTTCTTCTGCAGAATACAAATTAAAAGTTTTAGAAGAATATCTCATCTCTGTAGGTCTTCACAATACAAGTGAACGGTAGCCAGAACTTTGAAGCTCCAAAAAGTACATAAAGGCAGCATAGAAGTAATCTATACAATTTAAGTGGTTTAATCCATGCCTTCTGAAGGAATATAATAGGTGTGGTTGAGAAACAGACCAATGTTCAACCTTCCACAATTGAGTTCTGCAAACACCTTTTGCAATCGCAGGTCAGTTTTGACCCAGTGGAGTATTGGATAAGCATTCATAATCCAATAGTTTAACAAAACCCATATTGTAGCTCATTGAGGACTAAGTAGCTGTTCATAAATGTAAAAATATCTATATTTTTGGCATGTTAACTGAAAAATATAAAATGTTATTATGATGTCAGGCTTAGTTAAATGTTTTTTTAGGAATTCTTAAACATTTCAAAATATATATTAACTACAGCTAAACCAATGTTATACACGTGAAGATGTATATAAAAAATGTTATCAAGGTTTATATGAAATTCCATTGGAATCTACAATTTCTATTAATTCTCCTATTAACTTCCATATTCATTAATTATTCATTCCTGAGAAAAACAACTCAGTAGTCAAAAAGTTTTTTCCCAATCAATCAATAATCGAAACAACTATAAACCAATCAGCCACAACATTAAAACCACCTGCCTAATATTGTGTACTAGGTCCACCTAGTGCTGCCAAAACAGCACCAACCCGCATGTCAGAACAGCATTCTGAGATGATATTCTTCTCACCACAATTTTACAGAGCAGTTATCTGAGTTACCATAGACTTTTGAGAGTTCGAAACAGTCTGGCCATTCTCTGTTGACCTCTCTCATCAACAAGGCGTTTCCATCCGCAGAACCGCCGCTCACTGGACAGTGGTTTTGCCACCATTCAGAGTAAATTCTAGAGACTGTTGTGTGTGAAAATCCCAGGAGATCAGCATAATCTAGACTGTTACATAAATACTCAAACCATCCCATCTGGCACAAACAATAATCCATGCGATTTTCTAATCAGCCAATCGTGTGCCAGCAGTGCATAAAATAATGCAGATACAGGTCAAGAGCTTCAGTTAATGTTCAAATCAACCATCAGAATGGGGATGGCAAAAATGTAATCTCAGTGATTTGGACCATGGCATGATTGCTGGTGCCAGATGGTGCTTTATTGTACTATTGGGAGCTTCAAAATTCTGGCCAACATTCCCTTGAATTAAATTAGCCTACAGAACTACTTGACTGTGTTTTGCAGAAGAAAAAAAGTTATACACACCTGGGAAGAGTAAATGAGAGTTTTAATGTTGGGGTGAACTATTCCTTTTAGAACCACAGTGAAAGAGAGAGAGTGAGAGAGAACGTATGACATGTTACAAACAAGGAGCCGGGTAAGGGCAAACAATCTTTGTGATGGGGAAGAATAAAAGAAGTGAAAGAAAGGAAGTGTGTAGGAAACATTTGACCAGTAAGCTTGCAAAGGGTAGTATGTTTAGCAAGTGATGAGGAGATAATGTCATATCTCTGACTCTTGGCACAGTGCTTTAAAGGTCAGGGATCATGTAAGATGGGAACAAGAGCTGGGAAATGCCTTAACCTCCGAAAGACTTCTGATATTACATCCCAAGACTACTTGACATCAATTACACCTCATGCAAAACTACCCAACTCTCCCCAGAATGACACTATGTTATTTTCAGGAAGAATGTGTTTCAATGCACTATGACTGAACGGTTTTCTTGTGAGTGATTTTAAACACCATGTTAATAGTTAGATCCACTGAAACATTGTGAGGCAGTATGAAATTATGTAAAAGCTTACAGATGAGTGCAGTAGTTAAGCGTTTGATGGACAGAGGCTCCAGGTACAGCGGACCCTCATAGCCAGACTCCAGCTCACTGCGCACATAGTCCCTGAAACAGAGAACAGAGACCTTATTCTAACCTCCAACAACTACAGCGTGACATTCCATCAGTCATCAGCTGCTTGTGGAGGATCTATACTCAGAGACAGAGTGAGACAAAGAAGAACGGTGGAACCATCACTCCAATGTTTGTATCAGACCAGAATTCCTGAGAGTACATTCGCTTATATAACACTCAGCTGTGTTCCAATGGGTATGAAACCAGCCACTAAAATACGGCCCCGCTAATCTCAATAATATTAATTAACATTCAATTTAATTATTATTTTAATTACTTTTTCATTATGGGTGAATATCACCAAACTTCTCAAACTCGAAAAGGTTAACAAAAAAAATGCTTTACTGAGCTCGGCTTTGCTCCGCGTAAGGAGGCACAGAGCGAATTAAGCCAGGCAGGTAAGTTACGAGCCGGCAGTAATGGCTTTGCCACACTTGGGTGATCTTAATTTAAGCAGCCACTGCTATTTCTTCAGACACACTTTATGGTGAGAAATGTTCTAAAAGCTCTCTCTTAATCTGACTCTAAACGGTCACCTGTCAAGAGAAAAATACCACACTATATTTGCAGACTCATGAGCATGGGAGAAAGGACTCCACAGAAGCAATGAGTATGTTTTAATGCAAAGACCTTAAGTTTTTACATTCTCAATGAATGAAAAATTCTGATAAAAATGATCTTTGGGTTATGTTTATTCACAGATGGCGGGTGGTTTGCATGGCTCTTTCGGGAATACCATCTCTCCACGTTTTCAAGATTAAAAACTCATCTGTTTTTGTAACGTTATACAATTGTTCCTGGTTAATGATTCTATTTTACTACCGCAGAAAACGTCGCCGCACTGTGGGTGTCCGGACCCCTTACAGTTGTGATCACAAGAGCGAGAGATATCTCAGACATGAGCTTATGATGTTGACTCAAGGACGTGAGAGCCCGGAGTGGCATGAACATCCAAACTATAGAATCTTATGAATGTATGCAGGGAGGATCAGCCCGCCGCATTACAAACATGTTGCAGAGGGACACCTCTGGCCAAAGCTTTAGAGGCGACCCCTCTGGTAGAGTGTGCCCTGATACCTACTGGCAAAGCTTGACCACGAGCCTCGTAGGCCAGGGCAATAGCATCCCTCACTCAATGCGACATAGTTTGCTTGGTGGCGGCTGCCCCTTTGTTGCGACCCCATGGCAAACAGATAGTTGCCCTGACTTACGCCACTAGATAGTGTGGTGGACATAAGTCTGAAGGTCATGGACTAGACACAGTCCGTGAAGTCTTTTATGCTCTGGCGTTGTAAACACCGGGGAGCAGAAGGCTTCAACAGTGACCGGATAGACAGTCGAGAAAGGAACCTTAGACAGGTAGTCAGGATGAGGGTGCAAAATTGCATTAGCAATTCCTGGGGCAAAATATAAGCAGGCTGGCAAGACAGACAGAGCCTGTAGATCCCAAATTTTTTTAGATAAGTAATTGTCATAAGAAAAAACATCTTGAGTCAGAAGTTTATCAGACGCTGACTCTAGAGGATCAAATGGGGTCTCAACCAGACCCTCAAGGACTATTGCTAAGTCCCATGAAGTGATCCTGGTCCTAGCAAGAGGTCTCAACCGCATGGCTCCACGAACGAAGCAAGTGAGCAGAGGATGTCTCCCCAACAGCATCCTGGTAATAGGGGCATGGCAAGCCGATAGAGCGGCCATGTAAACCCTGAGAGTGGCGGGGCATGTGTCTGCTGATAATTTTTCCTACAGAAAGTCCAGAACTGAAGCAATCTGGCATATATTTGGATCTGCATTATGTGCACTGCACCATCTTTCAAAGACACCCCATTTATTGGCGTAACTTCTAGTAGAGGGAGTACTAGCACTTAGAATGGTCTCGATAACTTCTTGCTTGAGCCAGGGATGAAATATTGTCCCCTGCGCCTGGGACAGAAGGTCCCTCCTGTCCGGAATCGCCCAAGGCGAGCCGTCGAGGATAGACATTATCTCCGAGAACCATACCCTGATCGGCCAACACGGCACTATCAGTAAGAGGCAAGACCCTTGCTGGTAAACTCTGGCCAAGACTCCTGGGAGCAGAGAAACCGGAGGAAACGCATACAGGCACATTCTGGGCCATGTATGTGCCTTCGCGTCCAGTATCAGGGGGACTGAGTGACTCAGAGAGAAGTAGAGGGGACACTGCGCTGTCTGTTGGGAGGCGAAGAGGTCCATTTACGCTCTGTAAAATCTCACCCAGATTTGTTTCACTACCTCGGGGTATAGTTTCCACTCCCCCGTCAGTATTTTCTGTCTGGACAGTAAATCTGCTCCCACATTCAGGCATCCAGGGATATAAACTGCTCTTATTGACAGGAGCTTGCCCTGGGCCCAAAGGAGAATCTGCAGTGCCAGTCTGCTGTGTTGTCCACCTGCACCAGAACATGGCAGCCTCTCAAATACTGGATGAAGTATTTTAGAGCCAGAAATACCACAATCAACTCAAGGCAGTTGGTGTGCCAATCGAGCTGATGACCCTCCCATTCCCCTTGAGCTGGACGACCACTTAAGACTGCACCACAGCCCGTCAGGTTGACGTCTGTATTTAGCAATTTGCGATGACAAGACGCACCTAAAGTGGGACCCAAAGTGAGGAACCGGGTTCTGAACCACATAGAAAGGGTACGAAGCACGCGGCGCGTAACCCCTATCTGCTTTAGAGGACTGGCCCTTGGATGAAATCCCCAGGCTTTGAGCCACAACTGAAACGGTCTCATGTGCAGAAGGCCCAAAGGGATCACAGAGGACGCAGATGCCATAAGACCTAGTATTCGTCGATACTGACAAATAGTGCAACCTTGGCCTAGCCTTACTTTGCTCAGTGTGTTCTGAATTGACACGATTCAAGCTGGAGACAATTGTGACCGCATCATGATCGAATTCCATACAACGCCCAGATAGGTAATTTCCTGACGTTGAGTCTCAGATCCAGAGAAACCAGATGAGCTAAGATGATATCCCTGTGCTGAACTACCAGTTATTGTGACTGTGCTAGTATCAGCTAGTCATCTATGTAATTCAGAATGTAGATGCCCCGGAGTCGCAAAGGAGCCAGTACTGCATCCATGCATTTCGTGAATGTGCAGGGTGATAGGGCTAGGCCGAATGGAAGAACCCGATATTGGAAAGCGTCGCCCCCAAAAGCAAACCACGGTTAGCATCTTGAACTTGAACGCCCTTATTGAGTGATTCAAGCCTCGAAAGTCTAAAATCGGACGCAACCCCCCCACCCTTGTTGGGAAACAGGAAGTTTCTACTGTAGTAACCTTTTATTTTTTGCAGTTCTTTCTACAGTAGACATGCTTGTTCAGGTTTCACGGTAGTGGAGACCACAGCATTGAAATGCGGAGGACAGTGATCGAATTGAATTCTGTAGCCTTTTTCTACTGTTCTTAGAACCCACATAGATTCTCCAGGTTCTCTGAGATGGGTAAAGATTTTGACACTTCTTGTTGAGGGGATGTCGAGTATGGACTAAGGCAGGAAGCAACGGAACACCCGATATTTTGCTGGAAACCTCTAACTCCCGAAACTCCCATTGACTCGAGTCAACGGGAATGGAGAGGTTTCATGGGGGTATCGGGAAGGTATAGGTGAATGCTGCACGTGCCCCGACCTGAGGGGAGCTACCCCAACAAGGCTGGGCGTAAGACCGTCAGGGTTTTTTCTTTTTAGAAATGACTGCCCTGAGGTCTTGCTTTGGGGCCTACTGAGGGTGACAAGCAGGCCCCCAGTCTCTACGAGGGGGAGCATGACTAGCCACGCTTTGTTTTTGAGCCTCACTTCTTAGAAGGACCTGGGCGGGGCTGGGTGGCCGACAGCCCCTCCCCTGGCCCGAAGGCTTCCTTGTGACTCTTTGACTCCTGGAACCTGGTGATAACTACATTCATAGCATCACCAAATAAACCAGAAGGCGAAACCGGGGCATCGATAAGGAAAACTTTCTCCTTGTCTCTGATGCCCGACAGGTTGAGCCATAAGTGTCTCTCCATGCTGACTAAAGCAGACATAGACCGGCCAATGGCGTGAACCGTCTGCATGGTCGTGCGGAGAGACCGATACATGGCTCGACGAAGCTCATAGAAAGCCGCTTCGTCGACCGTGGTGCCCACACTCAGGTCCTTCAACAGATCAGCCTGGTATGCCAGTAACACTGCCATAGTGTGCAAGGCAGCACCAGCTGAACCAAAGAGGCGCCGAAGCGCGCTACAGGCTTACAGGAAGGATCAGCTGGATCTGGGGAGAGAGTGAGCGATAGGGACGGACCCGTCTCTCGCTCCTCAGTCAGATCTATGCGAGAGCCCCACAATGAAAGAGTGGGCGCTGGCTCTTGGAAGCAAGCAAGAGGAGTGCGAAGCATTTTGAATGTAAACAGATCGCTATGCTCGCACCCGCCCCAACGCAAGAGCAGCATGCTCTTCCCCAAACACACAAAACTGGTGCGTGTCTGTTTCAGCCATAGAGCGTAAACATGGGAACACACACCGCTTGCTTTGTTTATCAGTTATTCTTTTTCTTCTTTTTTTTTTTTAAAGAAATGAAAGGTTTGTGCAAAAACAATTCTACCTCCTAACAGAGGAAAGTAGAAAGTTCTGACAGTCAAGAAGCACAATACACAGAATGATCTGAAGACAAAAGATCTGACAATGCACCTGTGGCACATCTATTTATAGCCCTGCTACAGGTGCATCCAATGAAATCACCAGCAGAGACTATAAATTCTAGTCAATTTCATTGACGCTTTGCACAGATATTCACAGCTGGTCACTCCTAAAAACGTTCCCAAAGCGCTAAATCAGTGCAGCATCAAATTGTAGCTTTTTGATAGGGAACGGAGTGTTTTGCTGTATATTTTTTCTCCACCTCTCTTTGTATTAAGATGTTCTGGTTTGCTAGAAATAGCTGTGTTTCCCCCTTTTTCTGTTTGTTGTAAAGCATCCTGGTTTTAGAAAGGTGCAATACAATTACATGAACCTCAAATTATTTGGACACTCAAGCCTCAAGAATGAATGTTATTCCATTAAACAAAAAATCTAACCAAGTTTTTCTAAAGAAAGATAGCACAAGCAAAATTTTCAAGCATAAAATAATCAAAGTAGTTTGTTAGGTTTAACATTATAAACACAAATGATATACTGTTCAAAATACTGGTTAGAGAAATCAGAGTTATTTTCATTAGGAAACAAAGGTGTTCAAGAAGAAATTACAAATGCACGACAGGAGGAAGTTGTCAACAGTGTAAATTTTAAATAAATTCAAATCTATTAAACCCAGTTTAGACATAATAGAATAAGAAAAATTCTAAATAATTCTTAGACAGTGATGGTATTCATTGTATCTAAACCAATCTAGGAATCAATATCTATAAATTATCAAGTTTATCTAGAAAGTACTCATTACATATAAAGCAATTTGTGTATATAATTATAAACCCCAGCAGATAGAGACGGCTGCTGTGAGTGTTAACTGTTGTGCTTGAGGTGAACAGTTTAATATATTCAGATGCAATCTGTTGGATGCACATTATCTGTAAACCCTGAAATTGAGTTTTAAAATGTTGTTGAGTTGTTCATTCTCTTCCACTTAAGTTTCAAATATGGCTGAATTTGAGGGGCTGTACGATGTTAGCCAATCACAACAATGGGCGTTTACATTGAAGTTTTAAGGAGGCGCTTAGCCTAAAACCAAGCATTTCAGACAGAATGCCAGAGACAAGGTGGAAAATTATAACATTTTACAAAATTATTGTTTTAATGCAAATAATGTTTTAATAACATTATCTGTGGACCTCTGGGAAGAAAATAAAACTATAAAAAGAGAGCATTTCATGACCCCTTTAAAGCTAGAATTAGGGTCTAGAGTGACTGTAGTACACAGAATATATGATTTCTGTCTTAATTGAATGGGTTCAGCTACAACTGACCTTCCAAGCACATGATGTTTTTAGAGTACTTTGCTGGCAAGCAGATGAGACTCAAGTCGAGAGCTGTTAGGGTAGGAAGCAGCTTTACTGTCAACCTCTTTATTATTTAAGTCCTAAACTCTCACCTTGAGATCTGGTGACCAGCAAACAGCAGCAGAGCAGTGAGCACATACAGGTAGAGCTGCACCAGATGTTGTCGGGGCAGAGTGAGCAGAACTAGACTCAGAATGTAGCCTGAAATAGAGAAAGTTAAAGAATGAGACTGCTGTTAGACCACTCAGTAAGGATGCTATTGAGCATACAGAAAGGCTTCGGAGAGCAGTTCTCTCTCTCTCTCTCAATATCTCTCTTGAATCAGGAGAGAGAATGCATTCAGTCAGACTTGGACACTGTGAAAGAAAGTCTAACAGCCAAAGCAAATCGACTGAATCCGGATATCCAGTCCACTGATAGTCACACCTGCAGAGAGAGTCCATGGCTATGTTCAAAATGGAATAATAGTGTACTGTTTATTGCAACTGTGCAGTATATACCATCAAAGTCCCTTTAAGGCAAGTCAGGTCACTCGGCGACCATGTTCGTAATGCCTTTGGGCAGCCTGCAGTACGCCATTTTCCATGGATACAAGTACAGCTCTAATCTACTTGTATGGGGAATTACCAAAATCTCGAAAATTGTTGGTCAAAATTCAAAGCACAAAACTTGCAATAAAATAAAATAGAAAATATATTTCAAATAAGCAATAAAATCTAACAACATTTGTCCTTTTGTACAGAATTTTTCAGGTTGATCCAGCTAATGCACAGGCAGGTTCTCCATGAAAACTGGTGATGTCTCAATCAAAAATGTGACTGGCTCTTTTAAATTCAAGATGAGACTTCCATTTCTAGAGCCATTCAGCACTGGTATACCAGCATCCCAAACAATATTGTCTCAGATCCTACATACAGCCTAGTATTTAAAAATGCAAAAAGTAGTTCACTACATCGTTGATGCATGATCTCACTACGTATGTTTGCATGCATGTTTAATTTAACGAGTGGCATTAAGTCAGTCAAATTTTTTACCATGTTGAGTCTAGCATGCTACCATACTACTATTACTATTTCTGCTGTATATATTGTACAGTAGATACGGCAGCAATTATAAGCGTAGTATGGTAGTATGCTATTCTGAAGTTAGCCTAGTTTATTATGTACTTTCAATTTGTGTAAAAAAAAATTCTATTTGTAGCCAGTCCAATAGAGTCAAGAAAGAGAAAAATCATAGTAGATATTGATGCAAGTTAATTGCATTTGCATAAAATGCATTACATGATAACATTTGCATACTGTGCATGACAACAACAAATAAATGTTGGATGGAAGCATTCCATTCTAAATGTAGCCATCAATGGAAAAACACAAGTCAAGACCCAATGCAAGTGGAGGATCTTGAATGGAATACAAGTAGGCTAACCTAAATTGAACATAAGATTAAGGTAAATCAGATGTAATAAAATGCCTCTTAAGATGCAGTATTCACTGAAACAAGTGCTGTGAACAATAAATACATGCAGTATTACACATCATAATGAACAAGTGTACTATAATACATTGTCAGACTCACGTACACGTGAGTACAGTATGTGTGTGTATGTTTATATTAATGTGTGTAGACTGCACAGGCAGGATGAGGAAGGAGATTAAGGCTTTTGCCGTGCAGATTAAGCCCTCATTATGCCACTGCCAAACCCCCTTGATCCCTCCTGTTGCGCAACTGTCTATCTATCCTACAACACTCATCCTGTAACTCGCTCCTCCAATTCACCCTTCTGCCATTCACAAACTCAAAACACACCACAAAAGCTTCCTCTCAAAAACACACACCAAAAATTGATGCAATAATAATAGCCATCTGAAAATTTCTAAAAAGATGAACGTGCAATTACGGTCACACTTGCTGGACTTGAAAATTATTGAAACTCTTCAATCAAATCAAATCAAATCAAATCAAATCACTTTATTGTCACACTACCATGTACACAAGTGCAACAGTAGGTGAAATTCTTGTGTGCAGTTCCGAGCAGCATAGCAGTCATGACAGTGACGAGACATATACCAATTACAATAAACAACATACTTACACAAAACAATTTACATATCAAATGTACACATACTTACACAAAACAATTTACAAATCAGATGTACACATACTTACACAACACAATAATTATATACAATGCAGAATATAGAACAGAATATACAATACAATACAATAAGTGGGAGTATATGAAATATATATGTGTATATATATATATATAGCAGTTGTATTGAGGAGAATATGTTGACAGTCCAGTGTGAGATTATAGCTGAATAAAGTGCAGTGCTAATTATTGATCCTGATAGATCAAGAGTTCAACAGTCTGATTGCTTGGGGAAAAAGCTATCATGTAGTCGGCTGGTGCGGGTCCTGATGCTGCGATACCGCCTGCCTGATGGTAGCAGTGAGAACAGCCCATGACTTGGGTGACTGGAGTCTCTGATGATCCTCCAAGCTTTTTTCACACACCGCCTGGTGTATATGTCCTGGAGGGAGGAAGCTCACCTCCGATGATGTTCCTGGCAGTTCGCACCACCCTTTGCAGGGCTTTGCAGTTGTGCTGCGGTGCTATTGCCGTACCAGGCGGTGATGCAGCCAGTCAGGATGCTCTCTACAGTGCTGGTGTAGAACCGTGTGAGGATGTGGTGGTTCATTCCAAACTTCCTCAGCCGTCTCAGGAAGAAGAGGCGCTGGTGAGCCTTCTTCACAACGGCCTCAGTGTGGACGGACCATGTGAGTTCCTCAGTAATGTGGACACCGAGGAACTTGAAGCTGCTGACTCTCTCCACCGGTGCTCCATTGATGGTGATGGGGCTGTGTTCTCCGTCTTTCTTCCTGAAGTCCACAACAAGCTCCTTGGTTTTACTGACGTTGAGGGAGAGGTTGTGCTCCTGACACCAGCGTGTCAGAGTGTGCACCTCCTCTCTGTAGGCTCTTTCATCATTGTCAGTGATCAGACCTACCACCGTCGTATCGTCAGCAAACTTAATGATGGCATTGGAGCTATGTGTTGCCACACAGTCATGTGTGTACAGGGAATACAGGAGTGGGCTGAGAACACAGCCCTGCGGGGCTCCAGTGTTGAGGGTCAGTGATGAGGAGGTGTTGCTGCCCATTCTAACCACCTGACGTCTGCCTGACAGGAAATCCAGGATCCAGCTGCACAGCGAGCTGTTTAAGCCCAGAGCCCGGAGTTTCTCATCAAGCTTGGAGGGCACTATGGTGTTGAATGCTGAGCTGTAGTCTACAAACAGCATTCTCACATATGTGTTCCTTTTTTCCAGGTGGGAGAGAGCAGTGTGTATTGTAGATGCAATGGCATCATCAGTGGAGCGGTTGTTGCGGTAGGCAAACTGCAATGGGTCCAAAGAGGGGGGCAGAACAGAGCAGATGTGATCTCTGATTAACCTCTCGAAGCATTTGCTGATGATGGGGGTCAGAGCAACAGGACCTTGTCTTTTTGGAAGAGAATTTATACCTTGATATTCCTAGCACAATTTATGTACTCCATGTGGGGATTTAATTCACCAAATATGTTAAAATAGCACAAATATTTATTTAGAATAATGTTGGCAGCATGTACACTATAATGAAGAAAATGGACACAGCTCAAAGCACTATGCAAGAACTTATGGATGTAATTAAATATCTCTTTTTGTTTTGTTTTTACTGCAAACATACAGTATATGTAGCCAAGTGGGGAACTTTCATATAATTTAAACTATCATAAACTGGACGTGGCCCCTTTAAGAGTTTTGTGAAACCCACACTCCAGCACTCTCTCGTGTTAAATACATGTATACTGGCTAGAACGTGTACGGTGCAAGAGAGCTCCCAGTTTTGTTCATCGGTTGAGAATCCTTTGGTTAAATATAAAAATTGTACACAAAATTCTCATAAATTGCATTAAATATTTGTTCAGAAGAGTGGTGTTAAAATTGAGTGTTTGTTATGGGTAATTTTTGAAGGATGCATATGGATTGCATGTGTGGAATTTGACCACGTTTTGGTGCACATGCAAGAACTGGGTATGCAAATTTAGTATTAATCATATCTCACTTAAATGATTTATAGCCCAGGGTGTTTCCCAGTTTAGTGAATAAGTATAATACGTTATATGTGAAAAAATTTGTAATTGTTTAAACCGTTATACCTGTCCTTAAAACCTGGTTAGAAATGTATAAAATGCTTTGAGTGATTTAAGTAGGTACTTAAGTGCCTAATGTGCTGTGAAAAATATAAGCAGGTATTAAGTATGAGTTGAGGCATGTGGATATGCTAATGCCCTCTTTGTGTTTTCATTTAACATTAGCCTCCTCCTTTCAATTTCTGTATTTTCTTTATTACACCCCCAATCAACCACTGTTCCTTATTTTTATTTTTAAAACGGCCATCAGAATAAACCCCCAAAATATATTTTTGTATCCATGTTGATAATTTTCCACCCATTGGCTACATATACACTCACCTAAAGGATTATTAGGAACACCTGTTCAGTTTCTCATTAATGCAATTATCTAATCAACCAATCACATGGCAGTTGCTTCAATGCATTTAGGGGTGTGGTCCTGGTCAAGACAATCTCCTGAACTCCAAACTGAATGTCAGAATGGGAAAGAAAGGTGATTTAAGCAATTTTGAGCGTGGCATGGTTGTTGGTGCCAGACGGGCCGGTCTGAGTATTTCACAATCTGCTCAGTTACTGGGATTTTCACGCACAACCATTTCTAGGGTTTACAAAGAATGGTGTGAAAAGGGAAAAACATCCAGTATCGCGGCAGTCCTGTGGGTGAAAATGCCTTGTTGATGCTAGAGGTCAGAGGAGAATGGGCCGACTGATTCAAGCTGATAGAAGAGCAACTTTGCCTGAAATAACCACTCGTTACAACCGAGGTATGCAGCAAAGCATTTGTGAAGCCACAACACGCACAACCTTGAGGCGGATGGGCTACAACAGCAGAAGACCCCACCGGGTACCACTCATCTCCACTACAATTAGGAAAAAGAGGCTACAATTTGCAAGAGCTCACCAAAATTGGACAGTTGAAGACTGGAAAAATGTTGCCTGGTCTGATGAGTCTCGATTTCTGTTGAGACATTCAGATGGTAGAGTCAGAATTTGACGTAAACAGAATGAGAACATGGATCCATCATGCCTTGTTACCACTGTGC
This sequence comes from Xyrauchen texanus, assembly GCF_025860055.1. NCBI lineage: Eukaryota > Metazoa > Chordata > Actinopteri > Cypriniformes > Catostomidae > Xyrauchen > Xyrauchen texanus. The sequence continues at coordinate 19,750,760 of NC_068298.1, read as the reverse complement.
ACGGTGGTGGTGGTGTAATGGTGTGGGGGATGTTTTCTTGGCACACTTTAGGCCCCTTAGTGCCAATTGGGCATCGTTTAAATGCCACGGCCTACCTGAGCATTGTTTCTGACCATGTCCATCCCTTTATGGCCACCATGTACCCATCCTCTGATGGCTACTTCCAGCAGGATAATGCACCATGTCACAAAGCTCGAATCATTTCAAATTGGTTTCTTGAACATGACAATGAGTTCACTGTACTAAAATGGCCCCCACAGTCACCAGATCTCAACCCAATAGAGCATCTTTGGGATGTGGTGGAGCAGGAGCTTAGTGCCCTGGATGTGCATCCCACAAATCTCCCATCAACTGCAAGATGCTATCCTATCAATATGGGCCAACATTTCTAAAGAATGCTTTCAGCACCTTGTTGAATCAATGCCACGTAGAATTAAGGCAGTTCTGAAGGCGAAAGGGGGTTAAACACAGTATTAGTATGGTGTTCCTAATAATCCTTTAGGTGAGTGTAAATATGAACAATATTGGAAACATTTTATTGGTTATATTACTCCCATTGATACTCAAACTTTTCTAATGTAAAACAAAAATGAATGATCTTGTGTAGTCTTGTGTTTTGGGAAGTTAAATTTGACTGTATAGTAAATGTTTGTAGAAAATATATAGAGGAGATATAGTGACCTTTTGCTGGGCAGTTGCACTTAAAGTCATTTAAATATTCTTCTCCCAATACAAAATGTAAGTTAAAAACAATGTGTTCTATTGTTTTTGGAAAAGATATGTGATGGTGGAAATATTGAGCTGCAGTGGCAAGACACAATTTTATCTCAGTATAGATTAATGGAGAGTATACTGGCACACTAGCTTTGAACAATGCAATTAAAGTACCTGGGAATAACGTTGGCACTGAAATATGAGGAAGCTCTCGCCAAGTCAAAGAGCAGAGGACTTGGCCAGGTCTGTGGTGGGATAAAATGTTGAAAGACAGCCTATATTATCAGATGGAAAGTGCCTATGAATCTTGCTGACAGCAGATGTTCTCCATTTCTCAATTTAACCTCCCTGCTGTAGTGCCATCGGCCAAAGCACAATCCTCTCCTATGTAGCATATACTACAAATCAAGCACACAAACTCATTCCTAGTTATTACCATTTTGTACGTTTTTCCAAGTTATTAAACAAACTGTGAAATAAAACAAACGAATGGGAATTATAGCCACCCTTTGACCTGGATTACAGCTCTGCACACACTCTGGGCATTCTCAAAAAAAAATGAGGTGCCAACCTTGAAGTTTGACAGACTATTACAGATGTTCCCATGTTTGAGGAGCACTTGTTGACTGTTTTTTCTTTACTATCCAGTCCAACTCATCCATTTAAAAAAATTAAGTTTAGATATAATTTATATTGGTCTACAAAACTCATTAACAAAACTTTTTAAAAAAATAATTCCGGTAAATTTTAATGACTGACTTGCTAAAAGAGGATAGGCCACATGGCAGGACTAAAGCCCAGAATGTAATTATATATATATATATATATATATATATATATATATATATATATATTTTTTAACAGCTTGAACAAAAAATATAAAGCTGTACTTAAAAATGTTGCCTTCCCTTGTGTAAGGAAGGCCATCTCTTTAAATCCTAATAGCCTTGTGTGTCAGATATTGGCTCAGTGAAATTGAAATGTTCAAGAGAGTGGACAGACCTATGCTTTTTATGTTGTTATTGTACAATTACACAAGAGCATCTCAGGGACAGGCGAGTTATTTCAAATCTAAGACAAACCCAGCAAGCCTCACATAAAAGAAGTCCAAAGTTTCTCCTGACAGGAGCACTTTTCACTAGTGGGAGCTAGTTGGACTCTGCCCGCCATTCAGCAGGGGGTCCTGAGGGTACCGAAGCACCAACTACATTGGACAAGTTGCACCTGCACAACAAAGCTACAGCAAAGAACAAAAGCTGCTGCATCCCTTGTAAACAGAACACCAATAAGGGCTCTGCTTTGAAATGTCTACACCTAGTCATTGCTTCTATGCAATAGCATATGTCTGTGTATCCACCCAGTAATAAAGTGCAGTGCAGAGATGGAAAAATTAACTTGATTGTTGTCTACCGTTTTGTGTGTAATATCTGAGAAAAACAAATAATATTCACTGGTTCCGATATTCAATTTTGCATATTTTTTTATAGACGTCTTCGGGTAGTGTGTTTTAATTCAAAACAATGTATAAACATGAATCATTTTTTTTGCGCTTTGAATTTGGTGGGTGGTGGTCTATGTTCTAAAGTCATTGCGAGACGTTCTATTGTACAAACACATCCGTATGTACTGTAATCCTCTCTCCAGTGTATACAACAGCCACATGTGTGTAGCGCATGAACACACACACACACACACACACACACACACACACACACACAATAAATCAGGGTCATTAGGGTTTGCTCCTTTGACTAGTAGACAAACAACTGTTGCAAACACTTTCCTGGAGTCTGTGGTTTTAATCAAGTTTTATAAACAGTTTAAACACTGGGATTATTTGGGTAAAATTTTAGTGAAGTTTTCAGATGATCCAAACCTAAAATTTGTTCTTCAAATGTCGGAAACCCTTTCAGATAGTATGGAAAATGAAAAAAAAAGAACATGGACAACTGAGGAGGGGGAAATGAATCATTCACAAACAATAGCACATTTTCAAATGTTCCATATCGCTCACACAAACACAAACACATCAATACAGCACGATCCCTGTGAATAACTCATGAGCTGGGTCTGTTTGGCAGTATAGTAGATGAATGGCGGCTGATGCCACGCTCCACTGAGTCTTTTGAAAACTTAGGACAGGGGGCTGTATGGGAGACCTGTGGCATGAACCAGTCGCCTATGACTCCACCACTGTCAGCAGTACCACAGGGTAAACAAACAGTGAAAGAGTAGGTGCAAACAACTCAGGCCTGACCGGAATTCAATTATTTATAATTTGGTGATTTTATTTCTATTAAATTTTTTTCATTCTCTACTCAATCATTTCTCCGCATGTGCCACCATTTGCCAAATTACCTCAGAAATAGAGTGCCGCTCTGGGGTAATGTGATGAACAGACTGCCTGTCTGACCTCTAAAACTTCTTAACTTATTTCCAATTTGAAAGCATCTTCAACTACTAAAACTAACCACAGTATTAAAAAGTCTATCTTTGATAACAGCATACTTATTCTTTAGCCTTGCCAGGTTTTATAAAACAAGGAGGGAACAGAGGAATGATTATTGCTTCAGAAAAAAAAAACTTTCTGTACACTGATTTAATTATATCAGCCATATATTCCCTTACAAAACGTACCATGGTAAAGTGATTGTATCAGATGGTAACATTATAGTACTGTGATATATTTTGTGGGACTGAAAAATTATCTTATTAAAGGAATAGCTAACCAAAAAATATCATTTACTCACCCTCATGCCATCCCAGATGTGTATGACTCTCTTTCTTCTGCTGTACACAAACAAATATTTTTTTTATATTTTCAGATATTTATCTCAGCTCTGTTGGTCCATTCAATGAAAGTGAATGAAACTTTGAAGCTCCAAAAAGCACATAAAGGGAGAATAAAAGTAATCCAAACAGGATTCAGTGGTTAAATCCATATCTTCAGAAGAAATATGATAAGTGTGGATGAGAAACAGAACAAAAAAAGTCATACACTTTCAGGATGGCAAGAGGGTGAGTAAATGATGAGAGAACTTTCATTTATGTATGACCTGTTCCTTTGAAGGCTTGAAATTGCCAAAAAAATTAAGATTTCAAAAGTGAGATTGTTTTGAGGAATGAAGGCTATACAATGATTGACTGATGAGTTTCTAGAGAAAGCAGTTTCTTTTTTGACAGTTTTTGACTTAATTTTGACCTTAAGACATGCCAGTCTATTGCACACTGTGGTAAATCAAAAACACAAAGACAATGTTAAGCTTCATTTAACGAACCAAATAGCTTTCAGCTGTGTTTGATATAATGGCAAGTTATTTTCTAGTACCAAATTAGCAATTTAGTATGATTTCTCAAGGAAAAGTTGCTGGAGTGATGGCTGCTGGAAATGGGGCCTGTCTAGATTTGATAAAAAATAACTTTTTTCAAATAGTAATGGTGCTGTTTTTTTACATAACTGACTATATTTTTTATCAGTTGAATGCCACTTTGGTGAATTAAAGTACCAATTTCCTTCCGAAACAGCAAAATCTGTACATTATTCCAAACCTTTGGCCGCCAATGTCTGCATGCATTGTTATTATAAAATAATTAGCTAAATGCTTCTGAAAATAGTTTTAGATGGATTATAACAGATTGTCATCAACCTGTTTAAACAGTACTACCAGCAATACCATGGTACTACCATAGTATACATCTAAATTCTGTGATTCTTCTGGTACTTTTTGGTTAGTGTTACTTAGACAGCACTAATTTTAAGTTAACAGAAAAATGGTGTGGCACTCACCCACATAGTGCAGATAGAGGGCTAGGTACTTGTACTGGAAGAGAGGGTTATTGTTGAGGCTGCTCCTTTGGATCTTCTGGAAGAAGGAGCTGACATCCCAGCGGTACAGCACCTCCAGCAACATGATACTGGGTATCCGCAGGCCCACATTCAGAACCGCCTCCACCCGCTCTTTCACAGCCATTGCACCTGACTACCGCCAACCACACACAATTCACTGGCAGTATCACACACCAGCACTTCACTGATAGAGGATAGAGAAAACAGAGAGATAGAGAAAGGAGCATCACTGTCAGTGAAAAATAATTGTATTTTTTTCAAAGAAAGCTTTAAACAGAAAAGAAAAAAAAAATGCATTTAAATCACTACTCCTTTACCAACCAAATACAGGTGCAAAAAGTTTGTGCTTGGGCTATAATCAGACAGGCGAATTAAAAACGGTGACAACATTGTGCAATGTGTCTAATAGGCAGTCAGACACATTTGTTATTCAAAAAACTATTTATTTTTCCATAAAACATTAAATATGGCTACCAAAACCATCATTACAGCCCAAGCACAATCTTATCTAAGTGGATGAAAAAAATCTCCTCAGCACATTGTAAACAGCAGCCTTGTCTATAGGGAAACAGTAACAGAATGGCAAATTTTTGCGATGTATCCATATCAGTGTTCTGCTGTACATCATTGATGTTACATAATTGTAATGTGGTAAAATGGTAAATTGCTCTTGTGCAACCCATAATGCTAGCCAGCGAGAGACACGTGCAGCAGCGAAATGAACTGTAGTAACCCCGCACTCATTGAAAATTAATTGTGTGTGACTGGCTGAACTCAGCGACTTTCAACCACAAGGGTCCGTTCACACAGAACGTATATTCACCCTAAAACAAGCTAGACTCAGTGCCACAAATATAGCACAACCCAATTCTCTCGAGAAGCTTTTCAAAGTTTTTTTTTTTTATACGTTTTATTTTACTTGACACAGTGCCTGTAAAACGTGGCGCTCCAGCACGAAACGCAGCGCAACGGTCAAACAAGTCCGTCTAGCGCGTTTGTATAGGAAAACTTATGTGAAACAACGCGGACGGACGCAAAAACGCTTTCGGCGTGAACAGCCCCTAAGCCTGTTGCAGTAGCCTAGGTAGCCTACTAAATAAGCTGCCCATGAAAATAACAGGTTTTTTATTTTCGTTCTATGTATTTATACATGATACAAATAAACTTCGTTTAAACTTCGTATCGTGTGATAGCCTATATTAATATAAAAGGTGTAACAGAAAAATGTTAGGCTACTAGTAGCCCAACTGATGCATGAAGGAAACATGAACGAATACATATACATATATACATATATATATATATATATAGTGGTATTTATTTAATCACACGTTATTCATGACAATTTGACACAGCTAATTTCATGTGTCCTCTCTCTCGTGATGCTGCTAAACTGTAGTGACCTCGGATAAAACCCCCGGCATGCATGGAAACACTGACACAAACATGTCCGGAGCACCCAGCTCGTTGAACCACAATTCACAAAGAAAAAATAAACAGTCAACTCACACGATTGTGACACTTAAGTGCTCTCAACTACGCCGTCCGACCTTTTTTCTCCTGTCGGATGTCAACCATGTTGACGGAGGAATGAATGGTTGGCGGTCTCAGGGAAATGGCATTCCTACCGAAAAGACGCAGCGAGGCACCGAGACTCGTTTCACATCATCCCGCAGCCATTACAGATTGCCACAGTGATCAGTACTGAGCATGTGCGCCGCTGAGAGCGGATTACCGAGCGCAGTGGCATCATGAGGCACACGTTGAAGACAGGCAGAAAAAGAGGAAGAGAGGGGTTGGGACAGGTAAACTGATGAGTGTGACTAGACGACTCAGCAATCACGGTGGCAACTGTGCAGTAAAGATTATCAGCCGTAGCCTATAATGAACGTGCTGACCACGGGCTGTGAATACCATAAAAATTATAATGGACTTTAATCAGTATCTGTAAATTCTCTCTCTCTCTCTCTCTCTCTCTCTCTCTCTCTCTCTCTCTCTCTCTCTCTCTCTCCCCTTTCACTCAATCAGAGAAATATCATGTGGTTATAAATTGAATTTTTGCACACTGAATGGGGAATTATCTCCAAACCCTTAGTAATTTCTCTTGTGGTAAGGTCAGTGTGAGAATGCATCGCTGCCTCAGCTGTTCACTGATGTTGATGACATGAACTTCCCTCCCATTTAAGCATATGACTGAGCATCATTCTATGATGTAGCACATGAGGAATATACAGTAAATGTCCATTCAGTAACAAAATAAAAGGCTGTCACATGTGCAACCCACAACAACAGTCCCCATTTAGAATCTCAATAACACAGAGAACAGTTACCAGGCTGAGATTGTATCATATAAACCACATTGGTCTTTGCAATCCCACATTATATAGCTGGAAGTCATTTTATGTTAACTGGAATAGACAGAGTAAGAGGTCACAGTAGACATTTCAAGTCTACATAAAATTACCATACACTATTTTTAATAGAATGTCTGTTGCAATATGTATTGAATGAGAATTTTATAGCTGCAGACGTGTTTCTGGTTAAGCAGGTGCTACATATAGATTGTAAATTATTTAATTATGAGCATGTGGATGTTTCTATCATCCTCCTAGCAAGAGCACCCAGAGGGAGTGAGCCAATATTCTCTTTTAGTCTCTATACTTCATAAGTAGGCCAGCAATCTTTACCCTCTTCACTGCCTCTCATAATGATGTTGAGGAAATGGTTCTCAAATCAAACACTTGTTACACTTGCCCTGAAAAGACTCTGATAAGGAGGGACTGTTGCCTTCCCAAGAAGCACTGTATAACTTTGCCTAATTCACCTTAAACTCATAGTAGTGGTGAGGCTTTACAAAATCACATTGAGAATACATTGTCACAGGTCATTCTTATTAGATTAAGGTGTCTAATGTACAGTATATGAATACAGTATATGTCAAACCCTGTTCACAACCAATTATAATTCTGTAATGATGTATATTTTAGAGTAATATTCGATAAAAAAAAACAACCTACAGTGACATCAATTATGTCTGCAAGGTATTAATTATTATTTGATTAAAGCTTAAATTATTTATGTAATTCTTAAATATTTAGAATAGCATGCACTAATGAATCATTCACAATAAGAACAGGAACGTCCATTAAGAAAGTAAATAGGGTCAATGTTGATTTTATATGGACTTGAATAATAAATACATTAATCATACCTATTTTTATAAACCAATTAAATGTACAGGTTCTTTACGAAATGTATTATATGTAATGATTTTTATTATATATTCTCACCTCTTTAAACATTGAAAACACATTCATTATCTGGATGGTGAATAGAAGAATTCCAGTCATTTAGATCTGCTTGGAATTCCCTCTAATGGCATTTCCCCTTTGTTTTTCTTTTGTTAATAATACCTTGAATTGCCAATTTGACCACAGTTATTGAATGGCAGGTTTGCTTTAGTCCCTCAAAATTACCACATTAAACACAAATTGTATCACTTCCAAAAATCCACAACCTATGTTTTTCATAATAGGCTATTCATAATGATTATGTATCACAAATCACATGTTTTTTCTAGGTTTTTTTTAACGCTTCATTTCATGGTTTGATTTTACACAACACTTGTACAATCAGGAATTAAGAGGGATGATTGGTTCTTCTGCTCTGATGTCGAAGTTCTGTAGAGAGACCCTTTAAAATTTTGGGAATGGCACACAGTTTTGCTCCACCTGCTGTAACAGTATTTCCTGTCTTGCTTATCTTGCACAGTCTTGTGCGGGATCTACAAAGTAAGAAAAGACATTTAATTAGGACCCCAACTCAGTCCATAACTTGCAAATGTGTGCAATATTTAGCAAGCTACTGTGCATACTATATGGAAGTTCATAATTGGTGAGACATGGGATACACAATGGATACAATCAAGACTGAATTAAGGCCATGTGTATTTTATGTCACATATTAATGGAAGTATATTAGTAACATTTCAATCATTATAAATAATTTTTTGTACAGAATAATCATGTAATACATTAATAAATATAATTAATTTTAAAGACAAGAAAAATACATACATTATTACAAGCTCACATATTATGTGTTTGTATTACATTATACAGCATGGTCAAAGTAGGTCTAACAGGTTGTAGAAGTCAGTAATAATTTATGACTACAGAAAGTACTATTCTGCTTAAAATGACTGCAAAATTATGCATAATAAATTAGAATATCTTATTTAACTTGTTTTCTTGGTTCCTCTGTCTCCTGTTCTGCCTGGTATTACATCTTTGGGGAAAAAAAGTGAAAGAGCATTACAGTATTTCTTCAATCTGTTCTAAAATTAAAAACTGTTAAAATCAATTATTGGGGATATATATGGAACTTAAACACTTAGATGTGCAAAACAATTTTACAGCTATTACATATACATACTTGTACTGGCTCCACTCACTCCAAGAGGAATTACAGAATTCATCCCGTGCTCTCACACATACGGTCTTCCCTTTTGTCACTGGTAGCTGGTGACTTTTTACAATCTCCTATGATAATAAATAATCACACATGTGATTATTGTTGTTATTAATGTTGTTATATGATTAAAATGTATTATAATCTACCCATAAAATACCTTTTTAAATCCCAAGCTTTCGCTATGCAATGGTTATCTAGACATGTCTTTCAGGATGAACAGTACCTCTTGTGAGTTGGGCTTGGAGCAGTCACATTTTTTGCATTTACGACAGTGAATCTCTTTTACTTGGAAGATGAGAGGGAAGTAGGAGGCTGGTGTGCTCCAGGATTGTGGATATCCTAGTTCTACAGATGTTTGATTGATCCGATTAATCGCTACCATATCAGGCCTCACTATGGAATAGAGAAAATATTATATGTTACTCATTCCGATGAGTGGTTTGTTGCTACCATACTAGAAACCTAACTTGTGGTAACATCTAAATTAACAGGTTTAAGCCAAAAAAATATTGTTTAAAGAAATTGCTCACCCAAAAATTGTGATGCCCCAAAAAGCACATAAAAGCATCATAAAAGTAATCCATGTGACTCCAGTGGTTAAATCCATGTCTTCAGAAGTGGTATGATAGGTGTGGGTGAGAAAAAGATCAATATTTAAGTCCTTTGTGTTTACAATAAATATCCACTTTCACTTTCACATTCTTCCTTTGTTTTGGATGACTCAAATTATTTGAGGACTTAAATCTTTTTAGATCTGTTTCTCACCCACACCTATCATATCACTTCAGAAAACATGGATTAAACCACTAGAGTTGTATGGATTATTTTTATGCTGCCTTTATGTGCTTTTTGGAGCTTCGAGGTTCTGGCCTCCATTCATCTGAGCTGAAATATTCTTCTAAAAATCTTCATTTGTGTTCAGCAGCAGAAAGAAAGTAATACACATCTGGGATCCCATGAGGGTGAGTATATGATGCGAGAATTTTCATTTTTGGTTGAACTATCCTTTTAATATAGTCAGTCAACCTTACTACATCAGGTTACACCAACAAATGCAGTTTTAAGGGTTAGATTAAGTGGAAATATATCCTTAACGTAACAATTACAGGTTGCCACTATTTATTGTATTTGTGCTGTGATTAAGCAATATCACACATGCAAGAGCTTGCCCAATTGTCTGTCCAATAATGCTGTTTGTTTTATCAAATTATTGGACTGTAAGTGTTTTATAATATAAGCTACATGCTGCTTCATACAAGATATTCTAAGGGCCCAGCTCAGTAATGGCACTCCAATGTTTTCTAGATCTTACCTATATCCATGATATAAAACTTTGTGGAGTAGGTTTCTAAAACAAAGCTGCTTCTGAAATAGATGGTTAGGTTGATGTGCTCCACCTCTTCTGCATATGGACAGTAGTCTTGGTCTACGCATGTGATAATCTGTCCACTGGAATCCAGATGGCAGTTGATGTTGCTTTCACTGTGATAGCTAGATGTAGATGAGAATAACTCTTGAGTCTTTTTGTTTTTCCACCCCTCACATCAGCACTGATTGCAATAATGAACATGTCTATTTTCAATAGCAAAATCTGGAAACTTACCGTGTGGCTTTGATATGAGCAACAACAGCAACGTGTTCATTCCTGTTCTCACCCCATGTCCAGGAACATTGGAAGGAGCCTCCATAGTTATTTGTTGAACAATGGATGTAACCTAGTTAGATTTAAAAAATACTTTTGAACCCACTTGGTTAATCTGTGAAATTGATGTTTGTGATTAAACAAATAGAAAACAACTGTGTTGTCAAGGATGCACATTGAAATTCACTTCAAAATGCAGTGAAAGTATAGAAATTAATGTGTTTTGCTTTAAAAGCTTAAAAAAGGTCAAATTAACTGTACAAAAGAGATTTCACCAAGTGCTATATTATTAGAATGTAAAAGATAGTTTTACCTTTGCCAGGTGTGTTCTTGATAATCTTCCTGAATGTCCACTGAGCAAGCACCAGTGAATGGTTCAGGTAGGAGCCCTCAGTGTTGAAGCAGGAGTAGTTGCCCCCCCTCCACCCCTCTACTGTAACTGTAATCCTGTTTCCTTTAGCCTCCAGGCTTTCCTCTTGGTTTTTGGTCCATGTAACATTCTGCCCTTCATAGGCTTCTCCACAAATGAGGGGTACTTCTACCATGTTGACATCTTTATCTGTGTCCACATCCACCACAAGCACTGATGACAGACAATTGAAAAAGAACATGAACGAGAGATACAATCAGTAATACATCAAGAGATATATAGTAACATAATAAAAGCATCAACCCACACAAAAACCTGTCAATCATGAACATACAGTATATATATATATATATATATATATATATATATATATATATATATATATAAAACAGTTAAATATAAAATATGTTACATAAAGGAAAATTGCCATTTTTGCAGTATTTTGAAATATTTGTTGCATGTACTGTATGTGCAACAATGTGCGACTATGAACATACGTATTATATATGAGTTTCACATATATTGACACATATCAGATTTATGGAATATATTAAAATAAGCACACACAAAAAAATTATAGAAAGAAATAAAGAACACTTTAGGCAAGCCAGTGTTAATTTTATTTCAGTATGTAGCATTATTTTTAGAAATGAAAAATGAAAAGGAATTGTCTTGGACATGATTCAGACAAACAAACCATTTGGCTTGAGTGCCCAGTATCTCTCAGGCATTTTGATTGCTCCCACCACAAAGAACTGGAGGAACAACAGAGATTCAAACAAGTGAAAAAACATCTGTTGGTAAAAGACAGGGAAAAAAACCCTTTAGATTAGCATTTAGATATTGTACTCTTACACTGTAGCAAATCTTTTGTCAAGTAACTAAAACATTGTGTTTCATAAGTCAAAATTATTAATCAACTTGACTACATTAGGTTTCACTTCGGTCAGGTGGAAATAGCACCTTAAAGTAAACTGTAAAAAATAGTAACCATTTATTGTTTCTTTAATGTTTTATTTCTACATGACCTAACCCTTGAATATTACTTTTTGGTGTCATCTTGTATAGTCAGGTTGATTTACAATTTTTCTGAATTGCTATAACACTAAACCCCATTCTCTGAACCAAATGCTCAGTGGCCTAAACCCATTTTTCGAATCAATCACTCTTTTTGCAAAACACATTCTCACTCACTAAAACACATGTAGCACTGTGATACACTTGTGTTGCAAAACGGTAAACATGGGCAGCAAAAGTTAAACACAACTACAACACAGTTATCATTGTTTTCACACAACGACTCAGAATTGTTTAAACTTGTTTCTAATGATGTGAAAACGTGATGCTGAGGCAGAATGTGTCTCTCATTGACTTTAATTTTGCAGTTGCACAACATTTGTGAGTTTACTGTAAATAGTTTTTCATTTAGAGTGTTCTTTGTTTGATCGGGTTTTGCAGTTGGACTACTGTATTTTTACAGTATACAAGTGCTGAATATACAGACATTAAATACTGTATTACTTGCAGTACTCACAGTATACAATATATTCACTGTGCTACTGTAAGTTGTGATTACATTATTTTTTTTTTTTGCCAGTATTGCCAGTAAATAAATAAAAAAAATAAAACATTGTAACTACATGCCATGGACGTTGTGTTCAACATTTTCTGATGTAGTGTCTAATGAATGCTCTGTAGTGTATATATATATATATATATATATTGACTTGATGTGTGTATGATCTGAAAGCATTGTTTGATTGAGCACAGATGAAATGGTTTTGAGGCGTTTGTTTGATTTTGCTTGAAGAGTCAGGAGTTTTGTGAATGTAGTTTGAAGATTTGGTTTTGTGTTTAAAGTTGTGCAAAAATAGGTGACATTTTCAAGAAATGTGTTTTAGCAATTCAGAAAACTGTAATCATATTTAATAATATTCTTTCCCCCTAAATAAAGCCAATTAATTTAGGATGTTATCATATGACGCACATTGTTTTTCAGTAGACATTAAACCCATAACAAAGAATGACTTTCCTTAGATATTTTGGAATAACATGCTTTCAAAGAGCACACTTAGCATTATACAAAATTCTGACTAGATTATACAATATAACACTCTAAAGAAAATGTTTACCTATAAATTGTGCTATGTTAAATATGAATTTTTAAATGAAATAGTTTTATTGAGGTCAAAAATATAATTTAATATCACTGAATCAATCAATTTGATTTCACCAACAAAACAAATTTTAAGAGTTAGACCAGGTAAAAATAACTCTTTAAGGTAAATAAAATTGCAGGTTATAAAAATGCTTTCAACCTGTTGTCATATTCATAGTGAGATCAATCTGCTTTTTACAGTGGAGTCCACATAAATATTTCTTTAAATGGAAGGATAAAGTATTTGATACGAAATCAAATAAATAAATGAAATAAAACTGTTTTAAAAGTTTAGAGACTTACCACTGGCCACTCAATAATCCTACAAGATCAAGCACCACAACCAGATTCTAGCTGTTTTGGTGCTGTGTTCAGACTGCAAGCTTATAAATTAAGTTGTCAGGAGTGTAAAATTTCCCTGCTCAGAAAATTCCTGTCAGAAGGTTGAGGAACCAAACACAGCACTAGATCCTGAGTTTTCCTCTGACATTGTTATTTATCTCACTTTCACCCAAGTGATCTATTGAGTCTCTTTTCTCATATTGGATTAAATATTTACATTACATATCCTGTTTTAGAGAAAACAATGCCTTTATTGGGTTGTTTTATTTATTCCAGGTGCTAATAAATTGATATAGCTGATTGTTGTTCTGAGTGGACTATGGATGTGATGGATGGAGTCTAATGAGGAGGAAAGATACTTATGTCACTATTTGTTTTCTAACCCCCAATACCTTGGGTATTTTTGGCACTAAGTCTCATTTGAGAGTGGCCAGATGACATTTCACCTGGTTACTGTGTTTGATTTACATGTCCCTGCTTGTCCCTTTCTTTAGGTTTTTTCAAATCCATATAAATCAGGTAATTCCCCCTTTCACTTGGATAATGCCATTTACTGATTTATACATTTTGGGATTATACAGTAGTATACAGTAATATATACATAAGGGATTACACATTAAACATTGATGACACTTGTCAGAATTACTTTTTAAAATTGTGCTGAATGACTGTGTTTATGCCCAGATAAAGGTTTGAATCATGGAATGTTTCCCAACATTTTAAAAAAGAAGGTAAGAAAGAAAATGGAACTCAGTGACACTTTGTGAGTCGAATTCTAGAAAACGATTACTATGGTAACAGTACTGTTGTTAGATTGTGGCAGGCTACAGTTGAAGCAGTCCACATTCAAAGAGCAGAATGAAGTTAAAAGAAGGAGTATTCTTCCATTATTTGGATTTTGACAGGTCTTATTGCCTTCTGTCACTGAGAAACACTAAAATAGTACATGAATATTTCTGTCTTTTGGATGTTCATAACACAAACACTTTGAACGGTAAGAATATGCTCATACTTAAAGCACAGTATATTCTTTTGTGTACAGTTCCTCTTTATCTTAACTGAGGACAAGTCATTCATCTGTAATTTTTCAATGTTGATATAATACTATGATGGAATTTTTAAATGCAACATAATTTGTTGCGCTTTTCTTTTCCATTTCTCAGACATTCAGTTCTATCACTTCATGAGGCATGTGACAGACCTGGGGAAGAAAGACATAATGCTGACCTTTGACATGCTGGATTCTGATGCCAATGGAGAAATTGACTTTGAGGAGTTTTATATGCTTGTCTGCATTCTGCTCAGTAGTGAAGTAAGGCAAAAAAAAAAAAAAAAGACTACATCAAAAACACCCCACCCCCTCTTTCCCCTTACAAACACACACACACACCACAACCATACAGTAACCACAATATCTGAGCATAAAAGCCACTTCCTCTGTTTAATGATTACAAATGCTACAGGAAAAACCCAATTAACTACTAAATTTCCTCTCTATTATATATATATATATATATATATATATATATATATATATATATATATGGTTATTAATGAGCTAGGTCTGATCAAGTACAGCATACATCATCCGTATTCAATTCTCACATCATTACTTACTGTAAATTATTAGTTCAAAAATCAGTCTTCATTTACTCAAATTTTGAACAATTATACTCTTTGCTCTTCACCATGCAATTAAAATTAACAGGGTTTGAGGCTTTCAGGCTTTAAAAAATGATAATCATAAGCTGTTGACCATTGATCAATGAGTCTATCAGATCAGTCCAATTTGTGAATTAATCATTCAAACCAGTTTTTTGAACTGGATGCAATTCATTGAAAAGATCTGACTCAAAAGAGCGATTTGTTAGTGAATCGGACAGCTACTTCTCTCACGTAGAAGAGTGGCAATATATTCTTAAAAAATGCACCTTTTGTGTTCCGTGGAAGAAAGAAAGAACAACATGACATTGAGTAAATAATGACAGAATTTTCATATTTGGGTGAACTATTCCAGAGTAAATTAAGTGCTGATTTGTCTCCGTTTATGAATACAGCACCATGTGGAAGAGAACTTCATTTGTTGCTATTCCGACCCTGTCTTTAATCTGCTGGACATGGATGGGAGCACATCCATCAACTCAGCAGAGTTTCAGTCTGCTGGATTCCTTTTTAACCTGGAGCGGTCTGCACTCGAAAAGATCTTTCACGAATTTGACGTCACTGGGGACGAGGTACAGATGTCATATAACTAACAGGGCTGGGTCACAGTATTCAGAAATGTAATCTATTAATATATTTGTGAATATGAAAGGTTCTTTCAGTCAGTTTAGGTGAATATCCTTCACTGTATATGGATTGTCCTGTTTGATCAAAGCATGACTTGTGCATAACTGGCAACCAAATTTAAAACAAAATCTTATCTTATTCACAGTGCCTGAATTACAATGAATTTCACATGTTCACCATGATGTGCATTGATATACAAAAGGAATCCAAGAAAAAGAGGTGGAAGTGGCCACTGAAGAAAGCTCAAAACATCAAGCATATTGAGCCAGACAATACAAGTCTAAAAGATGTCCAACACACTTTCCAGGATACATCCAGATGAACCAGCTTCTTCACTGAATAAATGATACTCAAGAAATGGAAAAGTAGTATTTATTCTACCTACTATGTTTTTGCAAGAGGAAAAATAGTTACATTTATAGAAATGAAAAGATGCATTAATGAGAAGTTATTGATGTTGTATAGATTAGATTGAAAATATGAACAAAATCCCCCCAAAAAAAAAAAATCTTTTGGACACTAAAGCAGCAACACATTAAATGTAGAAATTACATTGCATTAAATAAAATTACTGTATAAAAAATGGCATCTGCAAACAAGTGAGACATTTTCTCCTAGCTAACTTCACTTTTCTTAAGCCTTTTTGCAAGTACTTTCATTTCAAGGTGATTTTTAGTTGTGTTGAGTCAGTTCTCATCAATTTCCCACAGGTCTCCTAGCAGTGTTATGACATTATTAACATGATATAACGTCTGACAACCAGAAAGTGTCCAAATTCTTTTGGATTATTGGGGACCATACATGTGTGATTTCAAGTGTTGTTTACATTTGTTTTGACCATGAAAACCTTTACAACCTTCAAAATATTTCTGAGTGAAACTGAGCTTTCACATACATACTGTAGGAGAGGAACGAGAGAGAGCTCACTAAAGACTGACTTCCCACAATCACCACTAAAAGGGAAGTACTCTTGTCACCTTTAACAGATGACAACAGCATGTCCCCTGACACATTGCCCTTTCTAAATATCATTTACATTTGACATTTTGAAAAAAAGGAGACAAAAAACAGTTTTCAAAATAATGTTCCAGTTGACTCGATGTACAGTAGCCAATTCTCTAATTTAATCAATGAGAATGTGGTTCAGTTGTTGAGTTTGAAGTGATACCAACACTTACAGCAGCTTCAGGTTCTGAAATTGTAGTATACACAGTTCTGTTACTGTTTCAGAATAGCTCACACATCTCTCACATTTCTATCAAAACTGTACTGAGTGGTTAACATGGAGTGAACATGGAGTTTCCTCAAAATGTAATATAGTGTAGTAGAGAGAGAGAGAGAGAGAGAGAGAGAGAGAGAGAACTGTGAAAAGGTTTTAGGGAGTTGTAAAATGTCGTATAGTGAGGATTTTATTCAAATTAATGCCATAATGTTTTATTTATCAGTTAATGTCAAGCAAAGTGGTCAACAACAACAACATAAAAACACAAAAACAAATCCTTATTTGGTCTGACCACTATATTCCATTTTAAACAGCACCAATTCTCCTAGGTACACTTGTGTGCAGTTTTTCAAGGTTGTTTCAAGCATCTCGGAGAATTTACCAGAGTTCCATGTATTTAAGCAATCTCAATGGCCTCTGTCTCTTCATGCAATCACAGAATGACTCAGTGATTTTGAGATCAGGGCACTGTGGGGGCCATACCATCTATACCATACCAATAATAGTCATAACACGGAGAAGGACATGGTCAATATAGAGTGGCACGAATTTCATCCGAGACTGCTTGTCCCTTGCCCTTGCCCATTGTCATCATCGTCCTCCTCATCCTTCTCCACAACCTCTTCCTTCTTGTCTCTCTGGCTCCATTGTTCCAAAACTGAATTAACTGACTCAGGCTCTTTTATCTATCTATTGAGAGTTCTGATTGGTGTGTGATTAATTTTGACTCTTATTGTTTCCATCTGGGTAATTGTGTGCTAATTGAGCTCGAGCTGTGCTGACTTGAGTGAACAATATTGAATGCTTGTGCTTTCTAAATGACCACATGGTGTAGGCAATGAGAAATGAAGGGATTTGTGTGTAGAGTTATGCAGTGACAGTTCAACAAATCTGACTCATGTGTCAAAACAGGGGAATAGTGTCAGAGGTTGGTAGTAACACGTTACATTTACTTGAGTAACTTTTTTAGGGAAAATTACTTTTAGAGTAGGTGTGGCATGGGGGGCGTGGTCGTGTGTCGGTCTGCGGGAGAGAGCGAGAGCGGTGAGGCTTGTCACCTGGTTTGTAATTACCTCTGACACCTGTGTCTTATTATAGTGATACGGAGAGAGACATTTAAGGAACGCCAAGTGTCGAAAGCGAGAGAGAGAGTGTCCAGAAAGCACGACAGACGAGAGAGTGCGTCCCAAGAGTGCTCACATATATAGATATCTTTAACAAATATTGAATTGTTATCGACGGTGACCGTCGATTCTGTGTGTAAGAAAACACGACCAATAAAAGGACTGACCTTGAACCTGCCTCATTGTCTCCTCCATTGCTCCCACCGCATGAAGGATACTAACGCGTGGATCACCCGTTGGTATCTGGCTCTCCAGCCCTTTAAATTCAAGGTGGTCCACAGGCCGGGGGCACAAATGGTTGTGGTTGACTTTCTCTAAAGATGTTGGATGTTGCCCCGGCCTGAGTCAGCGGTGGTGGCATGTGGCATGGGGGGCGTGGGCGTGTGTCGGTCTGCGGGAGAGAGCGAGAGCAGTAAGGCTTGTCACCTGGTTTGTAATTACCTCTAACACCTGTGTCTTATTATAGTGATACGGAGAGAGACATTTAAGGAACGCCAAGTGTCGAGAGCGAGAGAAAAGATAAGTGTAAGAAAGTATTGAATATTATGAGGTGTTTAACAGGCAGTGTATGGGGAGCAGATCGTGTGGCGTTAAGAAATATTTATACTGCATTAATTAGATCAGTTCTAGAATACGGATGTATTGTTTTTGGTTCAGCTGCTAGTTCATCTTTAAAAAGGCTGGACAAAATTCAAGCTCAAGCATTGAGATTATGTTGTGGAGCAGTAAAATCAACTCCAATATCAGCGCTTCAAGTGGAGGTTGGGGAAATGCCATTAATTCTGAGAAGGAAACAGTTGAGGGCAAATTATTGGGCTAACTTACAAAGTCAAAAGGAAACACACCCAACAAAAAGAAGTTTAAACGAAAGTTGGGAAAGCAATAAAATTAAAAAGCAGGTATTTAGTAGGGGAATTATAGAGATAACTAAGGAGCTAGGAATCAACAATTGGGTAATTAGTCCAACTGCCGTAATACCAGCTGTTCCATCATGGTTACTACCTCAACCTAGAGTTGATATTTCTCTATTAAAAAAGGTTAGTTCAAGCAAAAGCATGTTTAGTATGCAAGCTTGTGTGAATACTGTGCTGCATGAGAGATATGGGTATTATGTACATGTATTCACAGATGGGTCAAAAAATCCAGAGAATGGAAAATAAAGCTGTGCATTTTACATTCCTGAACTAAAAATTAAGGTGTTTAAGAGAATAACTGATCATTTGTCAGTATATGCAGCAGAAATGATGGCAATCATGTTTGCATTACAATGGATAGAGGAAGTCAAACCCTTGAGAATATTAATTTGTTCAGATTCAAGAGCAGCATTGGAAAGTCTCAAAAGTGCGTCATCAAAATGTAGGGAGGATATTATGTTTGAAAGTTTGTTATCACTATATCGTGTAAATAGTCTGGGGATTGATGTTCAGTTTTTATGGATCCCAGCACATATTGGCATCCAAGAAAACGAGATGGCAGATTCTTTAGCTAAGGAAGGGTTAAAGATAAATCAGGTATAAGTGGCAGTACCAATTAGCAAAGCAGAGATTAAATCATACATACAAAGCAAAATTAAGATACAGTGGCAAAAATTATGGGATAATGGAAGTAAAGGAAGACATTTATTTAAAATACAGCAGAAGGTGGGGGAAGGAAAGACTCTGGGGAAGAACAGGAGAGAGCAGGGGATAATTAGCAGAATCAGGTTAGGTCACACAAGGTTAAATGCATCTCTGCACATAATAGGGAAGCATCCAACGGGAAAGTGTGAGATATGCAGTCAATCAGAAACTGTGGAACATGTGCTGTTTGAGTGCACTAAATACTCAAATCAAAGACTGGCTCTAAGGAATGGACTGGAACATGAAGGAATCAAACAAATGGATATTACAAATATTTTCTCAAATAATTCCGGAAAGATGGTGCTTAAAATTGTGTCATCGTATCTACAACAAACTGGACTAAACATAAGGATTTAAACAAATGTAACTAAGATACAGTAGGTGGCGATAATGCTCCATATGGTTGCAAGTCGCCAGTAAAAACGAAGAAGAAGAAGAAGAAGAAGAAGAGAGCGAGAGAGAGAGTGTCCAGAAAGCATGACAGACAAGAGAGTGCGTCCCAAGAGTGCTCACATATATAGATATCTTTAACAAATATTGAATTGTTATCGACGGTGACCGTCAATTCTGTGTGTAAGAAAATACGACCAATAAAAGGACTGACCTTGAACCTGCCTCGTTGTCTCCTGACTCCTCCATTTCTCCAATCAAACCAGTTCACAGTAGGTTTAAAGTGGGTACTTTTTACTTCTTTACAATGGGTGGCGTTACTGTCATTACATTACTGTGTTTAATTTGAATTAATGTATAATTTATTTAGAGTTTTACGAGAGCGGAAGTTCACACAGCTGCGTGTGCTGAGTCGATGTCACAGACTGTCACTCAATCACTGCAGCAGCACTTTCTTCGCTCCACACAGTGAAAAAAATAAATAGTTTTGTCATGCAATGCCTTCATTTAACACCAAGACAAGCTGATATTGCAGGATTAAAATCAGAGCTCCAACTTAAGGCAGCAAGCTGAGGTAAGTTTTGCCTCTAATTCTAACGCTGGCTTTTCTGTGTAAAGAGATGGTTATTTTCAGGGTGATAATGTAACTGGGCTCTTATGACATCAGTTTTTAAGTGTACATTTTTAAATCAGTGCAGCAATATAGCAGTGTGCTTTGTTGGTGCAGAAACGTCACCTGAAATTTTTAAATACTTAGGCCTTACTTGTTATTCTTATTAAATAATATATTAATATAATAAATCTTCATTCTGTTGGTCATTTTTAATATATACTGTGTGTTAATAGAAAGAGACAACACATTTGATCAAATAAAGAGTACATTTTAAAATGTATCTGTATGTTTTATCTCTCTATATGTTATTATGTTATTTTAATACAGTAATGATTTGTCAAAAAGTTATTTACTACATTCAGCATGAGATAAAACATTGCAGGAGTGAAGGAAGCAGTAAACTCCAAGCTTGTATGTCTTCCCCGTGGTGGATTGTGGGAAATTAACCATCAATGAGTGTACTGTACACTTGAAATTAGATTGCATTATGTGTAAGAATGAGTGAACAAAAGTAGGGAACGAGTGGCTCATTAAAGTTATAGCTCAGCCATAATTTAAAACTCTGTCATCATTTCTCTACCCTCATGTTGTTCCAAACCAGTGTTGTGTTGGAACACAAAATATGTTTGACAAAATGTTAGGGACTGACAGTATATATATATATATATATATACATTCCAGCGGCTTTCTCTCCTTCTGCACGCCTAGTGCAGATTACGCCTTGTAAGATTGGCTCTTCGACAGTGCTACTAAGAGAATATATATTTCTGCAAAGAATATATTTTCCTCAATTAGAAGAGCAGCACATTAAGATGAGTCTTTTTAAAGATGCCTTTCCATCTTTGTGTGATTCCTGGATGCGGTCGTTATCTCTCTGCCTCCGACAGCCACGGGCGCTGCCTCACGTATCTGGGCCATGATCACACTTAGGCAGCATTCGTGGATGGTTCGTGTTCTTATTGTGAGAACATGACCATGGCAACGTTGTGGTCTCGACTTTCCTTCTTCCAGGGGAAAGACGCTCCAGCCACCCCCTTGCTGCGCCTTCTATCTTCTACCCGGCTGGTGCTGGAGGTGATTTGGGGAGTTCAATTGGTGGGGTCTCAATGGGTAAATCCCTGTGGACCTCCCATTCCCCAGCATGCTTGTTTGCCCTCGTTGAATTCCGAGACGAGACCAGCTCGCCTTCACCTCGGTGCAGGGGATTACGCCTCCACCCTGCGTGCGGAGATTGCGACCATTCTGCGCAAGGGGGCGATAGAACCTGTCCCTCCAGCCGAGTTGAGGAAAGGGTTCTACAGCCCTTACTTCATCGTGCCAAAGAAAGGCGGTGGGTTGTAGAAAATCTTGGACCTGCGAGTTCTGAACACAAACTCCCGTTCAAGATGCTGATATAGAAATGCATTTTGGCATGCATCCGGCCTCAAGATTGGTTTGCGGCTGTAGACCTGAAGGATGCATACTTTCACACCTCAGTTTTCCCTCGACACAGACCCTTCCTATGGTTTGCTGCCCCCTCGCATCTTCACAAAGGTTGCAGAAGCAGCTCTTGACCCGTTAAGGAAAGTGGACGTCTGCATACTCAACTACCTCAGCTGGCTGATCCTAGCACACTTTTGAGAGTTGTTGTGGGCACAAAGGGACCTGGTGCTCACGCACCTCAGCTGTCTAGGGCTTCGGGGTCAACTGGGAAAAATGCAAGCTCTCCCATGGTTTAAGCATCTCGTTTCTCGGCATGGAGTTAGACTGAGTCTCGATGGTAGCATGCCTCACGTGCCTGCATGAGCAGTCGGTGCTGAACTGCCTGAAGTCATTCAGGCAGGGGGACAGCGGTTCCACTAAAACACTTTCAGAGGCTCCTGGGGCCGCTCGGGTTGATGCATATGAGACCACTTCAGCACTGGCTTCAGACTCGAGTCCTGAGATGGGGATAGAGCCGCGGCTCACATCATGTGGTTATCAATCCGGTCTGCCACCACTTATTCAGCCCTTGGACAGACCTCATGTTTTTGTGGGCAGGAGTCCCCCTACAGCAGGTTTCCAGACATGCTGTGGTCACCACAGTTGCCTCCAAGTCGGGCTGGGGCACCGTGTGCAATGGCCACGCAGACCCTGGCTCCTGTACAGGACCACTGCTGTGTTGGCACATCAACTACCTAGAGTTCCTAGCTGTAATGCTTGCTCTATGGAGGCTATTGCCATTGATCTGGGGCAAGCATGTGTTGGTCTGGTCAGACAACACAGCGATATAGTAGCATATCTAAATTGTCAAGGCGGCGTACGTTCTCCTCGCATGTCACAACTTGCCCACAATCTCCTCCTCTGGATTCAGTAGCAGCTGAGGTCGCTGCGGGCCACTCACATCCCAGCGGGCCACTCACATCCCAGGCAGCCTCAACACCACAGCAGACGTGCTGTAGTGGCAGTCGATCCTCAGTGGAGAGTGGAGACTCCACCCCCAGGTGGTCCAGCTGATTTGGAGTTGATTTGGCAAAGCACAGGTAGACCTATTTGCTTCCCGGGAATCCTCCCACTGCCCGGTCTGTTATTCCCTGATGGGAGCCCCCCTCGGGACAGAGGCGCTGGCACACAGCTGGCACCTGGGGCAGGACAAATATGCATTTCCTCCAGTGATCCTATTTGCACAGGTCCCATATTGGCCCACACGCTCCTCGTGACAGCACCTCCCTGGCAAATTCCCCTGAGGAGGGACCTCCTGCAAGCGGTTACTGTCAGCAACACTTGCTTGCAGTTCGGTTCGGCAGATTCTCACGTGATCCTGAGACCCTGGCCGGGCTATATGCCCAAGGTTCCCACAACTCCCTTCAGGGATCAGGTGGTGAGCCTGCAAGAACTGCCCCAGGAGGAGGTAGACCCAGCCCTGTCATTCCTGTGTCCGGTGCGTGCTTTGTGTATCTACTTGGATCACATGCAGAGCTTTAGATGCTCTGAGCAACTCTTTGTCTGCTTCGGGAGACAGCAGAAAGGGAACGCTGCCTCCAAACAGAGGCTTACCCACTGGATCATGGATGACATCGCTTTGGCATACATGGCCCAGGCCGTGCTCGCCCCTATGGGAATACGAGCACACTCTACAAGGAGTGTGGCATCCTCATGGGCACTGGCCAATGGCACCTCTCTAGCAGACATCTGCAGAGCAGCGGGCTGGGCAACACCCAATACCTTTGCAAGATTTTACAATCTCCGGGTTGATCCTATGCTTTGTCAGGTACGAACAGGTAAGTTTGATAATACGGAACAGCTGGCTGGTGTATCGCTTGTGTATAGTGCCTTTCCCCTCCATGAGGCAAAGACATGTGCTTCTTCTCCCATGTGAGTTCACAAACCCATGAACCCTTGATGTCCTTCCTCCCTAGCCCTATGGTTTGTGAATCTGTCCCTGTCGGCAGATCCGTGCCTCCATTGGGCAGAGCTCTCTCTGCCCCGGTCGCTTTGTTGTAGATCTCCTTCCATTCAAGGCAGAACCTACAACTGTTCCTCTTCCATGTGCGGTTGGTCAGCCCACGTGATGTATTTCCCACATGTTAACCTCTCCTTCGGGCAGGATGTAGTCTCTGTGGGGTCTTTTCCCCCTGAAAGAATAGGAAAGGAAAAGAACACCTTCCCCGGTGCATATAATAGCATTAGATGGCCCCATCCAAATCTAATACTCTGTGGAGAGAAAACATAGAGAGAAAAGGCCACGGCTTGCGTGGCCTGCTCCTGTGCTAGTTAAGTCGCTTCCAGCCCTCAGGGGTCTTCTGAACTACATGATGACTTGTGGGGCACTGGGGAAGATTACGTGCAGTCTGATACATCTGCTATTACGCACGCAGCAGCTTGCTTGCACATGCATCGGCAGTTCACGTAACACGGTTCAGCTGTTGTGGCATTTTTCTATAGCGACCCTAGTGTCAATACATCGACACAACGCCGAGTGAGTGACAGATGGGGAATGTCTCGGTTACTGTTGTAACCTCCATTCCCTGATGGAGGGATCGAGACGATGTTTCCCTCTTGCCACAATGTTGTTGTGTACAGTGTACAGTTCCTGTAGGTTAGTCCGTGTAAGGATTATATCCAGATTTATTTATTCATTCTTTCTTTTTTTTTTTAAAGAATATCTTGGCCTTTCCATATGAATAAGGCTGGGGCTGTCAAGCTTCAAAATGACACAAAAGCAACATAATACTATTGACATAGATTGAATAAATAATAATAGAATTTTAATTTTTGTGGAAAACATTCCTGTAAGCACACAATGCTTACTATTAATTATAATAATGATTATATTAATACTATTAAATAATTAACCTCTTGAGCTACTGAAATCATGAATGTTTACTTGAAAATTGGTATGTGACAAACAGAGAAATATAAAGGGAAAGGCACAGAGCCGCTTATAAAAACTTTCTAACATGGCAGATTAAACTTTTTACTCTAGTGATACTTTACAGCCATCAGAAAAAAAATATGGTAAACCACAGCCACAAACAGAGAGCAAACTGGGAAGGGAAGATGGCAAGCAAGCCTGCAACCATATTACATCAGTTGGTTAAGAGACCTAAGTCTAAGGGCTATAAACACATGAGAGTTCTGCATGGAGGCAATCACACAGCAGTGAGGCAGACGTGAATAAGGGCCAAATTCCATAAGTTGCTATGTACTTTTGCCGGGTTACATCATATTCCCTCCCCTGTGATTTACATAAGTAAAAATGTGTGCACACCAAGTCAGCAGTGAAGATATCAACTTGCCACTAGATCAACACTTTTTACTTTCAGAGAGAGAGAAAGTGCTATTCCTCAGTTGGTTTTTAGGACATCTCATATAGTAAGTACATGGTTAGATTATAGTTACGCCTTAAAAATTTCCCGTCTTAACACAGCTACGCCAGCAGATGGCAGTATTGGTGTGGTTATAATTTAATAAGGTTTGGCACATGCACACATTTCTGACTGATCACATTGTAACAGATATTATCTTTCACACAAATACAGCAAAAGACTGGCCTTGACCACTAATGCATATGCATGCGGTTTAGTACAATGGAATTCTGTAACTTTTCAAGACAAAAACTAATACTCACAGAAAGAACATACATTACTGAATAATTCCCACAGCACTTTGTAAAAACAAAAAACAAACAAAACAATAAAAAAATAAATAAAAGCATTTAGAGAAGAAAGCATTACACATCAGGATTCATTCTGCACATTTAAGAAACTTCATTACCATGCAAGTGAGGCCTCGACAGTCAATAATAAGGGACCAAGAAGACCCTGGGAAAGGTGGTGTTTTACCAAATGTGTGATGCTTTGACTGAGATATCTGTATAGACTTATCATAGCAGAGTCAAAGCCATAAAATGAGGTTGACACACACGCGCACACATGCATGCACACACACACACACACACACACACACACACACACACACACACACACACACACACACACACACACACACACACACACATGTTGGTCTACATATCATTATGAGGACTTTCCATAGACATAATGACTTTTATACTGTATAAACTATAGATTCTATCCTCTAAACCTAACACAACCCCTAAACCTAACCCTCACAGAAAACCTTCTGCATTTTTACATTTTCAATAAAACATTGTTTAGTATGATTTTTAAGCGATTTGAATTATGGGGACACTAGAAATGTCCTCATAAATCACATTTATAGCATAATACCCTTGTAATTACTAATTTGTAACTTACAAAATTGTCCTCGTAAATCACAAAACACACACACACACACACACACACACACACACACACACACACACACACACACACACATCAAGTTTTCAGAAATCTAATCTTTGTGTCCAATTTGGTTTCATATATTTCTAAAAAATGTACTTATTATTTTCCATTTACAAAAATATTTAAAACTTTCGAATTGTCATATGGTGTAACCGTCAAGTAAAACGTATAATACTTCGTATAAACGTAATCATTCATTCTTAAAAGGTTTTAAAACACATTTTTCAAGGTAATTGTTTTTTATAAAATGTTTAACTAAACGTTTCTCATTGTTACATCACATAATTTGAACAAAATGTGCCTTTTCATAAAAATATAAAAATAATATCAGATGTTTTTTAAAATGTTGTGCTCAGTCTTGAGTGTCTGAAGGTGTCCTCTGTTTTATGGTTTTTATGGTCAACATAAACAACAAAATGTCTACCTACATGTTGGTTACACCACGACTTTGATTTGGTGGACAGAAAGAAAATGAATCATATTTTAAAACACAATTGTTTCACTGCTTATTTTGATAAGAAATAATAATGAAAGATTATTATGCACTAGTCATGTCAAAAAAAAATTTCCATGAATTTCAGCTTTTAATGAGACTGTTTCTCTGGACACCAGATTACATTTTTCACATTTAAGCCCCAGAAAAAAATATCAGTATGACGTTAAAGAAATTTTAAATATGCTCATCATAGAAGAGGTTTATACATGGAAATGGTTTGTGTGAATTGCGTTTTAATTTTTTAATGTATTTTCAATGTAATATATCTGGACAAAAATGTGTATAACTTCATCAATTACACATGGCCATAATATGCACCTGTTACCCTCTGTTATTGTATTTTATGATAAATCTTGTGAAAAGAATGTTATGATCATGAAAAAGTTAATTTTTTTAGATTCCTCGCCCACTGTCACAGACACTCATATTTTCTACACCAATAACTGAACTAGAAAAGGAAGTTTGTTCTGTTTCTATGAAGGATGCTAAAACACTGATGTAGAAAAGTAGTTCTACACACAAAAGCGTTTTATGAGCAAAACCCTGAAATTTGTTTGAGTTAAAAACATGCACACGTTGTAACTGCAAACTTGTCATATCTTACATTGTTCTCTTTAAGAAAAAAGAAAAATTCCCTCACATCCCGCTCAACTCGAGCCCTGGATACAATCTACACTCACCTAAAGGATTATTAGGAACACCCGTTCAATTTCTCATTAATGCAATTATCTAATCAACCAATCACATGGCAGTTGCTTCAATGCATTTAGGGGTGTGGTCCTGGTCAAGACAATCTCCTGAACTCCAAACTGAATGTCAGAATGGGAAAGAAAGGTGATTTAAGCAATTTTGAGCGTGGCATGGTTGTTGGTGCCAGACGGGCCAGTGTGAGTATTTCACAATCTGCTCAGTTACTGGGATTTTCACGCACAACCATTTCTAGGGTGTGAAAAGGGAAAAACATCCAGTATGCGGCAGTCCTGTGGGCGAAAATGCCTTGTTGATGCTAGAGGTCAGAGGAGAATGGGCCGACTGATTCGAGCTGATAGAAGAGCAACTTTGCCTGAAATAACCACTCGTTACAACCGAGGTATGCAGCAAAGCATTTGTGAAGCCACAACACGCACAAACTTGAGGCGGATGGGCTACAACAGCAGAAGACCCCACCGGGTACCACTCATCTCCACTACAAATAGGAAAAAGAGGCTACAATTTGCAAGAGCTCACCAAAATTGGACAGTTGAAGACTGGAAAAATGTTGCCTGGTCTGATGAGTCTCGATTTCTAGCACACTACACCAGTACACCACATTTTACATTACACCACTGTGCAGGCTGGTGGTGTAATGGTGTGGGGGATGTTTTCTTGGCACACTTTAGGCCCCTTAGTGCCAATTGGGCATCGTTTAAATGCCACGGCCTACCTGAGCATTGTTTCTGACCATGTCCATCCCTTTATGGCCACCATGTACCCATCCTCTGATGGCTACTTCCAGCAGGATAATGCACCATGTCACAAAGCTTGAATCATTTCAAATTGGTTTCTTGAACATGACAATGAGTTCACTGTACTAAAATGGCCCCCACAGTCACCAGATCTCAACCCAATAGAGCATCTTTGGGATGTGGTGGAACGGGAGCTTCGTGCCCTGGATGTGCATCCCACAAATCTCCATCAACTGCAAGATGCAGATCAATACGGGCCAACATTTCTAAAGAATGCTTTCAGCACCTTGTTGAATCAATGCCACGTAGAATTAAGGCAGATCTGAAGGCGAAAGGGGGTCAAACACAGTATTAGTATGGTGTTCCTAATAATCCTTTAGGTGAGTGTATATATTTTAAATGAGGAGGTATTTGACTGCTGGATCATCAAAACAGATCAATGCAGGGGCCTGGGTAGCTCAGCAAGTAAAGAAGTTTGAATCCAGGATGTGCTGAGTGACTCCAGTCAGGCTTCCTAAGCAACCAATTGGCCCGGTTGCTAGGGTTTGAAGAGTAATGTTGGGTTAACCTCCTCGTGGTCACTCTCGGTGGGGCGCATGGTGAGTTGTGCATGGATGCCTTGGAGAATATCGTGAGCCTCCACGTGCGCTAGGTCTCCATGGTAATGCGCTCAACAAGCCATGTGATAAGATGCGCAGATTGAAGGTCTCAGCTGAGATTCATCCTCTGCCACCAGACAAGTCACTATGTCACCATGAGGACAAATTGGGGAAAAAGGGGAGAAAAATCCACCAAAAATCCCTACAAAAAACAAAGACCGATGCAGTTAGATCAGCTCCTGGAAAACCCATCAAACATATACATTTGTAATATATCTAGCAGCACTGTCTCAGGTTTTAAAATCCATGCACGTTTTCAACATAAAGATGAAGAGCACCTCTTGCACTTACCCCTCATTCCAATTAACAAATTTAACTGAATCCATGTCTATTTACAGAACATTAAACATTATCCAATCAAATGTTGCTTGAAGCTTTGCCTTTTCTGGAACTATTATCATTGACTGGGAAACAATATGCAAACTAACTGGCCAAATTTGATCTAAAACATAAATTATTAACTTGTTTATCAAACTGTTGCATAAAAGCAATATGACTCTCATAGATCATTTATCCATTCACGTAGCTCTCACAAAGTATAAAGACTAATGCAAGCCTAATGCAAGCAATTCAGTAAAATAGTGCATTTGAGTAATAAACCTTCAGCGTATCTGGCTATCCGTCATAGGGTAGTCATATTTCTTTAGGGTTTGTCCCTTTTGAATGCCTGGTCTCTCCATAAAGCCACTGGACAAAGAAGGGAGGAAAATGAAAATGTGAATATTTCCCTTTTTTGTCCAATGTTATGATGTCAGGTGGAATAAACAATAGGCACTATAAAACAAAAAGGTTATTACATCATTAGTAGTCTATCTGTATATTATCATAACACTTAATTTTGAAACAAAATAAAAAAGCAAACCAAGCCATCCAAACTTTACCACAAAGTCTTATGACAGTGGCTGCTCATCAGAGAGGCACTGAGCATGTAATTTGATAAAATGACTGGCATAGCAACCCTGATAATTTAAAGCTGTTTTAAATGAGTGAAATTAATGTTGTGTTATTTAGAGTGTTCTGTTTTCCCCTTCGGTCACTCTCCAAGGCTGGTGACGCTGGCTCTGGGATGGACGAGGCTGGCAACGCTGGCTCTTGGAAGGACGAGGCTTCCAGTTTGTTGGCCGTGGCAGGTGTGGGTGTTGGCTCGTTGGCCGTGGCAGTTGTGGGCGTTGGCTCGTTGGCCGTGGCAGGTGTGGGAGTTGGCTCATTGGCCGTGGCAGGTGTGGGCGTTGGCTCGTTGGCCGTGGCAGGTGTGGGCTCATTAGCCATCTCCCCTGAGGTGAATGGTGATCCAACCATCAGTAGGGCAAGGTCGATATATCGAGCCAGTTCATCGGCACACCGACCGTCGGGCATCAGAGATGAAATTGGCTCATTCAGCCCAAAACGGAAACAGCCCTTGAGGGCCACCTCATTAAAATCAACCCTGCTGGCTAGAGCGCAGAATTCCTCCACATAATCCTCCAGGGGACGACTCTCCTGGCGTTGATGAACTGCCGAACTGCTGGGTTCATTAAGGGTGATCAGGTATTCTGTAACGTTGCTGGCAACAGGCAGATGAAGAAACGATGACAATTACGGACTGCAGAACACAGGTGCAGTTTGTTTAAATAAGTGAAGTCCGAAAACCATAAATCCAATTGTGAACAAAATACTTGACTTGACATGAAGCTCGACTTGACATGAAGCTCGACTTGACATGAACAAAACAACAAAGTTACACTCACAATACCTGACACCAGAAAATGGCTAACATGAGGGCTTAAATACATAGACATGGGTAACAAGACAACCAATGAACAGACAGAACTAAAAACAAGATAACAAGACAAATAATCTAAAACCAATGATAAACTAGAACTGATAACAAAGAAATCAACCAATGAACCCATAAAAACAAGATCATATGAGGGAACATGAAATCACATGACAAGACACCACATGATCAGAACAGGAACTAAACTAGAAAATAAAAGACATAAAAACAATATCAAAACACATAAACATGACACGAAGGAACAAAGTGACTAAACCCTATGCACGATGCACCCAATCTTATTGGAATACAAATAGATCACACCATAGAAATACATCAAAAACAGCAGAAACTTCTATTAGGTAGGCCAACTTAGAAGTCAATGTTCTAACAAAAATTAGAAGTACAAGTACAAGACGATAAAAGGTTTGATAATTGTATGTTAAGAACAACCAGGAAAGTGATTTTTTTCCAGGCTTGTTCATATGGCCATTAAACAGAAGAAAGGAAGGATTGACTGCTAATTGCAGTTCCTAGCTTCTACGTGGACACTGATTGGGTCTTATTGTACAGAGGGGCTAAAGTGATGATTGTGCCGAGAATAGAGACTGAAATGTTGATTCAAATGTTAAACAAGTTGCCTGTTTCATAATCAATGTAATTTTCAGCAAATGTGAGTCAAATGTGAGAATGTGTTCTGAGATGATATTTGTCTTTTGAAAAAAAATTCAAAAGACCCCCTAATGCACCTCTAAAGGGAACAACAACATCTATATTCAGAACTGGTCTTCATCATTCAGAGCTGTATTTTCATGTGCTTTAACTTGTGTTGATCAGGATGTGTTTTGCTCTCATGCGATGCATGAACAAAATGTGGTGACATATTCACTTTGACAAAGCACTTAAGCCTGGCATCTATATGTCTACTGCCTATATGACATATAGCACTTAATTCCTATAAAAAGCATGTGATTTTAAAACACGATTTGCATCACAAATAGTTAGTCAGTGGCCTCTCCAGAAATTTCATAATCAAAACTGATGAAATTGAATTCCTACTTTGAATATTTACATTTTTTTTAATTTCCTTTACATTGTATGTAAAGACATACATGTGATGCTGCCCTTACAAATGTTTTGCAAATTTTGGGTTATCTGTTTAAGAGCAACTAGGCTGCAACTGTAGCATCGTCTATCAGGAAACTGAGTATTGTATGACTTCCTGTTTGCACTTTCTTGTTTAGTCTCTATTGTGACCAGGTATTTAGATTTACCACCAGGAACACATTAGGGGGTTCAATTTATTTTTAAGTTTATTCATTTACATATTCAAAGAAAACAATTTACTCGCAAATATGGCTTCTCAATTTAATTGACAAGAAGAGATCACAAAAAGAGGTAGTAGTAAAACTAAATTTGGATAAACAAAATAAGAGCTTTCCCAGAGCTGGTGATATAATTAAACCTCCTCACCGCTCTACATTACTCAAGAGTGCAGTTATCTCTGTGATACACTGTACACTTGAGTATCACAGTCCACTTTTGTGTAACAAACACAATACTCTTAAACACGGCAATACAATTTCACAACCGTTTCAAAATACTAAAATATAAAAATACTAAAATACGAGTAATGCAATATGATTCCAAAACGTTACAATACAATACAGCAGTGAGAATACTGTAAAAGAAAACAAAACAATATAAGTAATTTTTTATATCAATCACTTACACATCACTTGAGAGAAATGAGAGAAAATAACACTCACATAATGATCAGCTCCTACATAACAACACATTCACTTCACGAGGGCTGAAATGCTCAACATCATGTTGTACACTGTGTAAATAATCACATCAAATACAAATCACATGAAAAGCACAATAAACATTTGAAAAATTAAGTGCAAAACATTTCTTAATGTCAAATGAACAGGCCTACACCACATGGTGTGATGTCATATCATCGCAGACATTACACACAACACAACTTCTCAAATATGCCAGTTCTCCAAATTTACACAAAAGTGTACATCCACAAATGGTTTTTATGATTTCCCAGGAGTGCGCATCTCTCTCGCACTGCTCGTTACACGTCTAAAAATAAATAAATGACCGAGGTGAGAATGCATGCACATAGTCTCGTACACACACACATAGTACTACCTGTTGACAACTCCAGGGAAATACAGGTAACTGCTGTTTTTCCTGTCTTTATAATTCACTTAACATATTAAATGACAATGAAATAACAGTTTTAAACAGGCATGGAGAAAAACAAACATTATGGAGTATTTACCACCTGGTTACATTCTCCCCTGCAACAAGTCAGCATCCTAGATGACTCACTCAATCACCAATTTTGGCATTCATGGCACCCTGTAATGCCTTCTCAAACAATGCAGTGCCAATACTGGCCAATACTTGAGACACCGTATTTGTGCCGATGTGCACTGCATGACAAGCAGACCTGGGTGCATGGAAAGGATTTGTGTGAACACCAGCAGTTGCTCGCTTGCTTCTGCGCACAGCTTGAACTGGTACTTCTCTCCGGACTGTGATACGCATTCCACCAGTCTCTAGCTCCTGAGACTGGTCACACTCATCTGTAGCCTCTTGAGAGTTGTCACCTTCCAACTCTGAAGTACCCGGTGCCTCTGAGTTCATTTGAGTGTTTGCAGCTACCCTGAGAGAGGGTTGCACAACCTCCTCTACTACCACAAAATCTGGCTCAGAAGCCTCGTTCTCATCCATGATGACAGGCTGTGGATCTGGCTGAGATATCTCCTTACTCTTAGGCCTAGGAGTGGGCATGGCACCTGGATGCAACTCCGACCTGTGAACCCTTTTCGAGGGCCCTCCCTCCAAAGGTTCAACAGTGTAAGTTGTGCCTACAATCTCCAACACTCGGTAGATGATCGGGCTCCAGGCATCTTGAATCTTGTTCCTGCCTGTAGGCCGCTGGCGCAGATACACCAACTCGCCCACACTGACCCGGGGACAAAATGTCTTTTCATTCAGATGAGTCACTCTCTCCAGAGCTTTCTCCTCTGAGTGCTCCCTAGCTTTCTTATGGGCATATCTCAGCCTCTCTTGATGAACAGACAACCAATCTCATCTCCCCTCAGAGACCTCCTCAGTACCCAACAAAGCATAAATGGGCAGATGTGGCTGTACAACAAAAAGTAGATAATACGGGGAAAACCCTGTAGTAGCATGCAGAGTCACATTATATGCATGAACTAACTCCGGCAAGTACTCAGGCCAATGACGTTTACATTCTGGAGGTAACTTACGAAGCAGATTGTGAAGTGTTTGGTTGAACCGTTCACCAAACCAAGACCCAAGTAAGTAGCCACGAAACTTCTTGACTACAGCCCACTGAAGGGCTAGAAGCTCAAGCTTCATGCTACTGTAAATACGATCGCTCTTCTCTGCGTTTTGCAACCTTCCGCTCGCGTATGCGATGACCCTCTTCTCAACACCCTGTTTCTTGTACAGGATGGCCCCTAAGCCATTCTGGCTCGCATCGGTTTCGAGGATGAAGTACAGGTGCTGTCGTCAACTTCCACTTTAACTGATTGAATACACGATCACACTCATCAGACCAACCAGATCTAAAGTGACGACCACTTTGCACACCTGCCTTCACGCAAGCAAGAATTTACCAGGTCATGTAATGGTCCAGCTGTCTTTGAGAAGCCCTCAATAAACTTCCTATAATAGCTTCAAAACCCTAGAAATTACCTCAGCTCCTTGACAGTTTCTGGGGTCTTCCAATATCTGACCGCAACAACCTTGTCCGCATCAGGAGAAATCCCTTGCACCGACACCTGGTGGCCAAAGAAACGAGTTTTGGAGAAAATGGCAATTCTCCAGCTTGACCTTTAAACCAGCCTCTGCCAACCATTTCAGCACCATCTCTAATATTTCCAGGTGTTCCTCAAATGTCGGTGAAAACAGCAAAATGTCATCTAGGTACTCTATCAACACCTGAAAGATCAAATCGTTCATAACAGACTGCATGAGCTGCTGAAAGGTTGGTGGTCCATTGCAGACCCCAAACGGCATCCTCCGGTACTCAAATAAACCAAAAGGCATGTTGAATACTGTCTTAGCCCTATCTCTGTCACTCAATGTGATCTGATGATACCCAGAGGCCAAGTCCACAGTTGAGAAAACTCCTCTCCTCTGAGGGCATCGAAGCTCTCATCGATCCTGGGTAGCGGAAACGCATCACTCCTCGTCTTGGCGTTGAGCTTCCGATAATCTACGCACAACCGTAGCGACCCATCGGTTTTGTGCACCAGTGCCACACTCTCTTGAATGACACCCTTCTTCAGCAACTTAGTGATGTGCTCCCTGACCTCCTGGTACTGATTTGGTGGAATTTGTCGGTAAGGCTGATTCACTGGTATGTCATCAGTCACATGTATCTCGTGCTGAACCCTATCTGTATAGCCGAAATCATCGTCCTCCAGGGCAAACACACATGAATACTTGCCCAGCATGGCTTTCAACTGTACCTGCTGTTCAGGTGTGCCTCCCATGTCAATGTGATCCAAGACTGACTGGCTCAGAACCATGACCAACACCCATAGTGACCCGTTCTGTGTCCGCGGAGATTCAGTGAAACCTCACTTCGCAGGATGAACCTGCACTGCAACCATCTACCGGAGACAGCATACCCAGACAGCCCTAGGCTGCAGACAAAGGTCTTCCTGAGACAAGTTAAGTACTCTCACTGGACACACAGGTAACTCTGACGTGACCAAGGTAGGTACTACAACCAAACCTCCTGGTAAGGACGTATTTGCTGGTTCTAACATTCACACAGAACCATCCTTTTTACTGGATTCCAGCCCCTTAATCAGGATGGTGGCTGCCGACCGAGCAGGCACATGAACATGAGTCTTACCCACGACCCGAGCAAATGAAACTCGCTCAACTAACTCAACTGATTGTACCTTCTGAAAGACTGCCCTCCAGTCGGAATCAAGCCAACCACCCTACGTGGTGTCAAATTCAGCGTGAAAAATATGTCGCCACTTACTGATAATGTTCATTCCGAGGAGCACGGCCACAGACGATGGACTAGGAGTTTCTTTAACAATCAAGAATCCACATTCAGGTAGGGTCATCCCCATAATATTCACATCCAGAAATGTGATTCCCCAAATAGGGAATGTCTAAACCATTGGCTGCCATGATCTTCAGCCAGCCTGAGGTAGACAACACAACAATCTCATCCCCAAATAGATGCTCTCGGAAGAACCAAGCATGACACTGGCACACCCTTGATTTTTAGGTATACCATCAGGCACGTTCCGACAGCCCGTTCAAGGAACCTGTTCCCCGAGGTGGTGAACCAGGTAGCCAGACTCAGTGCAACAGAAGGGCCTTTTTTTATTTCCCTTCTGTAGACCTGGCAGCACTCTTGGGTAAACAATACACACAATATAGAATTCACATACAATAAAAAATAAAAAGTATATAAAAAATATATATACAGTAGTTGTATTGTGGAGGATATAATTATGACAGTC
The DNA here is from genome assembly GCF_025860055.1 of Xyrauchen texanus. Taxonomy (NCBI): domain Eukaryota; kingdom Metazoa; phylum Chordata; class Actinopteri; order Cypriniformes; family Catostomidae; genus Xyrauchen; species Xyrauchen texanus. The sequence goes on along the minus strand of NC_068298.1, from coordinate 19,714,272 downwards.
CAGTGTGAGATATAAGATTAATAAAGTGCAGTGCTGGTGTAAATTGATCATGAGAGATCAAGTGTTCAAAAGTCTGATTGCTTGGGAGAAGAAGCTGTCATGTAGTCGGCTGGTGCGGGTCTTGATGCTGATGGTAGCATTGAGAGCAGCCCATGAGTCTCTGATGATCCTCAGAGCTTTTTTCACACACTGCCTGTTATATATGTCCTGGAAGGAGGGAAGCTCACCTTCGATGGTGTTTCTGGCAGTTCGCACCACCCTTTGCAGGTCTTTGCGGTTGTGGGCAGTGCTATTGCTGTACCCAGCGGTGATGCAGCCAGTCAGGATGCTCTCTACAGTGCTAGTGTAGAGGATGTGGTGGTTCATTCCAAACTTCCTCAGCCATCTCAGGAAGAAAAGGTGCTGGTGTGCCTTCTTCTCAACGGCCTCAGTGTGGACGGACCATGTGAGTTCCTCAGTGATGTGGACACAGAGGAACTTGAAGCTGCTGACTCTCTCCACTGGTGCTCCATTAATGGTGATGGGGCTGTGTTCTCTGTCTTTCCTCCTGAAGTTCACTACAAGCTCCTTGGTCTTACTGACGTTGAGGGAGAGGTTGTGCTCCTGACACCAGCGTGTCAGAGTGTGCACCTCCTCTCTGTAGGCTTTTTCATCATTGTCAGTGATCAGACCTACAGCTGTCATATCATCAGCAAACTTAATGATGGCATTGGAGTTATGTGTTGCCACACAGTCATATGTGTATAGGGAATATAGGAGTGGGCTGAGAACACAGCCCTGAGGGGCTCAAGTGTTGAGAGTCAGTGATGAGGAGATGTTGCAGCCCATTCTAACCACCTGATGTCTGCCTGAGAGGAAGTCCAGGATCCAGCTGTACAGTGAGTTTCACATCAAGCTTGGAGGGCACTATGGTGTAGAATGCTGAGCTGTAGTCTACAAACAGCCTTCTCAAATATGTGTTCCTTTTTTCCAGATGGGTGAGAGCATCTGTGTAGTGTGTATTGTAGATGCAATTGCATCATCAGTGGAGCTGTTGTTGCTGTAGGCATACTGCAATGGGTCCAAAGCAGCACAGAGCAGATGTGATCTCTGATTAGCCTCTCAAACCATTTGCTGATGATGGGGGTCAAAGCAACAGGATGCCAGTTATTTAAACAAGTGATTTTTGATTGCTTTTGTACAGGCACAATGGTGGAAGTTTTGAAGCATTGGGGGACTACAGACAGGGAGAGGTACAGGTTGAAAATGTCCGTAAAAACGCCAGCCAGTTGGTTTGTGCACGCTCCGATAACGCGGCCCGGAATGCCGTCTGGACCTGCGGCTTTACAGATGTTCACCCGTTGGAAGGACCGTGTTACATCCGCAACAGAGATGGAGAGTGAACCATCCTTTGTAGCATCGGCCGCGAGTGCTCTCTCCGCGAGGACGGTATTATTTTCCTCTAAATGAGCATAAAATGTATTAAGCTCATCCAGGAGAGAGAGAGAGCGGTGTTCACTGTGAAGTTTTTATTCCCTTTATAGTCCGTGATGATGTTAATTCCCTGCCATATACTTCTAGTGTCGGTGGTGTTGAACTGTCCTTCAATTTTGTGCCTATAATGGCATTTGGCTGCTCTGATAGTGTTACGGAGGGCATAACTGGCTTGTTTATGCTCCTCCGCGTTACCGGAATTAAAAGCGGAGGTCCACGCATTAAGTGCCGCGTGAACATCCACTTTAACCCATGGTTTCTGGTTGGGGTAGATCCGTATTGTTTTGGTCGGAACAACGTCCTCTACGCACTTCCTGATGAAACACGTTACGCTATCAGTGTAAACCCCGATGTCATCATCAGAGGCAGACCGGAACATCTACCAGTCCGCGTGATCAAAACAGTCTTGTAGTATAGAGTCTGATTGGTCCGACCAGCACTGGATCGTTCTGAGGGTGGGTGCTTCCTGTTTTAGTTTATGCCTGTAAGCGGGCAGAAGCAGAACGGAATAGTGGTCTGATTTGCCAAATGGTGGGCGGGAGAGGGATTTGTAGCCATCCCGGAAAGGAATGGCTACAATGCAATAGTCGAATACCCGGTCCCCTCGTGTGTTGAAGCTGATGTGTTTTGGTGAGATTGTTTTAAAATTGGCTTTGTTAAAGTCCCCAGTAACAATGAACGCGGTCTCAGGGTGCGTGGTTTCCTGCTCACCTATACTCCCATACAGTTCCTTGAGTGCCTGGTGTGGGGGGATGTACAAAGCAGTGATAATGACCGATGTGAATTCCCTCGGTAGCTAGAATGGTCGACACAGAAGCATGAGAAATTCCAGATCACGAGAGCAAAAAGACTTGATAAAATGTACGTTCCTCTGATCACACCATGGTTTGTTGATCATAAAATATACACCACCACCTCTGCTTTTACCTGAGAGGTCTTTCACACTGTCCGCTCCTGCAGGGTTTGATGGGTGAGTCTGGAATCTCCGCATACATCAAAGTTTCCATAAGGCAGATAATGCAACAGTTCCTCGTCTCTCGTTGGAAAGAGATCTGCACTCTTAACTCGCAGAGCTTGTTGTCCAGAATTGTTGTCCAGAGACTGAACATTTGCTAGTAGTATACTGGGTAGCGGGGGTCGATTTGCAAGACATCTTACTCTGATGAGTAAGACGTCACGCCATCTCTTTTTCCCTTTCCTTCTGCGTTTCCGCGGCCGGGCAGCCCAGACAAAGGGCTCCGCTGGCGTGTTTGTAAACAGCGGGTCAGCATTGAGGAATTTGAAGGCTTTCGGTGTGTACTTGCAGAACCTATGTCCAGAAGCGTTTGTCTGTCGTATACAATAAGGCAGACCACATCCAAGACAAAAATAAAATAAACTGTAAACAAAACAAACAATAAACTGCAGTGTTGTGCCGGAGCTCTCAACGCAGCAGCCATACTCAGCGCCATCTTGATCTCTTACATAATGCACATTGAACATGTATTACAGAATTATTATTATTATCAATGGAAATTGTGTCATCATTCACCATCATGTTGTTCCAAACCCGTATGACTTTTTTTCTTCCATGCAACACAGTAAGGAGATATTAGACAGAATATTTGCCTGAGTCACTGTTTACTTTCAATGAATGTTGACTGAGAGAGAGCATTTACGGGCAGTTGTCCGTCATATGTGTGTGTTTGTGTCCTTTGGTTTAAGTTCTTAATTAAATATAATTAATATTTTCAAGCTGGTTCTCGCATCCTCCTTTCCATTATTCATGTTGTAGGTTTGGAACAACATGAGGGTAGAGAAATGATGACAGAATATTAAATTATGGCTGAGCTATCACTTTAAAGAGATGTCTTTCATAAAAAAAGAGGTTTAATCCATGTCTTCAGAAGCAGTAGGATAGGTGGTGAATAACCAAAAACAAGAGAAGAATGTGAAAGCAATCTGTTCCCCTTCTGTCGCTCTCTCCACGTTGTGTCAGAGAAGCGACACTAGGGGTCTCTCTTGAGCGCCGATATTCACCTCTGATCTATGAAAAAAGGCCAATGAGAAGTTGGCAGCCGGTATTTACATGTCCCGCCCCAGACATACGGGTATTTAAGCGGCGCAAATACGGGAGTTCATTCAGAAAATTTCTTTGGAGCCGATGGTCATGTCTGCAGTTGCTGCGTGTGATGCACCGAGTTCCTGACATTCCTCTGCTGCATGCTGTTGGATTCTACGGCGCACAACAGTGGCTTTCTCCTGTTTGCACGGCTGTGCATTCCTGTCCCTGGGTGCTTCGACAGTGCAGATTAAAAAACTCTCACAAGTTTTTTCCATAAAAGAGTGAGTTTATTTAAAAGAGTAATTTCCTCTAAAAGAGCAAAACACAGCGCCGTTGAACATCCTTTTAAGGACGCGTCTTTATAAAGATGCCTTTCCGCCCCTGTGTTGTTCCTGGATGCGGTAGAGTGCTCTCCGCTTCAGACGGCCACAAGCGTTGTCTCGTGTGTCTGGGTAGTGATCACACCGAGGCTGTGTTTGTGGATGGTTCATGTTCTCACTGCGAGAACATGACCATGACAACGTTGCGGTCGCGGCTTGCTTACAACCGTAAGCAAGCCACTCCAGCCGCCCCCCGCGTTGCTCCTTCTTCCCACGGGATTGAGGATGATGCATTTGGCGTTGGAGGCGATTTGGGGACGCCAGGTACGCCCCCTCGGACCACCCGCACCCCGGCACGCTCGTTGACTCCCGTCCGTGCTGGAGGCAATGGCGACTCGCCTTACAGCCAGTCCGCCTACCTCCTGACATCGAAGCCGATGAGCTCGCCGCGGGATCGGAGGGCGTGGTATCTGATGTTGAGGACTCCCCTGGGCTGCCACTTTCAGGCCTGCACGCCCAGGCTGAGGCCGATGCGCAAATGACCGGCATGCTTTCCCGGGCAGCCACTAGCGTGGGCTTGGATTGGAACCCTCCATCCTCCCCACAGCCATCACGGCTGGACGACTGGTTCCTGGGGTCTGGACGCCGCTCACAGCCTCGTCCCACCCCAGTCCCGTTCTTCCCGGAAGTTCTTCCCACCTGGTGGTAGGGCTTCCGGGGCATAAGTGACTGCCCTATCCACCTGGGGAATCGCCGTGTACCCGTGGCGTGCTCCGCCGTCGAGGGTGGCGAGGGAGGATGAGCAGGTGGCGCCCTGTACTCCCTTCCCGGACCTGTAGAGCAACATCCTTGCTGACCGCAAAGGCCTACAGCGCCACCGGACGCGCCGCTTCCGCCCTGCATGCCATGGCTCTCCTGCAGGTCCATCAAGCCAAGGCACTAAGAAACATGCACGGGGGTGGTCCTGATCCCGACACGCTGCAGGAACTGCTCAGCGACCGACCTCGCCCTGAGAGCGACCAAGGTCACAGCGCAGGCGCTCGGGCAGGCGATGGCCACGCTCGTGGTCCAGGAGTGTCAACAATGGCTGAACATGGTCGAGATGCGTGAAGCAGACAAGACTCGCTTCCTCACCGCACCTGTCTCCCAGTTTGGCCTTTTCGGCGACACCATCGAGGACTTTGCCCAGCAGTTCTCCATGGTAAAGAAACAGACGGAGGCCATCTCTCACATCATGCCTCGCCGCAAACCTGCCGCTACGGTTCATTCCCCATCTGCTCGCCGAGGGCGTCCTCCCACAGCCAGGAAAACTTCAGCTCCGCCTCAACCCGGGCCCAGCTCTCAGCCCCAGCGTCGAGCCAACCGTGGGAAGCGCACGCCCCCTGTCTCATGGACCCCCTCGAGGACCCAGAAGGCTCCCAGGCGCTCCTGAGACAGCCCACCCAGAGTCCAAGACGTTAGCTCCGGAGGTTGTAAGACCGCTCCGTTCCCCGGTGGAGGGCCGGGAGGAGAATTTTGTGTTTTTTCATTTGCCGCACCCCCCAACAGGGGCTGCGGTACCCAAATTCTCAATAAAATAGCTATTTCCTTTGTCTCTGGGTCACATGGCCCGCAAATGCCGTTCTCACGGCACACTGCTTTCAGGCCTCAACAGTCCCGGCTTCCAGGACGCGGCGTCCCCGCCTCCAGCCCCACGACTGTTCCCCGGCTGGCCAGTTCAGACGAGTCCAGAGGACGCCAACATCAGACCTCCTCCTCAGTCATGAACCCGCCCCCTGCCGGGTGCGCGGAGCAAGGAAAGTGCTTTGAGTCTATTCTCAGCACCAGAGCCTCGGGCCGCTTCACTGCCTCCCGACGCCGCATTACCTGTTCCGCACCGCTGCGAAGCCCCACCGGGTACGTCCAAAACACTCTTCCCCTTGGTGCCCCTAGCACGGAGCTTAGAGGCGTGGCTTTCACTGCCCAGCCCGTCACGCTGGCTGCACCGGACCATTCGACTCGGTTACGCAATTCAGTTTGCCAGGCCTCCAACCCCTTTGTGGGAGTTCATTTTTCCGCAGTACACGGCGAACATGCCCAGTCCCTGCGCAAAGAAATCGCCTCCCTTCTAATCAAGGATGCGATAGAGCCTGTCCCTCCAACCGAAACGAAGAAGGGTTTCTACAGCCCTTACTTCGTTGTACCCAAGAAAGGCGGTGGCTTACGACCGATCTTGGACCTGCGAGTTTTCAATCGGACCCTGTCCAAACTCCCGTTCAAAATGCTCACCCAGAAACAAATTCTATCTGGCGTCCGGCATCTAGATTGGTTCGCAGCGGTAGACCTGAAGGACGCATACTTCCACGTCTCGATTCGCCCTCGACATCGACCCTTTCTACGGTTCACGTTCGGCGGCCAGGCGTATCAGTACAAAGTCCTCCCCTTCAGCCTGTCTCTGTCCCCTCGCATCTTCACGAAAGTCGCAGAGGCAGCTCTTGCCCCGCTCCGAGAAGCCGGCATATGCATACTCAATTACCCTGACGACTGGCTCATCCTGGCCCCCTCGCGAGAGTTACTATGCGCGCACAGAGACCAGGTGCTCAGGCACCTCAGCCATTTGGGGCTTCAGGTCAACTGGGAAAAGAGCAAGCTCACCCCAGTCCAGAGCATCTCTTTTCTCGGTTTGGAGTTAGACTCAGTCTCAATGACAGCACGTCTCTCCAACAAGCGTGCTCAGTCGGTGCTGAAATGCCTCGCTTCCCTCAAGCCAGGTACCGTGGTCCCTCTAAAACGATTCCAACAGCTCCTGGGGCATATGGCATCCTCCGTGCCGCTGGGGTTGATGCATATGAGACCACTTCAGCACTGGCTCCAGACTCGAGTCCCGAGACGAGCATGGCGCCGCGGCACGCACAGTGTGAAAGTTACCACCGCCTGCCGCCAAACCATCAAACCCTGGACAGACCTCTGCTTTCTATGGGCAGGAGTACCCTTGCAGCAGGTGTTCCGACGCGTTCTGGTCACAACCGACGCCTCCAAATTGGGTTGGGGCGCCATGTGCAAGGGGCACGCAGCCGCAGGGCCATGCTGCGTTGGCACATCAACTGCCTAGAGCTGCTTGCTGTTTTCTTTGCCCTGAGGAAGTTTGGAGGCCTTTCATAGATCAGAGGTGAATATCGGCGCTCAAGAGAGACCCCTAGTGTCGCTTTTCTGACACAACGTCTCGTTCCCTCCATCAGGGAACGGAGGTTACATACGTAACCTAGACGTTTCTCTGTTTCTCATCCACACCTATCACATCGCTTCTGAAGATACTGATTTAACCACTAGAGTCTTATGGATTACTTTTATGCTGACTTATGTTTGTTTGTTTATCTTTAAAATGTTGCCACCCATTCACTTGCATTGTATGGACCTATAGAGCTGAGCAATTCTTCTAAAAATCTTCCGTTGAGTTCAGCATATGAAAGAAAGTCATACACATCTGGGGTTTCATGAGGGAGAGTAAATAATGAGAATTGTAATTTTTGATTGAATTGTCCCTTTAAGGGCTCTTGTCAGTTCTGGATGAATTTGTCAATAAGAAGAGAGGTTTGGAAACATTTCTAGTAATTATTACAGTGAAAACATGAAAATTTCCCACAAGGTCATTATATATAATGCTGAATTATAAACCAAAACAAGCTCATGCTTTATTAATGCCTACTTTCACTATTTCATAGCTTTTAAAATCCTGAGTGGATTCTTATTTCAGTGTAGTTACAGTTTTCAGTGTAGTAAGTCTTTCGATCATTAATTCAGTACAGCACTACTGCCGCTCTCTAAATGCAGAGTATGCAGCCTACGTAGGACACCAATGCTGGTTGTGGAACCCTCGCTGTGTCTGAAACTGCCCCTATCCACTATATAGTGCACTATTTTGAGTGTCCGCTATTTTGTAGGAGTGTCTGAATTCTGAGTTAGCCACTCGTTCCCTACTTTTGTTCACTCATTCTTACCCACAATGGACTCTAATTTCAAGTGTACATTTCAAGTACACTCGATGACAGTTAAGTCCCCACAATCCACCACGGGGAAGACATACGAGCTAGGAGTTTACTGCTTCCTTCACTCCTGCAATGTTTTATTTCATGCTGAATGTAGTAAATTACATTTTTACAAATCATTACTTGATTAAAATAGCATAACAACATATATAGACACAAAACATACAGATACATTTTAAATGTGTTTACTTTTTATTTTAACACACAGTATACTGTATATTAAACTGAATGAAGATTTATATATATATATATATATATATATATATATATATATATATATATATATATATATATATATATATATAAGCATAAATACTGCTTATGACATGCGGGACAAAGCACACTGATATATTGCTGCACTGATTTAAAAATGTACACTTAAAAACTGATGTCATAAGAGCCCTGTTACAGAATCTCCCTGAAAATGACCATCTCATTACACAGAAATGCCCGCATTAGAATTAGAGTCAAAACTTACCTCAGCTTGCTGCCTTAAGTTGGAGCTCTGATTTTAATCTTGAAATATCAGCTTGTCTTGGTGTTAAATGAAGGCATTGCATGACTAAACTATTCTTTTTTTCCACTGTGTGGAGTGAAGAAAGTGTTTCACTTTGAAGAGTTTGATGCTGCTGCAGTGATAGAGTGACAGTCTGTGACACCAACTCAGCACACGCAGCTGTGTGAACTTCCACTCTCGTAAAAGTCCCATTTAATATCTCTAAATAAATTACACATTAATTAAAATTAAACCCAGTAATGTAACGACAGTAACGCCACCCATTGTAAAGAAGTAAAAGTAAAAAAAATAATTAGAAATTGACTCGAGTGATAGTAAATGTACCCACTTTTAAACCTACTCTAAAAGTAAATATTTCCCCAAAAAGCTACTCAAGTATATGTAACGCATTACTACCCACCTCTGCCATCAGCTCTGTCAGCTTATCGGACAATGATGCTGTTGTTGGCTGAACAGTGTTTGTTAAATAGTGTGTGTTGTAATGTGTTCCTTTTTTTGTGGGGGAAGCTGCTCTTCATGGGCCAGAAGGAAAATTGAGAAACCAGACATATCAAAAGAGCTCCTTGGTGAGCAATTGTTTCCATTTTTCTTTCTCTTTGGCCTTTTGTTGTAACTGTCACGTCCCTGTGTTGTCTGCCCCGTGTTTTCTGTTTCACATATTACTTATCACATATCACTTATCCCGTGTCTGCCTTCACCGTCAATCGTGACAGAGAAAACACGGGGCAGACAACACAGGGACGTGACAGTAACAATGATTCCCTGGGTCAGCCAGTCTCTCTTCAAAGCTCTATACAGTATGTTCAGTGTGACTTTGATTGAGAGTAAATTTCTACCCTGTATGGTGAAGAAATATATAGTATATCCTTATGCATGAAAATGTTCATTCATTATATAATTCTAAATAGCCTTTTGTCATAGTTGTGGGGTAGATTGATTTAATATTAAGTAATTTCTACCACCTTTGTACAATTTAAAACAAGAAAGCTTTCCATACAGGTATATTAACTTGTCATATTAGCACTTTGTCTTTTACTTTGTTTTTTGTCTTAGGAAAATAAATACACATTGAAGCTGTATCTTTAGATTTACTTTGACATGTTAATGACACACAAGTAGTTGGTTTCTGCATGCATACTTGTTTACAGACTACGTTGTAAACAATTCTGCATTTATTAAGGTTGTGCTACCAAAAAAAAAAAAAAGGATAAGAACATTATGTTGCTATTATTTGCTTTGTCCAAAGCAGAACACCCCTGATATAAATGTATTCCTTTTACCACATTTAAGAATTGAATATGGTGCCTTGTTATTTATTCAATTATAATATCTGAATAGTTTATTAAAATCAATATATATTGTATTGATTCAACTTAGTTTTCCCTATTGTTGTTCCTGTTTTCAGCCCCAAGGGATAAAAAACGAATTTCACTGTTTATGTGAAATGGCAACATTATTAAGTCAGACCATCTCTCAATGAAATATACTTAGGGAAGTTATGAAAATTACTTCACCATTATAGTGGGTGTTTTGTTATTTGGGTGTGCAGCAATACAGCGCCATTTATTGTAATAGGTTTTCACCAAAATGTCAGATAATATGCTGTGTATGCAATGGAAGCAATACGATGCAAAAAATTATTGTTATTTTTTAGATTCCTAATTCATGAAGAGAGGCCTGGTGAAGACCTCATCATTATCATCTCCATATTTCATAAGGCATCAAAGATAATGTACAGTAGAAACAGATATGATTATAACATCACCGCCTCTGTTGATGTGGTTTTAATGAAAGACATTTTTCTTCCAAAATTAAAATGTATGAATTATTTACAATAGTTGCAAAATAAGCAACAGTGGAAAATCATGAAGAATCTTACATAGTTTCTTGAATTTAAATTCTTTTAAATCTATGCCATGTTTCATTCAATCTCTCAATTACCAAATGTATAGTATGTTGGATTGTTGATGTCTCTAAACAATTAATTAGTATAGTTTTTTAAATAATTTTTTGCAGAATACATACATTTTATTCTCAACTGTGTGAGTAAAACTTGTGATTGTGAACTGAATTCAAATCATTAATTTCCACATATACAAAAGCCAATCGGGTGTTGATAATAAAAGATGGTCACGGATATTTCACACTGTATCACTGGTTGATACAGTTGTATTTTCTTGGTTTAAGCAGACAGTTCACTCAATTTGGTAATATTTATGCTTAAAACAAAAAGAAGAAGAAGAAGAAGAACAAGATACATTCTTTTGAAAACAAGTTTAAATATGTTAAATACAGTTTATGTTAAGTAAATGTATTTTGTTTTAAGGATGTTTATTGCACAAGACAATCAAAATCAGAAGCCAAGGAATAACCTTTTATATTTAAAAATTATGTGGCAAACCTGTTCTCATGTTGTTCTGTTTTCTGTAGAAGTCGTCATTAATGTCGGATCCATCTTGTCAGGTTTGACAGAGAAAATAGCAATCAAGGATGAGTCAGACCATTCATCTTTCTCTAACAAGGTTAGTCAAAAGCTCAAACACACAGGATTTTCAGAACTGTTAAGTGAGAAAAGCCCACCAAAACTGCACTGTTCTTGATTGGCCCAATCTCTTGCACTGTATCGTTCATCGTTAGCACCATGAAGGGCCCAAGATTGCTGCTCCTTCTATTCATTTAACACTGAACAACTACTCTCAACTTCACAGTATCACACAAGTTCTTCTAGTTTGTCATCTTCAATAGGTCAGGCCACAACAAGAGTCAATGCTGTGTGACTCACCTGATAATTAACTGATAAATCCAATCTCAAAAATTATTTCTGTTCACTGAAAAAGAGATTCTTCTCTGTTGCCAAACAATTAAAATCCATCAAATGTACACAAATGAAACCAGATGTTACAAATATCTTGTCATTAATTGTGTATCATATTTGCCACTGAGTAGCCAGTTTCACCAATTTCTTGTAAGCTCAATCATGGAAACCAAAACCAATGTGATTAATCCTTTCTCTTATGAAGAAATAATAAGTTTTTATGTTTCAAGATTTTTGTTCTAAATTACACTAATATTTTCTGCAAAGATTTTGTTGAGAAAATTTGGACAGGCACTTTTTGTAATTCAGGTCCATTCTCTATTAAAGGAATATTAGGTTTTATGGATTTATGAAAAAGAATAAGGAGTATTTGGCTATTCTGCCCTACAAAGTGAAAACACAGTAATTATACCAACACTTAAAGGAATAGTTCACTTATTAATTCTTCGTCTTAATTTACTCGACGTCACGCTGTTCCAAACCCACATTATGTTCTTTCTTCTGCAGAACAGAAAATATGTTATTTTAATGAATATCCCTGTCAATTTTTGTCTGTGTGTTTACACAAGAACTTGCATTGTTTAGCGGCAAAAACATCACAAATACTTGGGTGAACATACAAGCCAATGCATTCGTTGGTTTCTCACCAAAACCTGTTATATGCCCTTAGAAGACTAAGAATATGAAGCATCGAATGGACTACTTTTGTGATACTTTACTTTTGGATTGTTTTTAAAGCTTTAAAATGAGTTACTATCAACTGCCATATAAAGACGGACTGTGATATTTGTTAAAACTTTTTCATTTGTGTTCCTCAGAAGAAAGAATGTCATAGGGTTTGGATCAACATGAGGGTGAGTTAATAATGACAGAATTTTAATTTTTTTTTGTGTGTACTATTCCATCAAAGTGAAAAAAAAAGGCTTCAGAGCTTTTTTCATTGTCCAGCTAAAATTGAATTACAATATTCTCACTCTATTTCTTTTGAACTGAGCATAGGTTAGCCACATAACTCTGAATGTGTATGTACTGTGTTTTGCCTCTGCAGGGCAGTATTGATGTCTGTACTTCAGTTTTAACTGTATGTCTGGATACAAACTTTCAGAGAGAAGAGAAACAATATAATACGTATAGTGCAGTTAAGAATAAATTGTGTGATTCTGGTTTAAATATGATTTAGAAATCTCAACAGTTCAGGGATTTCTACAGGTTACATGAAATACTCTTTATTAAGAATAATGTGATTAACCACTGATGTCTTTCAGAACAAAACGTTTGGTTACGTATGTAACCTCCGTTCCCCGAGGGAGGGAACGACACGTTGTGTCGGAGAAGCGACACTAGGGGTCTCTCTTGAGTGCCGATATTCACCTCTGATCTTATTGAAAAGGGCCAATGGGAGTTGGCAGTCAGTATTTGCATACCCCGCCCCCGGACATACGGGTATTTAAGCGGGGCAAATACGGGAGTTCATTCAGGATTTTTCTGAGGAGCCGGAAATGGTCCGGCCACAACAGTGGCTCGGTTCAGCGACATGGCGGAGAAAAGACAAAACGTGTCGTTCCCTCCCTCGGGGAACGGAGGTTACATACGTAACCAAACGTTCCCCTTCTGTCGCTCTCTCCACGTTGTGTCGGAGAAGCGACACTAGGGGACCCATTCCAATCTTGCCATGCGCTGAACCTTGTACGTGGACCGCCGATACAGAGGCGGGCAGGGATTTCATCCAGTGCCACGCATCGTCTGTACCTGGCTGCACGTACCCTTCCCCAATGCCCCATAAGAACATCGGAGTCCTTCTAGTTACCCTGGGAGGGGAACAAGGCGATGTTTGCCAACATGGGAACGGGCCAGCCTGGCTGGGCCTCTTTTCTCTCTATGTTTCTCGCATAGAGCAATCACGGCCGGGGCCCTTACACGCATATAGGGAAGGGGGTCTTACCCAGACCCTGCGGAGACCACACCTGCCCTTTTTCTTGGGGAGGAAAAGTGGTAGACACGTCACACGGCCGTCTTAGGGCTCGTGTGGAAAGTAAGGTGCGGTGGTAGATCCAGCCTCGAAAGGGGGAGTTGCTACAGCACGGCGACCGGGGCAGCTGTAACTGCCTAAGGGAGACACGGGGGTCCGCTCGTAAGGGGACAGAACCGTGGAATTACACACAGGGGGAGTCCGAACAGGAGGCCTTCTTATTTTACCTGTGGAGCCCCTATACCAGTACGGGGTGGCCACCAGGGTACCCGCAGTGGCTTGGGTCGGCGAGTTCCTCCGCTGAACCGCGGACCCGGAGGGCTGGGGAGGAATCGACCAGGGTCCTGACTCGGAGTGGGGCGCCCTGGGAAGAAGGCGCACTACTTTACCTTGACGTCAGGAAAAGGGCGCTGGGCGCAAGCGATCCACCCGGCCGGTCGGTCTACGTGTTACCGAGTTCTACGGGCTCGGACCTGAGAAAACACGAGACGCAACCGACTCAACGCGGAGGTTGTAAAACCTCGCGAATGTGTTGGGTGTTGCCCAACCCGCGGCTCTACAGATGTCTGCTAGGGAGGTGCCCTTGGCCAGTGCCCACGAGGACGCAACACCCCTTGTTGAGTGAGCTCGGACCCGCAAGGGTAGGGGCACGGCCTGGGTGTGATAAGCCAGTGTGATGGCGTCGACAACCCAGTGGGCGAGCCTCTGTTTGGAGATGGCATTCCCTTTCTGCCGTCCCCCAAAGCAGACAAAGAGCTGCTCAGAGCGTCTGGTGCTCTGTGTGCGGTCCAGGTAAATGCGCAGGGCGCGCACTGGACACAGCAACGAAAGGTGGGTCTGCCTCCTCCCGGGGCAGTGCTTGCAGGTTCACTACTTGATCTCGGAATGGTGTGGTAGGAACCTTGGGCACATAGCCCGGTCGCGGTCTTAGAATCACAGACGTATCTGCCGGACCGAACTCCAGGCAAGTGTCGCTGACAGAGAACGCCTGCAGGTCCCCGACCCTCTTAATGGAGGCGAGCGCGATCAGCAGGGCCGTCTTAAGAGAGGGGGCCCTGAGTCCAACTGATTCGAGCGGCTCGAAGGGAGGTCTCTGGAGTCCTGCCAAGACTACCGAGAGATCCCGGGAGGGAACTAGGCCTGGCCGGGAGGGATTCAACCTCCGGGCGCCTCTCAGGAACCTGAGGATCAGGTCGTGCTTACCCAAAGACTTGCCGTCTACAGGATCGTGGTGGGCGGCGATAGCGGCAACATACACCTTGAGGGTGGACGGGGACAGCCTCCTGTCCAGCCTCTCCTGTAGGAACAGAAGCACTGACCTAATCGCGCATCTCTGCGGGTCTTCGGCTCGGGAAGAACACCAATCTGCGAACAAGCGCCACTTTAGGGCGTAAAGGTGCCTGGTAGAGGGGGCTCTGGCTTGGTTGATGGTATTCACAACGGTCGCCGGTAAGCCGGCTAGCTCTTCCGCGTCCCGTCCAGGGACCAGATGTGGAGGTTCCAGATGTCTGGGCGCGGGTGCCAGAGCGTGCCCCGTCCCTGAGAGAGGAGGTCCTTTCTCAGGGGAATTCGCCAGGGAGGAGCTGTCGCGAGGAGCCTGAGTTCCAAGAACCAAGTCCGAGTGGGCCAGTAGGGGGCCACCAACGTGACTTGCTCCTCGTCCTCCCTGACCTTGCACAGCACCGGTGCAAGAAGGCTCACTGGGGAAATGCGTACTTGCGCAGCCCCGAGGGCCAGCTGTGTGCCAGCGCGTCTGTCCCGAGGGGAGCCTCTGTTAGGGCGTACCAGAGCGGGCAGTGGGAGGTTTCCTGGGCGGCGAACAGGTCTACCTGGGCCTTGCCAAACCGTTCCCAAATCAGCTGGACCGACTGGGGGTGAAGCCTCCACTCCCCGCCGGGCAGGCATTGTCGTGATAGCGCGTCCGCTACGACGTTGAGCTTGCCGGGGATGTGAGTGGCACGCAGGGACTTGAGTCGCTGCTGGCTCCATAGGAGGAGACGGCGGGCGAGTTGTGACATGTGGCGGGAGCGTACGCCGCCTTGGCGATTTATGTACGCCACCACCGTGGTGCTGTCTGATCTCACGAGGACATGTTTGTCCCGAACTAACGGGAGGAACTTCCTGAGAGCAAGAAGGACTGTCAGCAACTCCAGGCAATTGATGTGCCAACGCAGCAGGGCCCCTTTCCAACGGCCCGCTGCTGCGTGCCCGCTGCACACGGCACCCCACCCGGACCGGGAGGCGTCGGTTGTGACCAGGACGCGTCGGGACACCTGCTGCAGGGGCACTCCTGCCCGTAAAAAGCAGAGGTCTGTCCAGGGTCGGAGTGTTTTGAGGCAGGCGGGGGTGATCCTTACCCGATGCGTGCCGCGGTGCCATGCTTGTCTCGGGACTCGAGTCTGGAGCCAGTGCTGGAGTGGTCTCATATGCATCAACCCCAGCGGCACGACCACCGCGGAGGACGCCATATGCCCCAGGAGCCTCTGGAAAAGTTTTAGAGGGACCACTGTGCCTGGCTTGAAGGAAGCGAGGCAGTCCAGCACCGACTGAGCACGCTCGCTTGTGAGACGTGCTGTCATTGAGACTGAGTCTAACTCCAACCCGAGAAAGAGATGCTCTGAACCGGAGTGAGCTTGCTCTTTTCCCAGTTGACCTGAAGCCCCAAGCGGCTGAGGTGCCGGAGCACCTGGTCTCTGTGTGTGCATAGTAACTCTCGAGAGTGTGCTAGGATGAGCCAGTCGTCGAGGTAGTTGAGAATCGCGGATGCCGGCTACTCGTAGCGGGGCAAGGGCCGCCTCTGCGACTTTCGTGAAGACGCGAGGGACAGAGACAGGCCGAAGGGGAGGACTTTGTACTGAAACGCCTGGCCGTCGAACGCGAACCGTAGGAAGGGTCGGTGTCGTGGCAGAATTGAGACGTGGAAGTACGCGTCCTTCAGGTCCACTGCTGCGAACCAATCTAGATGCTGAACGCCAGCCAGAATATTTCTCTGCGTAAGCATTTTGAACGGGAGTTTTAACAAGGCCCGATTGAAAACTTCGCAAGTCCAGGATTGGTCGTAAGCCGCCGCCTTTCTTGGGTACAATGAAGTAAGGGCTGTAGAAACCCTTCCTCATTTCGGTTGGAGGGACGGGCTCTACCGCGCCCTTGGCTAAGAGGGTCGCAATTTCCGTGCGCAGGGAACTGGCGTGCTCGCCGTGTACTGCGGAAAGCGGACGCCCCTGAAGGGGGCGGAGCGGGCAAACTGAATTGCGTAACCGAGTCGAATGGTCCGGTGCAGCCAGCGTGATGCGTTGGGAAGCGAAAGCCACGCTTCCCAGCTCTGCGCTAGGGGCACCAAAGGGGCGAGTATTTTGGGCGTACCGGCGGGGCCTCGCAGCGGGGTGGAACAGGTAATGCAGCGTCGGGCGGCTTCGTTGCGGCCTGAGGCTGAGGTGCTGAGAATAGACTCAAAGCACTTACCTTGCTCCGCGCGCCGCCAGGGGCGGGTTCTTGACTGAGGAGGAGGTCTGATGTTGGCGTCCTCTGGACTCGTCTGAACCGGCCGGCCGGGGGACAGTCGTGGGCAGGCGGAAGGCGGGATCGCCGCGTCCGGTGTACCAGGACTGTTGTGATCTGAAAGCACATTGTCGTGAAAACGGCATTTGCGGGCCAGGTGACCCAGAGGCAGAGGAAATAGCTCTTTTATTGAGAATGTGGGTACCACAGCCCCTGTCAGGGGGTGTGGCAAATGAAAAAACAAAGGATTCTCCTCCCGGCCCTCCACCGGGGGACGGAGCGGTCTTACCACCTCCGGAGCTAACGTCTTCGGCTCTGCGAAATGGCCTCCGTCTGCTTCTTCACCGCGGAGAACTGTTGGGCGAAGTCCTCGATGGTGTCACCGAAAAGGCCAATCTGGGAGACAGGTGTGTCCAGGAAGCGGTTTTTGTCAGCCTCACGCATCTCGACCAGGTTGAGCCAAAGATGGCATTCCTGGACCACTAGGGTGGCCATCGTCTGTCCGAGTGCCTGCGCTGTGCCCTTCGTCGCTCTCAGGGCGAGGTCGGTCGCTGAGCGCAGTTCCTGCAGCACATAAGGATCAGGTCCACCCCTGTGCATGTTTCTGAGAGCTTTGGCCTGGTGGACTTGCAGGAGGGCCATCGCATGCAGGGCGGAGGCAGCGCGTCCAGCCATAGTGTAGGCCTTCGCGTTAAGCGAGGATGTTGTCCTGCAGGGCTTGGATGGGAGTACGGGGCGACCCCGCCAGGAGGTAGGGCTACCGGGGCATAGATGGTGCGCAACTGCCCTATCAACCTGGGGAATCGCGTCGTACCCGTGGCGCTCTCCGCCGTCGAGGGTGGAGAGAGTGGAGCGGGTGGCACCTAGACGAGCGGAGAGCGGGGCTCTCCACGTGGACGTCAGCTCATCATGCACCTCCGGGCAGAAAGGGACCGGGGGATGCGAGGTCGCGAATGGCGGCTGACCCCAGGAACCAATCATCCAACCGAGAAGGCTGTGGGGAGGATGGAGGGTTCCAGTCCAACCTCACGCTCAAGGCGGCCCGGGCAAGCATGTCGGACATCTGAGCGTCGGCCTCAGCCTGGGCCTGCTGGCCCGAGGCGGCAGTCCAGGGGAGTCCTCGGCATCAGACACCGCGACTCTCCGATGCAGCGGCGAGCTCATCTGCTTCGGACTCGTGAGGATAGACAGCCGGGCCGTGAGGCGAGCCGCTATCGCCGTGGCGTGGACGGAGACCAGCGAGCGTGTCGGGAACGGGAGGTTCGCGGGGGCTACCCGGCGAAACTGCACCGCTGCCGCCTCCAAATCCGCGACCGTCCTTAATCCCGTGGGAAGAAGGAGCAATGCGGAGTGCAGCTGGGGTGGCTTGCTTTCTGTTGAAAGCGAGCCGCGACCGTAACGTGGTCATGGTCATGTTCTCGCAGTGAGAACATGAACCATCCACAAACGCCGCCTCGGTGTGATCGCGGCCCAAACACACGAGACAGCGCCTGTGGCCGTCTGAAGCAGAGAGCACTCTACCGCATCCAGGAACGACACAGGGGCGGAAAGGCATCTTGAAAAGACGCGTCCTTAAAAGGACGTTCAACGACGCTGTGTTTGCTCTTTTAGAGAAAATTACTCTTTTAGTAAAAACTCTTTTAATACACAGTGTGTGTGTGTATGCGTGTCTGCGCTGTCGAGCGCTCAGGGGCAACAATGCACGCCGTGCACTGAGAAGGAGAAAGCCGCTGTTGTGCGCCGTCAAGATCCAACAGCATGCAGATCGTCAGAGGAAAACAGGAACGTTTAAGTGGCGTGTAACTCGCAGCAAACTGTAGACAGACCATCGGCTCTGAAGAAATTTTCTGAATGAACTCCCGTATTTGCCCCGCTTAAATACCCGTATGTCCGGGGGCGGGGTATGCAAATACTGACTACCAACTCCCATTGGCCCTTTTCAATAAGATCAGAGGTGAATATCGGCGCTCAAGAGAGACGCCTAGTGTCGCTTCTCCGACACAACGTGGAGAGAGCGACAGAAGGGGAATGTATTCCCTCACTACAGTTTACTGGAAAAATGTGACTCAGCAACTTTAGGTGACTGGTCAAACCCGTTCATGCAAACACTGAGTAACACATATTGTAAGATAATTTTACTTTGTTTGTGTATACATAGTCAGATATTTTGTTAAGAGTTCCAAGGAAACACTGTATTGGCCACCAAGATACTTGACAGTCCATTTGACTAGAGGCTTTATCAACCCAAATATATTTTGTTGTCAAGTAACCTCCTTAAAGGGTTAGTTAACCCAAAAATGAAAATCCTCTCATGATTTACTTACCTTTAAGTCATCCCAGATATGTATGACTTTCATTTTCAGCACAACCAGTTTGCCATATAATGCATGTAAACGGGTGCTATCAGGCTGCTGGCTGTTTGATGGTCCAGAAGGAATATTCAGGCTGCATACAAGTAATCCACACGACTCCAGTCGATCAATTAATGTCTTCTGTAGCAAACAGATAGGTTGGTGTAAAAAATCAATCGATTATTAAAACATTTGTAACTTTAAATCGTTGCTTCCGCCCAGTGTCTGAAATGAACTAACTCCTGCGTGACGTTAGTTCCTCTGTTGTGTGCAAAGTGTGCACTTACGACTTCTATTGCGTGAACGTGCAATAGCGCTTGCGTCACTGATGCGTCGACTGTTGGCAGGACTTTTTAAAGTTAATAAAGTTTTAATTATTGATTTATTTTTTACACAAACCTATCGATTTGCTTCAGAAGACATTCATTGATCGACTGGAGCCATGTAGATTACTTGTATGTTGCCTGAATATGCCTTTTGGACAGTCAAACAGCACACGTTTACATGCATTATATGGACAAACTGAGCTGAAATCTGCTTATGAAAATCTTCACTTCAGTTCTGGTGAAGACGGAAAGTCATACACATCTGGGGTATGTAAGTAAATCATGAGAGGATTTCAATTTTTGGTGAACTAACCCTTTAAATGTCACTTTAAGAACAGGATAACATATGAAACAGAACAGGTCAATTATCAGACCTCTGTCTGAATCTATTTCCTCTCATAAGCTTACACACACACAAACACAAGTAAAGAAATTTAAACACACAAAACTTAGCACAGACTATTTTGCAAGTGTCTGTATTTTGTTTTTACCAATTTCACCTTAATTTCCTTTCCTCTTTTTTAAAAACGTAATGATATGTTGCAATTGTTTTTCCTGTAGCAAACGCAGCATATTAGAGTGCGACAGTGTGACATTAAAAATCAACCAAGATACAATGGAAGGTTCATTATAGGCAACATGATAAATATGCCCTGTGTCCTGTGGCTGGGTAATGTCCCTGTTTGAACCCTTTGGGCAAAGGCAATGAATGATGTGCTGTATGGAGACCCATGTGCCTCTCCTCGAATGCATTCCCAGACTCTAGATAAAGTATCAAGTGACTGTAAAGGGCGAGAGGGACTGTTATAAATCTAACTGTAAGGCACATTCGCCATGCACACAACTCACACTTACATACATTAGAATATTGTGGTTGAATCAACACAAATCTAATTTTCAGTAACACTTTACAATAACGCTGTATACAATAAAATAATTTAAAGGAATTTTCTGGGTTCAATACACATTGAGCTCAGTTGACAGCATTTGTGGCATATTGATAATTACAGCAACAAAATAATTTTGATTTGTCCCTTGCTTAATAAAGAACAAGCGAAAAAAAATCAAGGTTCATCAAGTCCCAAATATGTTAATTAATTCCTGACAATATCATCCTCAAATATCACATTGAATCACCTGTTTACATGCTACTCTATTAGAAAGCAGCTTCATATGACTCATACAAATACATAGGTGTTACATATACCTTGTCTTGTTTCTCTGTTGCCCTTTGTCTGCCATTTTTGTCACCTTTGCATTCCTTAGTTTTCACTTTTGTCCCTTGTGTAGCTCCTTAGTCTCTTTGTTAGCTTTCTTGTTCACTTGTCATTGTTTAAGAACTACACTTCCCAGCATCCACCTGCCATCATCACTGCCATTTTGTTCATTGTTCTCACCTGTGTCTTATTCAGCCATCACTCACTGTGTATTTAAGCCCTGCTTTTTGTTCACTCCTGGTTGTTCGTTGTTTGTTGTTAGCCTGGTTTGTGTTCCCTGCCCGAGTTCTCTGTCTTGTTCCTTCGTTTTCAGTTTTCAGTTTTCAGTTTTCAGTTTTCAGTTTTCAGTTTTCAGTTCTATTTTCCCCATTGAGGGTTGTTCCTTTGTGTTTTTCTTGCTTGTTTATTTAATAAAGTAAAACTGCATTTAGATCCGCATCTCCTCGTCTGCCTTGCTGCTCAAGCGTTACAATAGGCTACTTGCACTGTACATACTGATGCCATATGACAAATTGAAAAGCAAGCAGAGGTAAAAAGATAATGGTATCAAAATATTAACAGCACTAGATTTAAAATATGATGCACACGCGTCCGAAGATAAATCACACAGCTTTTTCATAACCCAGAAAATTAGAAAGTTGTTGTTATAAGAATGAAAAAAAAAAAATAACAATACTAGCCAAATGTTACCTAATGATGATCTTAATTTATTTTAATTTGAAAAGAAATCAATGAATCAATTTATTTAAATGTATTTTGTGGCTCATTTAATTAAAATAGTTTAATACTGATGTAAATATTAACTAATTAAATTAAAACAATGTAGCCTTCAAGAGTAATAAATAAAGAACAGAGTGAACAGTGCTTTAAGTTATCCAGTAACAGCAGCAATTAAATGTATACAAAATTATTTAAATTATATAAAAACATTAAAAAGTAATCTAATGAAAAATAGAACTACTTAAAATATTGACAATCTTAGCTGCATGATCATTCGATTGACATTAATACAGAACCAATGCATTCACAGTTTGACTGATAAGCAAATCTGTCATTGAAATTTATCGGGCTTAATGCTACTAAAGTTAACCAGCTAAACGATGGTGAGTGATTTTTTTCTTTTTATTGTCAATATTGTTGCATGATTAATATTAACGATAGGCTTATAACAGCTGCAGCATGGCACAGATTGGATATTGTGAAATAAAAGATTTTTGTCCTGTCAGCATCACGTTATACATAAACGGCTGTATTTATATTAATATCTTGTTAAGATGGCGCAGATTTTTGTTCCATCTGTTTACACACTCGTAATACATTAACAGCTGTATGTTTATTTCATTTTGCCCCAAGAGAGGCATTTGAATGTTTGAAAGCTCACCACAAGATGGGAGAATTCATGCTACCTTTATGTGGATTTTGGAGCTTCAAATTTTTAAGACATCAGATTTGTCCAACAGCAGTTGAATTCATGCTGTGCATTAGCATCTGCCCTCTTTGAACTCACTCCATCACCAACCTGCCCTTTATACCAAGATTGCCACTCTGTTTGCATTATTGTCTGGAATCACTCCAATCTATCGGCCAATCCATCCATCCATCAATATATTTTCCTCCATACCGTACATCCATTCAGCAAGCAAATTCCCCAATCAGGTTTCCTTTTCATCAGTGCTTCTTTTGTCAAAAAAGGGAAAAGGTTGTATTCACATTGTTCTAATACACATGGACCAACATGTGTTCTAATTCATCAGGCCTCAAACAAGTCAGTACAAATGACATTAACAGAGGGCTTCTTACCTTGATGATGCTGTGCTAGTGTAATTGTGTGCTTTGATGGGGCGCTGTTCGGATAACAGACAGAATTCCTGTAGATAATGGCAGGTCACAGAGGTAACTGGCCACTTGTGCCTTTTGCAGACTGCCATGGTTCTTTTGTAGATCATATCAGCAGCTGCTGGGAAAAGTTATTTCCATCTGCTTAAAATACAGGAGCAGAACATGGCACTGCTGTGCTCTCTCTGCAATTTTCCCTCACTCTCACTATCTCGCTCCCTCTGGAGGCACTATGTATTTTGTCAGATTGGATTCAGAAGAAAGAAAGAACAGGCCATATGGCTAATACTATATTATGCAATCAAAAATGCCCCATTAATTCAGTATTCATAGGACTATAAAATGAAATAGAACTCAAATGTATGACCTTACATTAAATGTGTATGTGTACGGGGAAACTTTGTTTGCCTGTCAAGCAATCTTATTCTTTTTATTTCTTTTAAAGAGAAAGTGCATTTTCTGTGCCACTAGAAGCACAAAATAAATAAATAAAGGCCACTGTTCAAAAACAGACAGTCCCTCCCTAAACTCACACCACTGGTTGAGCCAATGGTGCTGTGTCGGGCAGGTTGGGATGCTTAAACAAAGACAGCAATATTTTGATTGTGCCACAGAGCCATGTTGTACTTTTCTGAGAAATGTACTAAGAAAAAGGCTAAATAATATTTTTCTCTGCATATATAGCTGTAAAGGGAGAACACATTTAAAAATATATATATTTATTTAAATAAAAAGTATACAAAGATCCAACTGTTTCAGAGCACTTTATATTAAAACATTCAAATCATTTTATCATAATCAATATTATCTCCTTGCTGAACTCATAACAATGTTATGTTTGTGACTCATAACATTAGCATTTAAGGTGGTTTCTAATGTACTCCATTTTATTGTAATGTCTGTCTATTTTAGTGTCTGGAGCCACAGCAACCTGATTAACAAGGTAAACTACTCCCAGTGGAACAGAGAGTACCTACCCAAACCACTTCTACGTTCCCCTGCATGCACACACACTTATAAAAGAGGTGCAACAGCACACACATATACTGTACACAAACACGCATTAATAAACCAATTAGTCACAGACGAGTGGAAGAGGTCTTGGTGTGCAGCAAATGCAACTTTAGTGATGTCATATACTGTATGTGGGAGGATCTCATGTAGCTGTGACAGCAGCAGACTGTCACACTAACTCTTTAAAAGGGAAACACATGAAGTGAAGAACACTAACATAGCTGACATGACACAATATTTTGATTCAGAATGTTGATGAAAGATTTAATTTGATCATAGCACTACAGGTGAAATTAAGACTAAGCAATACTCCAGGCAGTAGTGGATTTTAAATATGACATCCTCTATTAAGAGACATTGCTGTCTATTTGCTTGTTTTACAAGTGCTGTGCCAAGGTGTTTGACGAAGCGAGCCATTTATAATCTATCAACATTATAAAGTAAGAGCACCTGTGCTTCTTTTGTGAAAACTGAGCAGACTGATCCTACTTACCCTCACTGTAAATAAAATTCTGTTTTTTTTACAAAAACAATCTGTCGTTGCAAGAATAATTATGTAAAAAATACAGTTAAAATGTAAACCACTTTACAGAACAACCTGTACATTTTACAGTTTAAAATGGTTGTAATTTACATTCTGGCACTGTAAAAAAATATAAAGAGTTCTGTTAAATTTACAGTAAAAAAAAATCATAAACATGCCTTCTGAAACTGTAAAAATCTGTTGTTTACTTTTTAAGGTATTTGATAATCATCGTAGTAACTACAGAAGCGCACATGATGACATGAAGATCAACAGCAGTGGCTCTGTAACCCGCACAAGAAGAGACAGTCACAATGTATGTCAAAACTGCGTTTATTTGCAGGCAAACAAAAGTACAGCACGGAAAATCCAGAGGGAGAATGGTCAGGGTAGCGTAGGGTCAAAAGCCGGAGAAACAAAGTCGAGTAAAGGGGCAAATCCGGGAGAGAGTGGTCAACGAGAGTGGGGAGGTCGAAGCCGGGAAACAGGATCAGAGTAGACGGGACTAGTGGGAGCAAAAGACAGGGGAACAAGGGGAGCTGGCAAGCTAAGAGGAGGACAAGAGGAGTTCAAAACTAGACGAGACTAGCGGGGGGCAAAGACACGGGAAACTAAATACAATAACAAACCACCGTGAGACGAAAGGGTAGTGATATATATAGGGGCGAGTGCAGGTGTAAACCATGACAGGTGATGAGACGAGTGCAGGTGAAACTAATGTGCAGGAGTGCAGATGACGCGAGTGCAGGTGGTCATAATGTTCTGGGGGATTGGAAACGCGTGAGAAACTCGAGGAAGGGAGATTGCCTACGAGCATGTGAGCGAGTAGGAGCAAAGTGGGTGTGAGGGCTCGAGCGAGCAAAAAGAGCGTGCGAGCTCGAGGGGGCGGAACGAGCATGGGAGCTCGAGGGGGCGGAGCGAGGGAGCGGGGTTCGTGACAGGCTCTTCCAGGAGCAATGACCAATAAACTTATTGAGACATTGCTCAGTATCACTCGCACAAACACTAAACACCATCATGGTAACACATATGAGATTTAAATAATGCAGTAAACATTAATTAAATTAATTAAAATATAACACAGAACACCCCATTAACTGATATTAAAAATATGATGAAACATAACTACTCCCATAAAATATAATGAAATGTAATGGGTCACACAGGGAATTGTGGGAACGCCCGATTACTGTTTTTACTGTAATTTTAACAATACATTTACTGTAAAAAAAAGTACACGTACTCTCTTGTTCTTTTTACCATTAATTATTTAGGAAAATGTCGCTCCAAACCTGTTTAATTTTTTTTTTCTCCAGTGGAACACAAAAGGAACATGAAAACATTTAAACAATTTTAAAACATGTCTTTACATGTAATGAAACTGAATAGTGACACTGGCATGTGAAGCTCTATAAACTGTCAAATTAATCATGTCATGTACTATATTCCAAGTCTTCTGAAGCCATCTGATCACTTTAAAATCAAATAATTCATTAACTTAAACAGTAAATCAAATATGGTAGTTACTAGGGATGTGCCTGAAGCTGAATACCGTATTCGGAAAAGAAAATGGAAATGATGTAAAAACAAATAATGGATTCATTTGACTGATTCTTCAAGAAGCACAGGGATGAACTGACATTTTAAACACATTACTGAGTATGGGTCTGAGTATGTGAAGTCAATATTAGCCTACTAAAGTGTAAACCTTATGAATGAAAATGATAGTGTGATTTAAAATCGGATAGCCACAGTCTGGACTCCGTTTGAGGTCTCCGTTTATTGTGCATGTCTAGAGCTTGTCGAGAGTAACAATAACTAAGATACTGTCTCGTATACATTTTATGCTCCTTAAAATGTCTGTTTTAATGTATCACAAGATTCACATATATTCATTCCCATGTATTCATTTATAAACCAAGCTGAGAGCGATGTTAAATTCCTGAAGTGATGATTTCACAGTGCAGCTCGTCTATACGTCTCTTAAAGTTGACCACATTTAAATGGACCATAAAGGTTTAAATGATCGATAGAGTGTATTCAGAATATTACTGCTCACGTGATATGAAGAAACTGCAACATGCTTGTTCTTTTTTTCCCTCTCTCTCTTGTACTAAATTTGTGAATGTTAAGTGTCCTTGAGCTCTGGAAATGTGCTATATTAATGTAAATTTTTTATTATTATTATAATATTTAGAAAAATTTAGGCTTGCTCTTGCCATTTGTTGTACTGCATTTTGCTAATTCTGCACATGCAATTGAACAAACGTCTAGGTTACTGTTGTAACCTCCGTTCCCCATTGGAGGGAACGAGATGTTGTGTCAAAATGAAGCAACACCAAGGGACTTTCTTGAAGGCCTCGGTAACCTCTGAACTTGAAAAAAGGCCAATGAGAATTTGGCAGACAGAATCTGCATGTCCCTTCCCCGGACAAACGGGTATAAAGGGAGGGAATCATGCATCTGTTCACTCAGGTTTTGCACTGAGGAGCCGAGAATAAGGTTCAGCGTCATGGACGTGGATGTCTCATTCCCTCCATCGGGGAACGGAGGTTACAACAGTAACCTAGATGTTCCCTGTCTGTCGCTCACTTCGATGTTGTGACGGACACTAGGGGTCCCTATTCAATCACACCATGCGCTGAACCATGAACGTGAGCTGCTGACGCAGGTGCAGGCAGGCAGTTGCATGCCAAAGCAACATGCTGCGTCAGACTGCAAGTACCCTTCCCCAAAGCCACATAAAAATCTTCAATTTAATTCAGCTACATATGGTAATAATTTTTTCTTTCAATTACTAATAGCATAATAATAAAAATAATAATTATTATTATTATGAACAGGCATACGTATACAAGGCACATTTTTTTAACTGAAACTATAAATGTAATAAAGTTATGTTTTAAAATGGTCGTTTCATTACCATTTTTTGCACCTTTGAACAACACTTCGGGAAGGGGACGCCACTCAAAGGGTCTTTCCAAACAAAAGTAAGAAAGTACATTTTTCACAAAGGGCCCTTTCACAAGGTTTTAGTGAAGGGTACATTCAAACTATAATGTCATGCTGCAGTCAGAGTGCCCACATCAAGAGCTCTGTCCTTCATAGTGAATAAGGCATAGGGACGATCACTTTTGATTGGAATTAATTATTTTGGGATAGTCTCACATAATGGCTTCGCTGTATACCTCTAGTGGTTACGTCAATAAAATAAAACCTCATTGTTTTTCTTCATGTCTAATGACGTCATGATGCAAGAACCAGTGGTTTGGTGTTGTTATAGTGTTGCCACCATGTTTTATTTCCATAGTTTATGAATGATTTGTTTTTTCTTTGTCCTTTGCCAAGCTTGAAAGACTGGAGTCACTATTCTCTTTCATTATATACTAAATAATCCTTGTGCTCCAAGGTAGAAGGAAAAGTCAAAAAGGTTTGGAGAGGCAGTAAATAATGACAGAATTAAAATTTTTGGGTGATCTATACATTTAAATAAGGGAATGATCTGAAGCATCTAAGTATGTACCTAAATTCAGCCAAAAAAGAATCGTCCCTTTTTCAGGATACTGAATTTTAAAGATAATTTTGTAAATATCCAAATAACTTTACAGATCTTTATTGTAAAGGGTTTAAACAATGTTTTCCATGCTTATTTAATGAACCATAAACAATTAATAAAGATGCACCTGTGGAACGGTTGTTAAGACAGTTAAAACAGATTACAGACAGTAGGCAATTAAGGTCACAGTAATAAAAACTAAAGAGACCTTTTACTGACTGAAAAACACCAAAAGTTAAATGCCCAATGTCCCTGCTCAGCTGCGTGAACGTGACTTAGGCATGCTGCATGGCAGCATGAGCACTGCAAATGTGGCCTGGGCAATAAATTGCAATGTCCCGGGAGACAGGAAGGACAGCTAATCATCCTCACAGTGGCAGACCATGTGCAACAACACTTGCACAGGATCGGTACATCTGAATATTACACCATGGGACAGGTACAGTATGGCAACAACAACTGCCCGAGTTACACCAGGAAAGCACAATCCCTCTGTCGTGATCATACACACCCGGTCCCTTATCAGGCTAATCAAGCCTCCGAGAAGGATAAAGGCAGAGGATTGTGCGGGAGAGAGAGATAGTTTACCGACATGTCCGTCATGTGTGTTTGTGTCTTTTAAATTATTCATTAAAATATTATTTATACTATCAAGCCGGTTCTCGCCTCCTCCTTTCCATCAAACTTCTTTACACCCTCTATCGGTGTTCAGACTGTCCGCAATAGGCTGAGAGAGGCTGGACTGAGGACTTGTAGGCCTGTTGTAAGGCAGGTCCTTACCAGACATCACTGCCAGCAATGTCGCCTATGGGCACAAATCCACCTTCGCTGGACCAGACAGGACTGGCAAAAAGTGCTTTTCACTGACGAGTTGCGGTATTGTCTCACCATAGGTAGATAGTTTACCGACATGTCCGTCATGTGTGTTTGTGTCTTTTAAATTATTCATTAAAATATTATTTATACTATCAAGCCGGTTCTCGCCTCCTCCTTTCCATCAAACTTCTTTACACCCATAGGTGATGGAGGGGTGATGGTCGGACTCACGTTTATCATCGAAGGAATAAGCGTTACACCGAGGCCTGTACTCTGGAGCGGGATCAGTTTGGAGGTGTAGGGTACATCATGGTCTGGGACGTTGTGTCACAGCATCATCTGATTGAGCTTGTTGTCATTGCAGGCAATATCAATGCTGTGTTTTACAGGGAAGACCTTCCTGCAAGCTCATCCTGACATGACCCTCCAGCATGACAATGCCACTAGCCATACTATTTGTCATGTGCATGATTTCCTGCAAGACGGGAATGTCAGTGTTCTGCCATGGCCAGCGAAGAACCCGGATCTCAATCTCATTGAGCATGTCTGGGACCTGTTGGATTGGAGGGTGAGGGCTAGGGCCATTCCCCCCAGAAATGTCTGTGAAGTGCCTTGGTGGAAGTGTGGGGTAACATCTCACAGCAAGAACTGGCAAATCTGGTGCAGTCCATGAGGAAGAGATGCACTGCAGTACGTAATGCAGCTGGTGGCCACAACAGATACGGACAGTTACATTTGATGTTGACCCCTCTTTGTTCAGGGACACATTATACCATTTTTGTTAATCACATGTCTGTGAAACTTGTTCAGTTTATGTCTTAGTTGTTGAATCTTTTTATGTTCATACAAATATTTACACATGTTAAGTTTGCTGAAAGTAAAAGCAGTTGAAAGTGAGAGGACGTTTCTTTTTATATTAGCATCCTGGCTATGCAATTAATATAGTAATGACCTTATCTGGAAGTTGAAGGTATTTTTCAAAAACTAGTTCCCATTAAACTTAGATATCATAAACTATTAATGCAATTAGGGGAAAAGAGACTATTCTACTCTTCACTTTGACTGAAGATTAAATTCTGATTAAATTCAGTGTTGGGTGTTGAATACAGATCATTGAGAAATGTTGCCCTCCAACACCTCTGGATGCTTTGACATTTAGAAAGAGATAATTGAAGGTCAGTGATATGACAACATTTTATCATTGCTGTAAATGTGAGGGCATATGCTAGGCTGATGATATTTCTGAGGACCAATCAATGGCCTTTATGCCTGCAGACACTTTATGGACTCTACACTTCTAAGGCAATCAGGTTCAGTTTGGTGTAGCATGAATTATTCTTCAACTTATTAACCCAAGTCGATTCCAAACTCGAAATATGTGCAAAACTCTAGTGACAGGCATGCAAAGGATGTGTGAACCCAATATCCTTCTGTAATTATCCATACCAAGACAAGATACAGCATTAGATAGTTTCAGTAACTATATTGGGGAAATAGTGAGCTAGGAAGTAAAGGACATACAATCGAGTCCAAAAGTCTGAGACCACAATGAAAATGTGAATTATGAGAATTTTAAAACAAAAGATATGACATAAAATGAACAAAAAATATCAGAATCATACATAGAGTAAAAGATGAAATTGTAAAATGTATGTAAAACATTCAATTAAAATTTTCACTCAAATTGTTATGATGTTAATATATAATTGGTAACGAGCATTTTGTATTTAATTTGATAAATTACTTTTATACCCCACTACATACTGTATATACAGTGCACTCACAAACACAAGAGACTCACATACCCACACAAACATAAAGATACAGAGAGTATGAACTAAAGAAAATGGTAAATATAACACTCTTAAAAACTCTCCCATGCTCCCTGGAGCGTGAAATGAATGTGGACTGTTTAATCAGCTGCTAATAGGACAGTCAGCTGTAGCAAAAAGAGCATGAACAGAAACTCAGGTTTAAAAGAAGTCACTTTCAATTTGTATAAAATGTCACGTCCGCTCACACACACACACACACACACACACACACACACACACACACACACACACACACACACACACACACACACACACACACACACACACACACACACAAGGCTGTTATCGCCATCTCTCCACCTGCCTCGACTGTTCCTGCAGATGGAGAGTTTCTCAAACTCAAAGATGTCTTATTTCCTTCCAGACCTTTTGAAACAGGAAGCAGACATCCCCTGTTTGCAGGCATTGGGTGGATATAGGTGTCAAAATGTGCTAATTGGTGCTTATAGCAGAGACAAACAAAGCAGCAGGAATTAAAAGAGACTGAGTGGAAGGAGGTTGGGAGCCCTGGGCTTCCATGTTGAATGGAAATCATGCTGTGAAAAGTTGACATGAAAATAATCTCTGCCAATTTATAAGTGAGAGTGAGTTTTTAAAACTACTATGAGAAGGAGAGGGAGGGTAGTCTTCCACAGTTAAGTGAGAAACTAATTACAGTAACAATGCTAATTACATGCATCAACATCAAAACGCAATTAACTACTTATTTGAAATTTAAGATCAACACTTAAGATCAACACTTGATCTGATCAACTAGGTTTTTGAAGAGACTATTATCTATGAGGGCCATGACATGAGAGTTATACCTCTCTGCCTATAATCACAAGTAGTGAAGCAGCAACTTGGTGGCTGGTGCACTGTATTGATTTTTCTATTCGATTTTTTAGCCTATATGCTTAATGAGAGGTACATCAGACATCAGAGGCCAAACCATATGCAAACAAATCTGTTGTTCAGGAGTGTTTAGATTGTTGTCACAGATTTCCTCAGAATTCTATCAACCGTCATTGATATTCATTCATGTTTTACACATCCCTGCCCCTTGCATGTTTGTTTATTAAATACTTTGGCTAATAAAGTAAATATAGTGCTCATTGACCCCATTTTACAACATTTTAATTAGGGATGTCAATCTAATATGTAAATTTAGCATGATTAACTATTTACAAAATAACATGTTAAAAAAAATAATGTATTTTATCATACCTCCTGAACCTTACGCAAAAACTGTGATAAAATAAAAATAAAATAATAATAGTATTACAAATTCCAATTAAAAATAAGAAGGATGGAATGCAAGAAAGCGTACTGTGAGAAAAGAACAGATTAAAGAGATAGTTCACCCAAAACTGAAAAAAAAAAAATATTTAAGTCCTTTTTTGCTAGAAATTCGTCTCCCTGCGACTCACCAAAAAAACAAGAAGAAGAATGTGAAAGTGAGCTGTTTCTCACCCCCACCTATCATTTCACTTCTGAAGACATTGATTTAACCACTAGCTATGTATGGATTACTTTTATGCAGATGTATGTGATTTTTGGAGATTCAAAATTTTGGCACCCATTCACTTGCATTGTATGGATCAAAAGAACTGAGAAATTCTTCTAAAAATCTTCATTTAAGTTCATTAGATGAAAGAAAGTCATACACATCTGGGATGGCATGAGGGTGAGTAAATGTTGAGATAATTTTCATTTTTGGGTGAACTATCGGAGTGGGGGTGGCGTAGTGGGCTAAACCACATAACTGGTAATCAGAAGGTTGCTGGTTTGAACCCCACAGCCACCACCATCGTGTCGTTGTGCAAGGCACTTAACTACAGGTTGCTCCAGGGGGATTGTCCCTGAAATAAGTGCACTGTAAGTCGCTTTGGATAAAAGCGTCTGCCAAATGTATAAATGTAAATGTAACTATCCCTTTAATGAACTCCATTGCAAAATGAATTACTGTGGACTGGAAACCAATGCATGGATTTTGTTCAATGATATGAGAATATTATTAACATTGTACTGATTTGTTGATCAATGCTTTACTCATCTTCCACAATAATACATGTAAACTAAATATCCAAATGATTATATTTATTATTAATATGTATAATTACGTGAATAATTCTGTATTATTTATACTGAAATATCTTTATTTTGGGGTCTTTTGGATTCATTTTATTAATTTATTGCCTTATCATGCAATTCATTTGATTAACATTTTTAAATTAAGCTTATGAGTAGTAGTCTAAAAAGAAAGTCTTCTGCATGAAAGAGATTTGTCATTCGGATGTATTGATGCATTTATGCTGTTTTCAACTCTATTGGCACAAAATAGATTGAGTATCCTGAATACATAAACAAAATAAAATAAAAATGACACTGGCTTTTGGACCTTTTACATTTACTCTTTGATCCAGATAACATGACAGCTGTGTTTTTCAAAAACATTTTGAAATGTGGCTGAGGTGGTAGGGTGGTTGGCTGCCAATCGCATGGTTGGTGGTTCGATTCCTGGTCCACACGACTCCACTTGGGAAAGACACTGAACCCCAAGTTGCTTCCAATGGCAGGCTAGCATCTTGCATGGCAGCTCTGCCACCATTGGTGTATGAGTGTGAATGTGTGCTTGAATGGGGGATTGGGACACAGTGTAAAGTGCTTTGGTAACCTCTAAGGTTAAAAGTGCTATATAAGTGCAGACCATTTACTTTCCATCTAAGATGAGACCGAGCACTTCTGGACAGTGTTGATGTAGAGCTTCTGCTTTGCATAGCAAAGTCTTAACTTGCATCTGTGGATGCAGTGGCAAGTGGTGTTGACTAACAAAGGTTGCTAAAGTAATCCCAAGCCCATGTTCATGATATCCATTATAGATGATATCCATTAAGCATTCAGAATTTTTTTTTCTCTTACACTTTATCCTCAGAGATTTAACCAGATTCCCTCTTTTAACTATTTTGTGCACTGTAAAGGGTGAAATACCCAAAATCCTTCTAATTTGTCTTTGGAGAACATTGTTCTCAAAGTGCTGGATTATTTTCTGAACCATCTGTTGGCAAATTATAAAGTCTTGAATGATCCTTTCTCTTGAAGGACAAGGCTGTTTTTGGAGGCTCCCTATATACTATGACATGATTGCCTCACAGGTTTACCATCTCCTGTTTCACATCGCCTTGTTATTTCAACTCGTCTGTATTAAAACATTTTTTACAACTACGCTTAAATTATTTGATCTCACAATAAATATTTACACTATCCATATGGCGACCTTTTCCGGAATGTTTGAAAGGCTCTATTTCTATTCTCACAAAGAATACTGGGTAAAACTCTTGTACTTAGAAAGTTGTGTTATTGAATATTTAATTTTGTATTTAAGTCTGGGGGTCTGGACAGTTATTTTAGTTTTTTTGTATAGATAGAATTTATACCACAGGTCTGAGTAAAGTTTGATTCTGATTGGCTGACAGACGTTCTGAGGTGTGCAATTATTTTCCAGTAAACTCACAGCTATGATGTAGTTCCAGGTCTTAAATGCATTGTGGTTTTTATCACTTCGGCAAATTATTTCAGTTATTTCAAAGAGCCGTTTAGCCTACTACAGCAAAATAACCATTTAATACAAAGTTACAATTGATACCCTTGCGCTCCCTCTCTCTATCTCACAATCGTCTCACCCACACTCACAAACGCTAACATTGACACCCACAAATGCACACACACATGCACAAACACACTACCTTATTACTCCAGTATGTGTTCCAGTAAAGCAGCTCAACCCTTCCAGTCCTCTGTTGCTATTTCTGAAGTGATACATTCGAAGAAGTCTCGGACTGTCTCAGAGCAAAACTTTGAATCCATGATGGAAGAAATTAGTTCCACTCACAAGAGCATTTTAGGGATGAAAACCAGTAAATGTTTTGAAATAAAACCCTGAATGATGTCCTAAGTTTTGGTAACCATGGTATAAGCAGAATAATTGACTCCGGCCCATTGAATTATTGAAAAATAATGCACACCCTAGGTATAACGGCCACTCCGCTCCACGGAGATGTATTACCACCTCTGGTGTGCATTATTTTTCAATAATTCAATGGGCCGGAGTCAATTATTCCTTAAATACATAAACAAATCAAAATGCCCAGGGTTGGGGTGTAATGGAATACATGTAACAGCGTTATGTATTCAGAATACAAACATGAATTAACTGTATTCAGCCCCCTTTACATTTTCAATAACCTGTATCTTGTTTATACAATTTTGTTAGAATACTTCTCTCATAATGACCACAAAATAAGGCATAAAGAACAAAATAGTTGTCAATCAAGTGAGAAACTTGATTGTTTTTCTGAACAGCACAAATGGTTTAGCTTTCCATGTAACACACAACTGAATAAATCAGGTTGCATGACTATGATACATTATTACTGCAGGAGTTAGATTAACATACTTTAGGTGCGAGGGACTTCAACATTTCTAAATTACACAAATAAAAATATATATTCCTCTCTCGCTTGCTATTGCTCACGTTTCAATGATTAACCCTCCGCGTGTCAATGATGCCGAGATCTATATTTATATTTTATTAAAGTTCAAGTTGTTTGATTGCAAACTGAGGTGCACTAAACAGCACAAGCAGCCTCAAGAATGGACACAGAGTGGCTATATCACACTTTTCCTTGAGCACAGGAATGTCTCAGGAGAGATCGCTAAATTTGTTCAAAGGGAAAGCAAGAGCCAGAAAGAGCATGGTTGCCAGATTGCATAAAATAAGTAGAACATTATGCAGAAAATTTCCAATTTCCCAAGTATAATCTCTAAATGGGGGGTTTGCATCTCTTACCTGGTTACCCTGAGCATGTTAAATGCTTGTGGAGATCCCAGTGCAAAATTACAATGCACAACAATGCACAGCAAAATATTGTTGGGAGATTTGACACTGCGAGTGTTAAAATTAACCCTTTTGGGTTGAACATTCAGGCCAATATTTGATAGTGTTCAATTAACACTGACCAAAGGGTTACTTATATGAAATCTC
The DNA here is from genome assembly GCF_025860055.1 of Xyrauchen texanus. NCBI lineage: Eukaryota > Metazoa > Chordata > Actinopteri > Cypriniformes > Catostomidae > Xyrauchen > Xyrauchen texanus. Next base: position 19,679,114 of record NC_068298.1, on the reverse strand, counting down.
TTTTAGTGTCAAATTTAAACAATTCAGGTGTGGAGGTGATGCATTCACAGCATCGTGATGTGCCACTATGGCGGCCACATACACTTTCAAGGTGGAGGGGGACAGCCGAACCTCCAACTTTTCCTGCAGAAAGGAAAGTACTGACCCAACTGCGCATCTCTGGGTTCTTCACCTCGGGAAGAACACCACTGAGCAAACAGACGCCACTTTAGGCCAAAAGGCGCCTCGTTGAGGGGGCCCTCGCCTGAGTGATCGTGTCTACCACCGCGGGTGTTAGGCCACCTAAGTCTTCCGCGTCCCGTCCAAGGGCCAGACATGGAAATTCCAGAGGTCTGGTCGTGGGTGACAGATGGTGCCCTATCCCTGAGAAAGAAGGTCCTTCCTCAGGGGAATTCGCAAAGGGGTGGCGAGGAGCATGAGGTCCGAGAACCAAATCCAGGAGGGCCAATTAGGGGCCACTAAGAGGACCTGCTCCCCGTCCTCCCTGACTTTGCACAACATCTGTGCAAGTAGGCTCACTGGGGGAAACACATACTTGTGCAGCCCCAGGGGCCAGCTGTGTGTCAAGGCATCTATGCCGAGGGGAGCCTCGGTCAGAGAGTACCATAGTGGACAATGGGATGATTCTGGGGAAGCGAACAGGTCTACCTGTGCTTGGCTGAATCGACTCCAGATCAGCTGGACCACTTGAGGGTGGAGCCTTCTCTCTCCCCTGGGCGTAACCTGCCACGACAGCGCGTCCGCTTTGCTGTTGAGGTGGCCCGGGATATGAGTGTCTCGCAGCGACTTGAGCCGGTGCTGACTCCAAAGGAGGAGACAGCGGGTGAGTTGGGACATACAGCGAGAGCGTAGGCTGCCTTGGTGGTTGATATACGCTACTGTAGCTGTGTTGTCCATCTGGAGCAACACGTGCTTGCCCCGGATCAACGGCAATAGCCTCCTTAGGGCAAGCAGTACTGCCAGCAACTTGAGGCAGTTGATGTGCCAGCGCAGTCGCGGACCGGTCCGAGGGCCGGCGACTGAGTGCATGTTGCATACGGCGCCCCAGCCCCGTTGGGAGGCATCCGTCGTAAGCACGACGTGCCAGGGGACCTGGCCTAGGGGAACTCCTGCCCATTAGAACATTAGGTCTGACCAGGGGCTGAATTAGCGGCAACAAGCCTGCGTGACAAGGACGCGGTGTGTGCCGTGGCACCATGGTCGTCTCTCGACTCGGGTCTGTAGCCAGTGCTGAAGTGGTCTCATATGCATCAACCCAAGCGGTGTGACCATCGCTGAGGATGCCATATGCCCAGGAGCCTCTTAAAGGATTTCAGTGGGACCAACGTGTTCTGACTGAACGCATGCAGACAGCTCAGCACCGACTGTGCGTGCTTGTTGTTGAGGCGTGCCGTCATTGTGACCAAGTCCAACTCCATACCGAGAAAAGAGATGCTCTGAACCGGGAGGAGCTTGCTCTTTTCCCAGTTGACCCGAAGCCCCAAGCGGCTGAGGTGCCTGAGCACCAGGTGCCTGTAAGCACACAACATGTCCCGTGAGTGAGCTAAGATTAGCCAGTTGTTGAGACAGTTGAGGATGCAGACACCCACTTCCCTTAGAGGGCGAAATCGGTCGCAGAGCGCAGCTCCTGCATTATACTCTAAAAAGTTTACTGTATGTGCTCTATAATAATAATAATAATAATAATAATAATAATAATAATAATTCCTTACATTTATCTAGCATTTTTCTAGGCACTTTACAGAGTATAGGGGAAACTCCTCAACCACAACCAGTGTGCACCATCCAGCTGGATGATGCAACGGCAGCCATAGTGCGCCAGTACGCTCACCACACACCAGCTAGTGGTGGAGAGAAGAGAGTAAATATATATATATATATATATATATATATATATATATATATATATATATATATATATATGAACAATAATATACAGTTGAAGTCAGAAGTTTACATACACTTAGGCTGAAGTCATTAAAACTCATTTTATATTCCACAGCGTTTTGGCAAGTCGTTTAGGACATCTAATTTGTGCATGACACAAGTAATTTTTCTAACAATTGTTTACAGACAGATTGTTTCAATTTGAATTGACTATATCGCAATTCCAGTGGGTCAGGAGTTTACATACACTAAGTTAACTGTGTTAACTTGAATGTGAATGGTGACCAAAACTTTGAAGCTACAAAAAGCACAAAAAGTCAGCATGAAAGTGATCCATATGGCTCCAGTGGTTTAATCCATGTCTTCTGAAGAAATCTAATCAATTTTAGGTGAGAACAGACAAAAATGCAAATCCCTTTTCACTTGATGATCATCATACATTTTTGTATCATACACAGATTATTCAAAGAGGGAAATTGATCTTAAGCATAACTTTTTTAACTTCAGCAGGTGACCAAAAGCTTCTCTCAAACTGATCTTGGCAGCTCTCTTTTTTCCAGAGGGTTGCGGTGCACGGAGGTGTAACACAAGAAGAAAAGAGGCTATGTCACCATCCCATCCCAGAAGACACTTAAAAAAGGGAAAGAAAAAAAATTCCATCATTATCCATACCGTACATCTGTGACAAATGGCATTTCTAGCACTTTCATGAGTAGTATCAAGCAACTTGATCTTCGCTATCATTGTAATTTTTTTCCGCAGATTTTAGTAGCTGCAGCATGAAAGGCGATGTAGTTGAGTGCCTTAACCAAATTCTCTTTGAAAAAGGTACTCCACTTATTGCATAGTTTTGCTCCTTTTATAGAGACCATTTGGGGTAAAATTCCTTGATAAATGAGATTAATATTTAAGAATGCTGTTAACTATAGATTATTTCTGCTTGGCCAACATTTATGTAGAAATACTTACACAGCCAAGTTTGGAAATAGTGCAACAATGTCAAGGGTATGCATCTCTCCTTGCTTTGAATGGTATCGTTCTGCAATAACAATAAAGAAACAGATCCACAATGAAACTAAAAACTACTTAAAAATGGGAAAGATTGCTATTTATCATCATTAACTTAGGTAAATCAGTTGTAACATTATAAAAGAAATATGCACCTAATAAAATTGACATTTAATCATACAACATACAAATAAACACAGCTTACCCTTCTTGTTGAGACATGTGTGCAACTAAAATATAAATCATGTCCTTACTTTTGGATGTCGACAGATTACCAGTGTCTTTATCCTGCTGAATCACTTCGATTCTTCTAGGTTTGCACTTCAGGATGTCTTTATTTATCTATACAACAGTGTTGACAAGAATCAATTCAAATCAAAATAAAAGATAGGGCTTTATGTAACCATGTTAAACCATGTTTTCCTCACAAGTTCATAGCTAGATCTATTCAAAATATTTTACTCTTATCCCTAAAAGAAAAAAATTAATTGTAATTCAATTAATTGTAATTGTAACTCAAATGTAATTGTGCACTCAGCATTTATTTTTTAATAAAAAATGTTTTACCCCTAAATAAATGAGTAGTATTTTTTTTTTTTTTAAATGACATTCACAGATGAAAAGTAAAGTCATACCAGTAGCCAAATAAAAGTTTTTTTTTTTACATGGCTGCCTTATTCGGGATTTATTTCAAATGGATGCACCTGATTATATCTTACTACATTGCATTCAATAAAAATGAAAGACTTTCTGGTATACTTTCCATCAGTCAGAACAGGGGGCAGCTGATCAAATGAGGATGCAGAAGTGGAATCTGGATACATAAAAATACTTCACTCACAACCAAATACCTGCACATTAATTTAAACAACAGTAACATTTTAATATAAAGATAAAATAGGTGTCAATTTACTTACCATTGTGCATGTATAGTAAAACACATGTCTTTTTCTGCAAAAAGCTCAGGAGATACATTGACATCCACTTCTCTAGATGTTTCATTTATAATTTAAACAGGTGTCAGTTCTGTAAAACAATAGCTTCATTACTATTGTATTATAAAAACAAGAATATATCTAAACTGTAATTACTCCTTATTATGGGTACATCTATAATGACTTCTACGCAAGGCCAATTACAAATTTTATTCATGTTCTATTGGGTTAAGAATGATCCTTTATTAACATGTAAAATAGTAATTTGTTGCTCTCATGTAACAGATACAATGCTATTTGCAAAGTAATTCATGCATTTAATATATATTAAATGCTCCACATCATTGGGCTTATGCTGTATTTAATATTTCTTCCTAAAACTGACAAAAGGCTTTACTCATTCTATTCACTACACAATAGGATCTTAGTTATGCAATACATTGTGTAACACAATTCATGGCGTAAATGTTTCAGCTTCATTTACATGTCTTCATCGTATCTCAAAGCTTAATTTTTACAATCAGTCATTCCAGCAACAGTTTTTGAGAGCCATTAAACAAAACAAGACATCACTCTGCAGTTCCTTTGTTCAGATGGCATTCTGAATCATTAATGCCATTTTAATTACAGTCTTTAAGCAACCTTTCTCCACTGGCGCACAAATCGATACAAATGTTCCATTTAAAATGTGCCTATATGCATTCTTTAGTAACTTTATTGCATTTAATTTGCCTAAACAATATTAAAGTGCTTAATTCAACCGACCAGATGAAGTACTCACACAACCTATTACCATAATCTAATTCAGCCTTTTTAATGCAGCCTGATCAATCGCGCTTAATGACAGGAAGAGGAGAATGTAATCGTTTCGCTTTGTTGTTCCCTCATGCTACAAATGGAGGGCTCGGATATGAGGCATCTGGCTGAGATGGAATTAATTATGGACATCTTTTGGCTGCAGATTATTGATGAAGTCGATAGGCTTTTGTTCCCTGCTAAACTAAACGGATCATGTGTTTAGAGCTGCTCAATTCTCATAACACAGGCACTTGCAGTCACAAATGACTGAGCACTCAATGTTACCTTGTTTCAATTTTTCCTTGTTTCGGAATCCTGAGAAAAGGGGTTCAGGAGGGAGTCCAATTTTAATTTGATATTTATTTTGTATTGATACATTATGGAACTTGTACAAACTCTAAATTGAAAGTGCCCAAAGAGAAAAACATTCATTAAAAACAGGTGCCAGCTTAGCTCCCTTAACCATGCCTCAGGTTGAACAGGTGAGCCCAACGACATTTATCACAAACCATTCCAAACTATGACTCATATATAATTATCATGACAATGTGCACATATGTATTAAGGTCTATAGCATTTTCAAAACAAGAAACCAGATTTTCTAGGACATTTTGTGTTTAAGATCATATGAGTACCAGTTCATGGTTTGGACTTGATCAGGCACGACCAAGAATGAAATAGGGAATGAAAAAGGTATGAGTGGTATGTTATGACCCCATTTCACAACATGAGTCTCTCTTTCTATATCTGTCACACCTGGGAATAGACCTTTGACTAAAATATTCTAGTCTCACAGGAGTGTCTCAGAGGCTTGCATAACATAACTGGAGTCATCCTGTGATCTGTCATAAGGTTTGAAAAGAGCATTCCATTCCCTTGCGACTACAGTTGCATAGCATTTTTTAACGTAACCCAAGTTCTCAGCCTGATCTCATGAAATTTACATGAACATGACTACATTTTTGCAATTAAAAATGTACATGCTGTATAACAGGTTTGGCTGCAGTTTTCCAGTGAAATCTCCAGCTGGGTTACAAAAAGCAAGTAAAATGGTGCCGTATTCAGACAAGGTTTTAAGGTGAATTTTAGATGGATGTTTTTAAAACATACCTGTCTAACCTAAAACTTTTGCCTGAACCTAACCATTAGTGTTTTAAAAAAAATTGAGACTTTAAAAAAGACATCCTTACCAAGTCAATGCCTAAACCCAACCATTAGTGTTTTAAAATGCAGAAGTGAAATGAAAAAGCACATCAACCACATAATTTCTTGCCAACTCTATGACTCTGTCTTGTCACATGTCAGCTTGAGTTCATGATTGGTCTTGAACCGTGGTCCTCCAACTAAAAGTCCAACACTTAATCAGGCGACCTACCAAGCAAGCTATATGTGTTGGAATAAGTGTATATATGTAGGTGGATCTTATACATGCATTCAAATGTATCGATTTTCAAAAGATGTGTTAGAGTAAAAGTGTGTTGATATCATAAAAAAGCAGGGTTGGCGTAATAGGGCCTATTTACACTTGTTCACTTCATGAATTTTAATTGACCTGATATAGCTATTCGATTGACCACATCAATGTGTCTCCGCCAAGGGGATATAAATCTTCAATTCCTGAACTATATGCGAGTTCAGTTCTGTGGTTATGCTAATTCTGGCAGGCGATTTTAAAATATGTTATTTATTATTTGATTCCAAGTGTCTTTGCCTCACATACGTGTCTGTGTATGGGTGCGCTGTGTGCTTTTCCCCTCAGGGCTTCTCGTAGTAGGTATGACACCTCATGTGTGTCACTGGTCAGTGTTTAGTTTCACTTTCACAACCTAGGCCTCTTAGCGAAAGTGATCACACTCAGCTGAGTTGCAAGACTGAAAAAAGTTCCAATCGCGAACCAAGCAAATCATTTGTCGTTATATTCCGGAGCGCAACAAGTTACTTCAGATTTATTTTCAGTCCAACTTTTCAAATAGCATGGCCAACATCTCAAGGGTTATTGCTTGATTTTGCAATATTCAGAAAGAAGGGTAAGGAAGGTACTATTCTCTTGTGTTGTTAATTCAAACCTATTGAAAGAATCTCTTGATATAGCGGAGTATCTAGGTTTTACACAGCACTAAAATTAAGACTAAATGTCTTGACCATAAGAACATCTCCTAAGTTTTTATATACATTCTTTTGGGATATACACTGCTCAATGCACTCTATCAATTAATAGTTAAATCAAAGCTTGCCTAAACATGAATCTGAATCTTTCCACTGCCTTATTGATGAGCAGCACTTTACAATATGGTTGCTCAACCGTTAACACTGATGCACAAATGAACGTATGTTTGTGATCCTCACATCTAAATTCATGGAACAAAGCTGTTGACTTTCTCAAACTTAAATCAGTATTGAATGAAAATGAATATTGAAGGCTTAAAAATATCCAAACTAAATCACCCCAGGCATGTTCTGATCTTTCTTTGGCATGAATTGCAAGAACATCATTCTCCTTGTAAAAATAATCTAATCTAGTCACAATTTTGTTCTACTATGACGGGAAAACTAAGTAAATCTTGTGACCATCATGTGTAGAATGTTTGATTTGGCACCGCTTGCACAAATTGGCCCAAACTGAACCTTGTTCTTCTTTTCTTGAATTTCCAACTGCTGCATGTAACGCTGGACTGGCCCAGATGTAGTTCTATTGAGCTGAACGCAAAAATTCATGCCATGGTCGCCTGAGGGCATGTTTGGGGAAAATCTTTTACCATTTCTTTCAACCAAATTATATCCTCATATACTATACATTGAGATTTGAACTTTGATTGCAGGCTGTAGCCATGACAGATGAAATATTAGTTTACAAGTCTGATCTACATGTTTTCTCACCTCATAAACAAAATTGAAAGAGGACACTAATAATTAAATCTTGATTTCAAGATATAGCAACAGTCATCCAGCCAGACCAAATGCGGCCCACATGTCTTTAGCCAGCACCCTTAATGGTAGATAGCCTTACACTGCAGACATATCAGGAAGCCATTAAACACTGAAAATATACTTAAATAGTGTGACGAGGAGGAGGGGGTTGCCGAGCCTTAAATGCAGTAATACTTTCTAATGTCCTTCATCAAATGCCGCATAGGACCATATCTGTGCTCCATCCCCATCCAATAAGACCACTCAATAAAAGTAATGTGTTCCTCCAAGAGCTTCTTTGTCTTGTTGCATCTCAATCTCCAGATCTGACTTATGTACGTAGACCACGCCCTTTCAATATGTTGTGTGTGCCCACCATGATTTGGGTTCACAAAGAACCTGCTGTGATTCACAGAGTAGTGAGAGTAGCCCAGCCTTGTCAAAGCCCTATAGGGTCTCCACTCATCACTTAAAATTGTGGATTGTGGACGAACATGTCTTCTGATGATGGGAATGAGATGATGCCTTGAATGACATTCTACATGTCGCAATATCGGTCGTCGTCTTTGAGCCTTTATGGCCAGCATGCCGAACACCCACTTTTTCCTTTTCCATGTTTTACCTACTCTTCCACGTCCATACCAGAAATAAAAAATACTGTTAACAACACCTTTTTCTGACTTCATGCATAAGCTTTGTGCTTTAAAATTAATGTGGTTAAACAAACTCACAGAACTTTCATCCAAACTACATTAAAATAATAAAATTTTATGTTTTACAAAGAAACATGTAAAATTCAGTTTAGTAACAAGAATGTAAAATAAAGTAATAATAAAAAAAATCTTTATTTTAATTGGTCAATTACTGATTGTGTGAGATACTATATTGAATTTGATCAAATTAATTTAAAACTAAATTTGTAATGTCATTCTGGTCTGAGACATTTCTATGCAAACACATTTCAGAAGGTTTCATTTTAGAATGTAAAAAATAATAAAATATTAGCTTCTAGCCTTGCTGTATTGTAAAGAGCATATTCTACAGTACATTCATTAATTTTACAGTAAGTAACAGTTAAAGGAAATTACTGTAGGTACAGTAAAATAACAGAATAATTACAACAGTGTAATTAACAGTATTATACTGTAAAGCTTATATTCTATACAACACAGTACTGCAATAATGCTTTTTACAGTAATAAACTGATTACAGTACGCTGTAGAATTATTGTAATTTAACAGGGAAATATTTTACAGTACACTTTATTTTAACATTGTTTTTTTTTTTTTTTTACTTATTATGCAGATATAAATGGCAGTGTGTTTAAAAACTTTTTGTGGTTTCAGTGTTGGCATCAACCTTGAAATGTCCTTAGAACTGTTAAACATAAAATTAATAATAATAAAAAAGATATCAAACCTTCCTTTTATGGCAGAAGTTGCTTTCATCTATAACAATGAACTCTGTTCTTCCACCCATACTCCATCCAGTCTTCTTTCTATACCTCTTTAAAGCATCTTTACAGACCAATCTAAGTTTTTGACTCATTTACTCAGGGTTGCTGAACTTGCAGCTATGCCATCCTGTATTATGTCGACCAGCCTTAATCTTAGTCCTTGACAGTATCTGAAAATAAATGTGAAAATTATTTTTTGAAAATCATATGGATCATTACTGTTTTACAGTGCTTTAACTAGAGCTTATGATGCACAGATTAAACTAACACCGTGCCTACATCAGACAAAATCAAATAGAACCCATATAATCAGCGATGCTGTCTACTGGATGTGACAAGACAAATTACCGATAGTAAAGTGATGCCCCATTCTATTTCTGACATACTTAAAGCACTTGTGATACTTGTGTTGACAGTACGTCATAATAGTCATAATGTCATAACAACTAAGCCATTATCATTGTTATAATGGTGACCTAAAGTTCTGGGAAAAAGTCTTAGAAACTTGTGTAAAATGTTATCAAGTGAGTATAAAAACAATGCCATAAATAGTTTTGGCTTCTCAATTAACATAATAGAAATCTAAATGAATATTTGGTGTAACCAACATTGTTCATGTAATACCAGACTCAATAATGATGAGATCAGGACCCAATGGGGGTTGTACCATATGTGGCAGTGAACTGTATGTGATTGATATTGTCACAGCAGATGATAGTCATATTTGAGTTACTTACTAATCATGCACCTTTGTCCTCTCCCAGTGTTTCTACCAGAGCATGCAATACAAAGATATAAAAAGGTCCTGCAGTACTTGGAACACGGAATCACCAAAACACTGGCATACCACAAGTGTGGGGTGGACCGCAAAACAATAGTAGATACTGCAGCAATTGCTGAGCTAAAGGCTTGTGACGTCGAAGCCTACAAGACCTTGCGTGAAAAATTCCATAGAGGCCAGAAACTGTCAATGCAAAGAAATGTGCATAAAGGAGCCATTTCGAAGTGCCATTGAGCAAAAAAGACAAATGCTTACTCAATGACCTTTGTCAAAAAAAGTAACTTGCTTTAATACATGTGTGTGTCAGAGAAACATTGCCAAGGTTGAAGTTCAGGCCTTGTGAGTGCATACATATTTATTTTATTTCTTGACATTTCATCTGTTGTTATGTTTGGTCTGTTTTTGGTCATTTGATCTAAGACTTTTGATATTAAAACAATGCTTTCTTTTTGACAGTGTTCATGTTTTGTTTGTTTTGAAGTGTGGAAATAAAATACAAATATTGAAAACAAGTTATCAACACTTATTGCAATAAATTCCAATGTTCTTATAATTTGTCATCTTGTAATGTGGAATTACAGTTCTGTACCAGATAATCATTTATTAATGGGGTTCCCTGTATTTTCACTTTAGAATACTGTTCCAGGTTGTAAATAATTCCCTCATAATTATGTTGTAATTCTTGATTAATTACTCATGGGTTCCCTGTATTTGCACATCCCCTCTGTCATTGCCTTACATACAGGGAAAATTTACCCAATGGTAATAAGATATGTGGTGAGGAAAACAAGAGACACACACTATACTGTATTTAAATCATTGGCTAGTTATGGCAAGGCACTTAGAGTGGGGATGGGGTTTCATGCTGTAGTTTATTTCTGGTTACAGACTACACTCACAAAGCAATGTGTCCATACAGGCCCAAACTTCTATTAAATTTGGTGTAATAACTCTTTTTGGGAGTGCAGTAATTCATATCGCATTTCCATAGTGATAATAATAATAACATTATAAGTAAGGATGAAGAAAGGGCCACAATTGCAATGGCAAATTGTGTATGACTGTTCATTAGTAGTTACTTAATAGTTATTTCTCCTGAAGCTGAATTAGTAGATAATTAAAAGTAGTTCTTCAGGAAGCATGACTGAATTCAATATTTATTGATTAGCTAACTGTTCCCCTTCTGTCGCTCTCTTACGTTGTGTCAGAGAACGACACTAGGGGTCTCTCTTGAGCGCCGATATTCACCTCTGTACTATGAAAAAAGGCCAATGAGAGTTGGCAGCCAGTATTTGCATGTCCCGCCCCCGGACATACGGGTATTTAAGCGGCGCAAATACGGGAGTTCATTCAGAAAATTTCTTCGGAGCCGATGGTCGTGTTTGCAGTTTGCTGCGTGACTACACACCGAGTTCCTGCTATCCTCTGCTGCATGCTGTTGGATTCTGCGGCGCACAACAGCGGCTTTCTCCTGGTTGCACGGCTGTGCACTTCCTGCCCCTGAGCGCAACGACAGTTGCAGAAATAAGAAAGAGTCTTTCTTTCATAAAAGAGTTATTTCCTTCTAAAAGAGTAATTTCTCTAAAAGAGCAAAAACACAGCGGCGTGAACGTCCTTTTAAGGACGCCGTCTTTTAAAGATGCCCTTCCGCCTCTGTGTTGTTCCTGGATGCGTAGAGTACTCTCCGCTTCCGACGGCCACAGGCGTTGTCTCGTGTGTCTGGGCAGTGATCACACCGAGGCTGCGTTTGTGGATGGTTCATGTTCTCACTGCGAGAACATGACCATGACAACGTTAGCGGTCGCGGCTTGCTTACAATCGTAAGCAAGCCACTCCAGCCGCCCGTGTCGCTCCTTCTTCCCACGGGATTGAGGACGATGCGGCTGGCGATGGAGGCGATTTGGGGATGGCAGCGGGTGCAGCTCCGCCGGTACGCCCCTCGGACCACCAGCGCCCGGACGCTCGTTGACTCCCGTCCTCGCTCGAGGTGGCGGCGACTCGCCTTACAGCCAGTCTGCCTACCCTCAGGCGATGGAAGCAGATGAGTTCGCCGCGACATCGGAGGGCGTGGGCTCTGACGCTGAGGGCTCCTCTGGGCTGCCGCTCGGGCTTGCACGCCCAGCAGGAGGCCGACGCAGCAGATGTCCGATATGCTTTCCCAGGCAGCCAATAGCGTGGGCCTGGATTGGAACCCTCCATCCTCCCCGCAGCCATCACGGCTAGACGATTGGTTTTTGGGCGTGGGTGCCGCTCACAGCCTCGCCCCCAGTACCTTTCTTCCCGGAGGTGCATGATGAGCTGACGCCTTCGCGGAGAGCACCCCTCTCCACTCGCCGTGCCACCTGCTCATCCGCCCTCGCCACCCTCGACGGCAGAGCGCGCCACGGGTACACGGAGATCCCCAGGTGGATAGAGCTGTTGTGATCCATCTATGCCCGGAAGCACTACCACCTGGCGGGGCTGCCCTGTACTCCCTTCCCGGTCCTGTAGAGCAACATCCTCGCCACCGCTAAGGCCTACAGCGCTACCGACGCGCCGCTTCGCCCTGCATGCCATGGCTCTCCTGCAGGTCCATCAAGCCAAGGCACTCCGCAACATGCACGGGGTGGCCCTGATCCCGACACGCTGCAGGAACTGCGCTCAGCGACCAACCTCGCCCTGAGAGCGACGAAGGTCACAGCTGGGCACTCGGACAGGCGATGGCCACTCTGGTGGTCCAGGAACGCCAGCAGTGGCTGGACTTGGTTGAGATGCGTGAAGCCAACAAGACTCGCTTCCTCAACGCCCCTGTCTCCCAGTTCGGCCTCTTCGGCGACACCGTGGAGGACTTTGCCCAGCAGTTCTCCCTGGTGAAGAAGCAGACGGAGGCCATTTCTCACATCATGCCGCACGCAAGCCTGCCGCCACGCCCAGGCCCCATCTGCTCGCCGAGGGCGCCCTCCTGCGGCCAGAAGACCTTCTGCTCCGCCCCAACCTGGGCCCAGCTCTCAGCCCCAGCGTCGAGCAAACTGCAGGAAGCGTACGCCCCTGCCTCACGGACCTCGCCGAGGACCCGGAAGGCTCCCAAACGTCCCTGAGACAGCGGACCCAGAGGACGAGAAGTTAGCTCCGGAGATGGTGAGACCGCTCCGCCTCCCGGTGGAGGGCCGGGAGGAGAATCTTGTGTTTTTTCATTTGCCGCACCCCTGACGGGGCTGCGGTACCCAAATTCTCAATAAAAGAGCTATTTCCTTTACCTCTGGGTCACATGGCCCGCAAATGCCGTTCTCACGGCAATTTTGTTTCAGGCCTCAACAGTCCCGGCGCCCAGGATGCGGTGCTCCCGCCCTCAGCCCCACTACTGTTCCCCGGCCGGCCGGTTCAGACGAGTCCAGAGGACGCCGACATCAGACCTCCTCCTCTGTCACGTAACCCGCCCCTGCCGGGTGCGCGGAACAAGGTAAGTGCTTTGAGCTTATTCTCAGCACCAGAGCCTCGGGACGCCACAGAGCCTCCCGACGCTGCGTTACCTGTTCCACGACCGCTGTGAAGCCCGCCGGGTACGTCCAAAATACTTGTCCCCTTGGTGCCCCTAGCACAGAGCGCAGAGGCATGGCTTTCTCTGCCCAGCTCGTCATGCTGGCTGCACCGACCATTCGACTCGGTTACGCAATTCAATTTGCCAGGTCTCCGCCTCCTTCCTGGGCGTTCGTTCCTCCGCGAGTGCACGGCGAACATGCCCTCTCCCTGCGCGAGGAAATCGCCTCCCTTCTAATCAAGGACGCGATAGAGCCTGTCCCTCCAACCGAAACGAAGAAGGGTTTCTACAGCCCTTACTCGTTGTACCCAAGAAAGGCGGTGGCATACTGAACGATCTTGGACCTGCGAAGTTTTCAGTCGGACCCTGTCCAAACTCCCGCTCAAAATGCTCACCCAGAAACAAATCCTATCTGGCGTTCGGCATCTAGATTGGTTCGCAGCGGTAGACCTGAAGGACGCGTACTTTCACGTCTCAATTCAGCCTCGACACCGACCCTTTCTACGGTTCGCGATTCGACGGCCAGGCGTATCAGTACAAGGTCCTCCCCTTCGGCCTGTCTCTGTCCCTCGCGTCTTCACGAAGGTCGCAGAGGCGGCTCTTGCCCCGCTACGAGGAGCGGGCATACGCATACTCAATTACCTCGACGATTGGCTCATTCTGGCCCCCTCGCAGGAATTACTATGCACACACAGAGACCAGGTGCTCGAGCACCTCCGCCGCTTGGGGCTTCAGGTCAACTGGGAGAAGAGCAAGCTCACCCCAGTCCAGAGCATCTATTTTCTCGGTTTGGAGTTAGACTCAGTCTCAATGACAGCACGTCTCTCCAACGAGCGTGCTCAGTCAGTGCTGGAATGCCTTGCTTCCTTCAAGCCAGGCACCGTGGTCCCGTTGAAACGTTTCCAACAGCTCCTGGGGCATATGGCATCCTCCGCAGCGGTCGCGCCACTAGGGTTGATGCATATGAGACCACTTCAGCATTGGCTCCAGACTCGAGTCCCGAGACGAGCATGGCGCCACGGCACGCACGGCGTGGAAATTACCACTGCCTGCCTCCAAACCTTCAAACCCTGGACAGACCTCTGCTTTCTTCGGGCAGGGGTACCCTTGCAGCAGGTGTCCCGTCGCGTTCTGGTTACAACCGACGCCTCAAATTGGGTTGGGGCGCCGTGTAACGGGCGCAGCAGCCGCAGGCCGGTGGAACCAAGGCCGCTGCGCTGGCACATCAACTGCCTAGAGCTGCTGGCCGTTCGTCTTGCCCTGAAGAAATTTCTTCCGATGATTCGTGGCAAACATGTCCTGGTCAGGACAGACAGCACCACGGTGGTGGCTTACATAAACCGCCAAGGCGGAGTACGCTCCCCCCACATGTCACAGCTCGCCCGTCGTCTCCTCCTTTGGAGTCAGACTGAGTCGCTGCGCGCCACTCGTATCCCCGGCAACCTCAATGTGATAGCGGACGCGCTGTCAAGACAAACCTTGCCTGGCGGAGAGTGGAGGCTCCACCCCCAATCGGTCCAGCTGATTTGGGACAGGTTCGGCAAGGCCCAGGTAGACCTGTTTGCCTCCCAGGAAACCTCCCACTGTACGCTCTGGTATGCCCTCACAGAGGCTCCCCTGGGGACAGATGCTCTGGCACACAGCTGGCCCGTGGGGCTGCGCAAGTACGCTTTTCCCCCAGTGAGCATTCTTGCACAGGTGCTATGCAAGGTCAGGGAGGACAAGGAGCAAGTCACTCTGGTGGCCCCCTACTGGCCCAACCGGACGTGGTTTTCGGATCTCACGCTCCTTATGACAGCCCTTCCCTGGCGAATTCCCTGAGGAAGGACCTTCTTTCTCAGGGACGGGCACGCTCTGGCACCCGCGCCCAGACCTCTGGAAACTCCACGCCTGGTCCCTGGACGGACGCGGAGGGTCTAGCCGGCCTACCTTTAGCCGTCATAGACACTATTAACCAAGCCAGAGCCCCTTCGACCAGGCATCTTTACGCCCTGAAGTGGCGTCTGTTCGCGAACTGGTGTTGTTCCCGAGCCGAAGACCCGCAGAAGTGCGCAGTTAGGTCAGTGCTCGTGATTCTTCAGGAGAGGCTGGAGAGGAGGCTGTCCCCCTCCACCCTCAAGGTGTATGTTGCTGCTATCGCGGCCCACCATGACACGGTAGACGGCAAGTCTCTTGGCAAGCACGACTTAATTCCTAAAAGGTGCCCGGAGGATGATTCCCTCCCGGCCTAACCTATTTCCCTCCTGGGATCTCTCGGTCATCCTGATGGGACTCCGGAGACCCCCCTTCGAGCTGCTTGACTCAGTTGGACTCAGGGCCCTCTCTCTCAAGACTGCCCTGCTGATCGCGCTCGCCTCCATCAAGAGGGTCGGGGACCTGCATGCGTTCTCTGTTAGCGACGCCTGCCTGGAGTTCGGTCCGGAAGACACTTTCGTGATCCTAAGACCGCTGACCGGCTACGTGCCCAAGGTTCCTACCACACCCTTCAGGGATCAGGTGGTGAACCTGCAAGCTGCCCCGGAGGAGGCAGACCCAGCCCTCTCACTGCTGTGTCCGTACGTGCCTTACGTATTTACCTGGACCGCACACAGAGCACCAGACACTCTGAACAGCTCTTCGTCTGCTTTGGGGACAGCAGAAAGGGAACGCTGTCTCCAAGCAGAGACTCAGCCCACTGGGTTGTCGATGCCATTTCCCTGGCTTATCACACCCAGGCCGTGCCCCCCTTTGCGGGTCCGAGCCCACTCCACCAGGAGTGTTAGCGTCCTCATGGGCACTGGCTAGGGGCACTGCCCTAGCAGACATTTGTAGAGCTGCGGGCTGGGCAACACCTAACACTTTTGCGAGATTCTACAATCTCCGAGTTGAGTCAGTTTCAGTCCCGTGTTCTCTCAGGTACCGAGCCCGTAGAACTCGGTGGCATGCCGACGATCTGACCGGGTGGGTCGCTTGCACCCAGCCCTTCCCCTAACCAGGGGAAACAGTGCGCCTTCTTCCCAGGAGATCCCAGGCTTGGGACACTGGTTGGCTCCTCCCTAGCCCTTGCGTGGTCGCAGTTCTCGTGGAGGGACTCGCCGACCCAAACCACGGCGGGTACCGCTAGCTACCCTGTACTGGTATAGGGGCCCCACAGGTAAGGCCTCCTGATCGGACTCCCCCTGTGTGTAAAACCACGGTTCTGTCCCCTCACGTGAGTTTACACCGTGTTTCCCTTAGGCAGTCACAGCTACCTCAGGTGCCGTGCTGTGTGCTCCCCCTCTCTGAGGCTGGTGCTACCACCGCACTACTGTTCCGCATAAGGCCTAGGTATAGGCCATGCGATGTATGTGCCACTCAAATTTGCCTCCCCTCCGGGTAGGTGTGGCCTCCGCAGGGTCTTCCCCGCCCTACCAAGGGCTAAGACCCCCTTCCCTCAATGCGTGTAAGGGCCCCGGCCGTAGTTGCCCTATGCGAGAAACATAGAGAGAAAAGAGGCACAGCCAGGCTGGCCCGTTCCCATGTTGGCGGCCGTCACCTTGTTCCCCCCTCCGGGGTAACGATAAGGAATCCTGATGGCTTAAATGGGGCATTGGGGAAGGGTACGTGTGGCCTGATACAGTTGGTCGTTCTGCACGTAGGAATACCTGCTCGCTCCTGTATCAGCGGATCACGTACACGGCTCAGCGCATGGCGCTTTTTAAGTGGACCCCTAGTGTCGTTCTCTGACACAACGTAAGAGAGCGACAGAAGGGGAACGTCTAGGTTACGTATGTAACCTCAGTTCCCCGATGGAGGGAACGAGACGTTGTGTCCCCCTTGCCACGTCGCTGAGCCGAGCCCCTGTTGTGGCCGGACCATTTCCGGCTCCTCAGAAAAATCCTGAATGAACTCCCGTATTTGCGCCGCTTAAATACCCGTATGTCCGGGGCGGACATGCAAATACTGGCTGCCAACTCTCATTGGCCTTTTTTCATAGTACAGAGGTGAATATCAGCGCTCAAGAGAGACCCCTAGTGTCGTTCTCTGACACAACGTCTCGTTCCCTCCATCGGGGAACTGAGGTTACATACGTAACCTAGACGTTACTTAACACAATTATAAAATGCTATTACATACTGATAAGTTAACACATCTTCCTTAGTAGTTAATTGTAGTGACTTAAGTGATAATGAAGAATTACCTATTAGTTCTGCAGTAATTCCTTATTAGTTATGCATTAAGTAAGATACAGTATTCTTAAGTATTACCGATCATTTTATAGTCCTGTCCATTCCACAGAAGATCTGTATATATTTATTTCCCTCTCGAGAGGTCTCTCCTATTGCGTAAGTAGCTTACGCTATGGGAAAAATCCGTTTCTCGAGAAATATTGAAGTCTTTATGTAAAACGCATTGCAGCTGCACAGCAGACAGCAATGAGCGAGGCAGCTCGGGCATTGGCTGTGCTGCGGCAACTTGCTCGAACCAATGACAGGGCGACTCTGAACGCGCGACCAATGAGCGCGCTTCACGCCCGCGCGCTCAGAGCACGCCAAGATTGGCGTTGCTAAGGCTATATATTAGGCACCCCGTCATGAGAGTTCTTTAGATTTAATCTCCTTCAGCAAAGACCTGCTCTTCGCTGGATCCTCAGGATTATTGGAGTCTTTACGCCCGCCGTCGACAAGCCTACAGCAGGACTGCTACGAGGACGCTGGCGCCTTCAGCCGCCTTCAAAGCCTTCTGCTACGCCATCCGGCGCGCATCACCATATATCCTTTACTAAGCAATAACTTTTCAAGTGTTCGCCTCTGCGACGCTTTTTTGTCCTTAGTAAAGAGCAAATTCGAGGCGTTGTTTAAAATGCCTTTGACCTGCGCCTCGTGCAGAGGCCCTCTTCCTGACGGGGACTGTCACATTATCTGCGCTCGCTGCCTGGGACCTGACCACGCAGAAGCTGCTCTCACTCGAGGTGGATGCCCCGAATGTGACTCCCTGGGCCTCACCGAGCTGCGCGCTCGCTTTGCCGCCTTCGCCGCGAACGAGCCTGCTACCACCGTGCTGCCATCCCCTCTGTTCGAGCCGCGCAAGAAAAAGCGCCGCTCACGGAGGCCGCCAGAGCATGCGGACTTCAGTGATGTCACGCCGGGCCAGTCTCCGCGTGCTTCACCACCACCCCGAGGACTCCCTGCCGCCAGTTCTATTCACGCCGGCAGACCAGCACCCCTCCGGAGCGCTGGGTCTCGTCTCGTTCGGCGCGTCAGGGGACGATGGTGAAAAGGATGACAGCCTTTCCATTGACGCTGCATCCGACAGCTGGCCGGGCTCGGCCTTTGACCCCGCGCCGTCGACACTAGCGGACACGAGCAGGGGCACCAGCATGGACTCAGAAATCGTCTGCATACTGTCCAAAGCCGTGGAAGACCTCAGGCTCGACTGTTCTTCTCCAGAAGAACCCGCCCGCAGCCGGCTGGACGAGTGGTTCCTGCAAGGGCGCCGGCAGGCCCCTCGACAGAGACCCTCCCCTTTCTTCCCCGAAGTTCACGACGAACTCACAAAGTCGTGGAAAGCCCCGCACTCTGCTCGCCTGAAGCCTTCTTTCTCTTCCTCGCTCTCCTCGGTGGATGGTGCGAGAGAAAGAGGCTACGAGGGAAACCTGCCCCTCGAGGAGGCTATGGCCAACCATCTGTGCCCACCCTCCACCGCTGGATGGAAAGACAAAGCTTCTCATCCCTCGAAGCCCTGCAGATCTACCTCAGCTCTCGCCGGTCGCGCATATGCCGCTGCCGGCCAAGCTGCGTCAGCGCTTCATTCCATGGCTGTTCTGCAGGTCTATCAGGCCAAACTTCTCCGCACCATGGACGAATCTGTACCTGAACCTGAGGCTTTCAAGGACCTGCGCAGCACCACTGATGTAGACCTGCGAGCCACAAAGGCCACCGCCCAATCCATCGGCCGGGCCATGGCTAACCTGACTGTCCTTGAGCGCCATCTGTGGCTGACGCTAACAGAAATGAAGGACGCGGATAAGGCGCCATTCCTCGACGCGCCTATCGCCCCAAGCGGCCTGTTCGGACCGGCGGTAAAAGAGTTCGCTGAACGCTTCACTGAAGCCCAGAAGAATTCGCAGGCTATGCATCACTTCCTGCCTAAGCGCTCCAGCTCGTCACAGAGCCGCCAGAGACCGCCTCAGCTGCAGCAGCGAGCCAGGGCGGCGCCTCCCGTCTCCCAGCCCAGACCTGAAACGGACGCTCGACGCCGCTCGCGTTCCGCTAACCGAAAGCAGCCGCCTGAGCGACGGGGACCTCGGCCCAAGATCGTGCTGAACCTGGAGCCTCGTAAGCCTTCCTAGCCATAGGAAGAAAGAGAGAGAGTGCGTGTCTCGCAAAAGCCGGACCACTCTCTCCAAAACGTGTAAAACATTACCCAGTCCACTTACAAGCAGCTGGAAATGTCTGTACAGCAGTCAATGGGCCAGTCACAGAACTCGCTCACCTGCAATCAAACACCGTTTTAACGGCAGCACGCAGAAATCACAAAAGAGTCATTTTCTGCCTGTGTCACTAAGGGGTCACGTGTCCACACTAAAGTGCGCATTCCCACATATCAATACTGTCCAAACAGTGCCGAATACTTCCCCAGCTCAAGCTGGAGGCCCCATAAATGTAGATCGTGTGCCTATTGTCATGTATGCACCACTACACACAAGCACTGTTCCCACAGTTATAAACACTTCCCCAGTAAAAGCGGGAAATACTATAAAGGTAACACGCGTGCCTGCTGTCATGCATGCACCCCTACACACAAACACTGTATGCGTGCCCAAAAACCCCCCGCCGCGAGCGGGAGGCTTTATGAAAATGCCTACTACGGTATATGCACCTCCACCCATAAGCGCTGCCCATACAGTTTCAAACAGTTCCCTGGCCCATGCCACGAGCATCACAGATGCGGCGTGCGAGCCAAGAAACTCCCCGCTAAGAATGGGAAGCTTTATGAATCACAATGTATGCACCCCCACCCGTAAACACTGTCTATACAGTTTCAAACATTTCTCCAGCTCATGCTGCGAGCATTACGGAGATAGCGTGCGTGCCTGTAATCTCACACGCACCCCCGCACTCGGCACTCAACAAAGCTGCTCAGCGCGCTCCCGCGCCTCTGAGAGCTGTAAGCTCAGTGTTAGCACAAGGCAATTCACCGGCAGGGTCCATACGTCACTGCGACACGCCCCCAGCCAGCATTCAGCCCATATCTGTGCGAGCAAAAGCCGGGGAAAAAATCCCTGACATGCCGAAATGGGTTTTGAACATAATAAGACACGGTTACTCGCTTCAATTCGCTCGCAGACCACCCAGCTTTTCAGCGGTGGTCGAGACGAAAGTGAGGAAAGATGTTTCACATGTTCTACGCACCGAGGTGCTCAAGCTGATAGAGAAGAGCGCTATAGAAACTGTCTCTCCCTCTATGAGCGAGGCGGGTTTTTACAGCCGCTACTTTCTCGTCCCGAAAAAGGACAGTGGCCTCCGCCCCATCCTAGATCTCAGACATCTGAACAAAGCTTTAATGATTCGCTCGTTCAGAATGTTAACGACCAAACATATCCTCGTGCAAGTTCGCCCCGGGGATTGGTTTCTATCAGTGGATTTGAAAGACGCTTACTTTCACATTCCGATAGTGCCTCATCACAGGCCATTTCTGAGATTCGCTTTCGAGGGACAGTCATACCAGTACACAGTACTACCATTCGGCCTATCATTGGCCCCCCGTACATTCACGTAATGTATGGACGCAGCACTTTCCCCCCTGAGACAGCGGGGAGTGCGAATACTGAATTACCTCAACAATTGGCTAATCCTAGCACAATCAGAGAGTCAGTTAACGACGCACAGATCTTGGATTATCAGTCATCTAGAATCTCTGGGTCTGAGAATCAATTTTGCAAAGAGCGTGCTATCCCCCAGAAAGAATATCTCTTTTCTGGGAATAGTGCTAGTCTCAGT
Source organism: Xyrauchen texanus (assembly GCF_025860055.1). Classification (NCBI taxonomy): domain Eukaryota; kingdom Metazoa; phylum Chordata; class Actinopteri; order Cypriniformes; family Catostomidae; genus Xyrauchen; species Xyrauchen texanus. The sequence goes on along the minus strand of NC_068298.1, from coordinate 19,657,864 downwards.
GCAGATGACGGCGCGCCTCTCATCAGAGCGCGCGCTCGCTATTCGGCGCCTTGCAACATCATTCAGAGCGGGCGCGCACGCCCCGTCAAACGATTTCAAAGGATGCTCGGTCTCATGGCCTCGGCATCAGCTGTACTCCAGCTAGGATTGTTGCACATGCGTCCTCTCCAACACTGGCTCAAGAGCCGTGTCCCCACTCACGCGTGGCGCTCGGGCCACTTTTTAATCAGAGCAAATCACGGCTGTATAAAAGCCCTGACGCCCTGGAAGGCCGTCGACTGGTATCAAACCGGCCGTGAGTCTGGGCATGAACACGCAGAGAAAAATGATCACGACAGATGCCTCCAAAATAGGATGGGGGGCCCTTTACGAGGGCAGGCCTGTCTCCGGTTTTTGGTCAAACCCGGAAAAGCGCCTACATATAAACTGTCTGGAAATGAAAGCGGTCGCCTTGGCTCTCAGAGCCCTGCTTCCGTACCTGAAAAACAAACACGTCCTGGTCCGAACGGACAACATGACGGTAGTGTCGTATATAAATCGCCAGGGTGGACTCAGGTCGAGCTCCCTGCACTCTATGGCCAGGGAGCTCATCTTATGGTCACAGCACAACCTGCGCTCGCTGAGAGCAGCGCATATGCCAGGCATCCTGAACCAGGGAGCGGACATGCTGTCCAGAGACAAGGTTCTCCCAGGAGAATGGTCTCTCCACCCCCTGACGGTCCAGTGGTTATGGCAAACCTTGGGCGAAGCAGAGGTCGACCTCTTCGCCTCCAGGGAAAATGCGCACTGCCCTCTTTTCTTCTCAAAGAGCACGGACGCTCTCGCCCAAGTCTGGCCGAGCCGCCCCTTGTATGCTTTTCCCCCGATCGCGATGCTACCTCACGTCATCAGTCGGATCAGGGAGGTGAAATGTGCAGTGCTCCTGGTAGCCCCACTCTGGAAGAACCAGACATGTTTTCCAGAACTGATGCAGATGATGCAATCTGCCCCATGGCCGATTCCGTTGAGGCTGGACCTCCTCAGGCAGGCCAACGGGATGATTCTTCATCCCCGCCCCGATCTGTGGGCCCTTCATGCATGGCCCCTCAACGGGTTCCAGAGAACCTCCCCAGCGGAGTGTTGAGAACCATCACTGAGGCGCGAGCACCCTCTACGAGGCGCTTATATGCCCAAAAGTGGAAAGTGTTCAGTGACTGGTGTGATACCAAGAGCTTGAACCCCAAATCGTGCGAGATACCAAGTGTACTCGCCCTTTTGCAAGAGCTGCTGGAGGCGGGCCGCACACCCTCCACGCTCAAAGTCTATGTGGCTGCCATAGCGGCGTCACACAATCCTGATAAAGGACGCTCATTAGGGAAAAACGACCTAATCATTCGTTTCCTAAGAGGCGCTAGGAGGATGAACCCTCCTCGCCCCCCCTCGGTACCGATCTGGGACCTGGCCACGGTCCTGGACGCACTCAAGAGTGCCCCGTTCGAACCTCTCCGAACCATGCACCTTAAACAGCTCTCGCTCAAAACTGCGCTCTTGCTGGCACTCGCCTCAGTCAAGAGAGTGGGCGACCTGCACGTGCTGTCATCAAGCGCTGCTTGCCTGGAATTTGGACCTAACGACTGCAGAGTTGTCCTTAGGCCAAAGCACGGGTATATTCCTAAAGTGCTCTCCACACCCTTCAGAGTACAGGTGATATCTCTGGCAGCGTTATCGTCTTCAGCAGACGAAAGCGATGCTAATTTACTCTGCCCGGTCAGGGCGCTCAGAGTATACTTGGAACGTTCTGCCCCGTTCAGACAGGCGGAAAAATTATTCGTATGCTTTGGCGGCCGCACTAAAGGTCTCGCAGTTTCAAAGCAAAGAATATCGCGCTGGATAGTAGATGCTATAGCGCTGGCTTATGAAGCCAAGGGCCTTCAATGCCCCTTAGGCGTCAGAGCTCACTCTACGAGGAGCATGGCCTCCTCGTGGGCGTGGTCGAGTGGGATACCCATTGAGGATATTTGTGCGGCGGCAGGCTGGGCCTCGCCTTCGACATTTATCAGGTTTTATAACCTACAGGTCCCCTCATTGCATTCCAACATTCTATCAGCCTGACTGTAGTATGGACTGGAGTACATATATGCTGAGCATTATCTCCTCCCTTATAAGGTCCGTCTCTGACTGACTTAGGGAGTTTTTTTATGCATATCAGTAAAAAGAAAAATCAGTACATAAGATATGTGCATGTGTTTTTACAATGATTGCCCCACCATGGGCCACCTTGGGGCAAAGGCTCTCTGTATTATCCCATTATATAGCTCGCCGTTGGCCGCTCGTTGAATAATCACTTTGCTTTAAGGCTCAGGCATCTGCCTCTGGCTTTATAGAGCGAAGTCAGCACGCACGGCGTTTTGCATGGTGTTCCCATAGCGTAAGCTACTTACGCAATAGGAGAGACCTCTCGAGAGGGAACGACTCGGTTACTAATGTAACCTCGGTTCCCTGAGAGGAGGGAATGAGTATTGCGTAAGCTGCCGTGCTTGTGCTTGGTCAGTCGTTTCAGTCGATTGAACCTAAAGAACTCTCATGACGGGGCGCCTAATATATAGCCTTAGCCATGCCAATCTTGGCGGGCTCTGAGCGCTCGGGCGTGAAGCGCGCTCATTGGTTGCACGTTCAGAGTCGCCCCGTCATTGGTTCGAGCAAGTTGCCGCAGCACAGCCAATGACCGAGCTGCCTCGCTCATTGCTGTCTGCTGTGCAGCTGCAATGCGTTTTACATAAAGACTTCAATATTTCTCGAGAAACGGAGTTTTCCCATAGCGTAAGCTACTTACGCAATACTCGTTCCCTCCTCTCAGGGAACCGAGGTTACGTTAGTAACCGAGTCGTTACATTTAGTGCACCTAAATTATTGATTGCTTTCAGGATGTGAAGAGACTTTCAACCAGCGTAACAAAAATTGTTTCTGGAAAAGATTGCACACACTAGCTTTAAATAAAGAAAGTGGTTTGAACACTGATATAATCACCAAAACCACTGCTAGACAAACCCTTGAAGATATGGGGATCAGAAATTAATTTTCAGCATTCAAGAAGAGGAAGTAAAAGTAGTGATGTTTGCTGAAAAGGCCTTTGCCTCAACACACTTTATGACTCTCTGTGTAGGTAGAAAACAAATGGGCAACTTTATAAAAATAAAATGAGCATGTTAGAAATGTTCTGTGTATGCAACATTTGTAGCCAGTTTATATTAAATGTTAATTTGCATTGGTTTCAGGATACAGTGATAAGGATTTTGAACAATTGATATATTCATCAGTAACAGTTCAACTGATGGTAAAAGCCTCCCTCCAAAAATATTTTGAAACCTGAACGACAGCCTTACATAAAATCTTGCTTATCTGTAGAGATTATGCCTTGAGCACATTGCTTGCACAGATTTCCAGGATAAATAAAGGTTGGTGGATCACAGGGTGACAGGGCTATTTTTATCCTGCACGTCCTTCCTTAATAGAATATCAATAATTTGAAAAGCAAGCACAATACATCATTATGACCTTCTGAGTATGTGTAGCCTACCGCTGTGTCCTCCTAGTCTTAGTTCAGCTCTAACCCTACTGGCATTGTGAGATAAACACACATGGCTTCGACTTCTATAAAAGCCACATCCTGTCCTCTTATGAAGCGCTCCCACCCCAGTTCCTCCACCCTTCTTGCAATCAGGATGGTCACCCCAACACACAACACATGTCCATGACCCTGACTTTGGGTGTGCCTGAGGGAAACAGGGTTTAAAGGGAAGATATAGAAAATGCAGTTACAATGACATTGTAAAAGAACAGAACAGGAGATCAGGATGTTCTAAAGGTTTCGTGGTCTTCACGACATGTTTGTCTGTTGGGTGAACAAGCTGACATGTGTGATCGGGAAGTTCACTTTAAACATGTTTTCTGTTTACCTTAATGATATCCAAAGAAAGAAACTCGTACTCTTTTCCAAAACCTAGTATGCTGCCTATGGAGGCGGCATTTTAAAGGCTTTGTCATAATCGTAAGTGCATAGGATTCAATTTGCAGATGAAGCATAAAGACAAAAAAAGCACAAAGATAAAAAGAAACATGCAGTTCCGCTTAGGCTGGTCCAAAAGGTAGTGAACTGAATTATTGCATGTAACCTTCATGAAGAAGGCAAATTTTAGAATGCTTTGTGAAAAGCTCAGAGAAAAAATAAATCCAAGGCGGTGGAAAAGGCGAGCAAAATGTTTATTATGAATAAACAACAAAAACAAGTGCTAAAAATAGTTATATTTCATTAAAGACGGATTATTTTAACCAATATTTGTGTGTGCTACATACTTGTATGAATATTAGAGTATTGCCTCATATGCTTAGCAACATACTAATGTCACACAGTAGCTAATGTAGATTACTATTGGTGTGAGTTGTTGCATATGTTGATCATTCCAAATCAGTCCACATCACTTTTGAAGGCCTTAGAAGGTTGCTGCCTACTGTTTGTTGGCAGAAGCATTTATACAGCCTACTGGGCTTTGGAATAATGTGTGTGACTAGGTTTGCAAATTCTGGTTCTTTTTTCTTTTTTTTTTCTTTTCTCCACATTTCTCCCAAATTTGGAATGCCCAATTTCCAATGCGCTATAAGTCCTTGTGTAGTGACTCAATCCAGGTGGTGAAGGACGAATCTCAGTTGCCTCCGCGTCTGAGATATTCAATCTGCGCATTTTATCATGTGGCTTGTTGAGCACGTTACCGTGGAGACATAGTGCGATTGGAGGTTTCACGCTATACCCCGTGGCATCCATGTACAATTCACCACGCACCCCACCAAGAGCGAGAACAACATTATAGGGATCACAAATAGGTTATCCATGTGACTCTACCATCCCTAGCAACCAGGCCAATTTGGTTGCTTGGAAAACCTGGCTGGAGTCACTCAACACACCTTGGATTTGAAATCGCGACTCCAGGGGTGGTAGTCAGCCTTTTACTCGCTGAGCTACCCAGGCCCTCACAAAATTCTGGTTCTTATCATTATTACACAGATGTAAACATAACAGAGAACACAACACAACACAACTAAGCCTTGCTTAGTTAAGTTGGCTTGTGAGAGCCAACTTACTGAAATCCTACTTAAACTTATTATTATTCCGATTCTTCTTATTCTTCTTAGCGGTGAAATTTCTATATCTATCTCCTCCTAGAGCTTTAACTCCACATACTCCAAACTCGGCACAGACACTCAAACTGTTCTGACTCGAGTTGCTATATCTTTTCTAACTGATCGGACTTACGGTTTTCCTAAAAATGACGATCAAACTCGGAAAAAACTCCCATTGACTTAACATTGCGGAATGTTCAGAAATTCAAATTCCAATTGACATTTTCACACATACAGACAAAAAGGGCCTGTCAGCCCTGCATCTCTCCCTCTCTCTCTCCCTCAGAGGATTTATTTTATCAAGCAGCCAAAAAGTAATGACCTAAAATCTTCATAGCCACACCCTAAAACATGCTATGGTAACTGCCTAGCAACCAGATGGGGTTAAAAACTAACTGCACCTTCAGCTCCTCTTGTGCCTGTGTACAAACATGAAGACTGTAACAACTTTTTGTCATTTTTTGTAAACAAAGTACACAACATTAGGGCCAGTGTCAAAGCCCCCCTAATCACTGTGTGTTTTACTGAATGCTCAATGGTGTTATCTTGGTCGTCTTTTACTCCTGTTAGCCTACAGGATGTGAAGACATTAATAGGAAATATGAAACCAACTTCAAGCCCCGCTGACATTGTTCCAACACCACTGTTGTTGAAAATGTTTGATATCGTTGGCCCCTGTGTGGTAAAAATAATTAATTTGTCACTTACATCTGGCTCAGTCCCCAGCTACTTCAAACACGCTGTGGTAAACCCGATCCTTAAAAAGCCCAATCTCGACCCTTCAGAACCTAATAATTATAGGCCCATATCAAAACTTCCATTTATTTCAAAAATTTTGGAAAAAGTAGTGGCATGCCAGCTGACTTCCTTTATGGAGCAGCACAACCTATTTGATATTTTTCAGTCTGGTTTCCGGAAAATGCACTCCACTGAAACAGCTCTTATCAAAGTCTCTAGTGATGTGATGATGGCAGCGGACACTGGCCGCTACACTGTACTTGTACTTCTCGATTTGAGTTCTGCCTTTGACACGGTAGATCACAGTATACTGATCAACCGGCTTCAAAATGAGATGGGACTATCTGGATCTGTCCTACAGTGGTTCTCTTCCTATATTCAAGACAGAACCTTTAATGTTTCTATAAACAATGTACAGTCAGATGTGACCAATTTGTCCTGTGGAGTGGCACAAGGGTCAGTTTTGGGGCCTATTTTGTTTTTACTGTACATTTTGCCACTTGGTCATATTATGGGTTGTTTTAAGGATGTATCGTATCATCTTTATGCCGATGATGTCCAGTTGTATTGTTCTTTTAATGATGCTGAGTTCCATCGATTGTCACTGTTCTTAGAGTGTGTGTCCTCTATCAAAGACTGGCTGGCCACAAACTTTTTGCAGATAAATGCAAGTAAGACTGAAACATTGATCTTTGCTCCAGACCATAAGATCCCGGTGATCAAACAGCACCTTGGCTCCCTTGGCTCCTCTGTCAAATCCAGCCTCAGAAACCTGGGGGTTGTGTTTGACCAGGCCATGTCTTTGGAGATACACTCAAAACAGCTTGTCCGAAACTGCCTCTATCACCTCAGGAATATCTCTAAGATACGTAAAATGTTGTCAAAGAAGGATCTGGAAATTATTATTCATGCTTTCATATCAACTAGACTTGATTATTGCAACTCTGTCTTTACCTTCATGAATAAGTCTGCTGTGAACAAGCTGCAAATGGTTCAAAATTGTGCTGCTAGACTTTTAACTGGTGCCCCAAGAAGGTCTCATATCACTCCCGTTTTGTTGACTCTCCACTGGCTCCCTGTAAAATATAGGATTGATTTTAAGATTTTAGTGCTGACTTTTAGGGCATTAAATAGTCAGGCCCCACAGTACATCAAGGTCCTTTTGAGTCAGCACTCCTCTAGCCGCACTCTTCGGTCTTCTGGCCAGAACCTTCTTATGGTCCCCAAGACTCGTTATAAAACCCGTGGGGACCTGTCTTTTCAGTCTGTTGCCCCCAGACTGTGGAACGCCCTGCCCCTGTCTCTGCGTCTGGCTGACTCTGTTGACTCTTTTAAAAAAGATCTGAAGACTTGTTTATTTAAGAAGGCTTTTGGTTGATGGGTTTTAACTAGTGTCACTTTGATTTTACATATGTATTGTATATATTTTTATATTGTTTATATAAGATTTTGCTTTTACCTTTCTCGTGTACAGCACTTTGTGATTTTATCTGTGAAAAGCGCTTTAGAAATAAACTTTACTTACTTACTTACTTACCCTAGCAACCGAGTAACAAATCACATATCTCTGCACCAGAAAATCGTAGAGACTTCTGGGTTGGTTTATTTCAATCAGGATGGCAAGAAGACTTGATAAGTATCACTATGGTATCTGCCTAACAACCAGATGGGGTTACCCTAGCAACCGAGTAACAAATCACATATCTCTGCAACAGAAAATCCTAGAGACTTCTAGGTTGATTTATTTCAATCAGGATGGCAAGAAGAGTTGATAAGTATAACTATGGTAACTGCCTAACAACCAGATGGGGTTACCCTAGCAACCGAGTAACAAATCACATATCTCTGTACCAGAAAATCGTAGAGACTTCTGGGTTGATTTATTTCAATCAGGATGGCAAGGACACTTGATAAGTATCACTATGGTAACTGCCTAGCAACCAGATGGGGTTACCTTAGCAACCGAGTAACAAATCACATATCTCTGCACCACAAAATCATAGATACTTCTGGGTTGATTTATTTCAATCAGGATGGCAAGGAGACCTGATAAGTATCACTATGGTAACTGCCTAGCAACAAGATGGGGTTACCCTAGCAACCGAGTAACAAATCACATATCTCTGCACCAGAAAATCACAGAGACTTCTGGGTTGATTTATTTCAATCAGGATGGCAAGGAGACTTAATAAGTATCACTATGGTAACTGCCTAGCAACCAGATGGGGTTACCCTAGCAACCGAGTAACAAATCACATATCTCTGCACCAGAAAATCATAGAGACTTCTGGGTTGATTTATTTCAATCAGGATGGCAAGGAGACTTGATAAGTATCACTATGGTAACTGCCTAGCAACCAGATGGGGTTACCCTAGCAACCGAGTAACAAATCACATATCTCTGTACCAGAAAATCGTAGAGACTTTTGGGTTGATTTATTTCAATCAGGATGGCAAGGAGACTTGATAAGTATCACTATGGTAACTTCCTAGCAACCAGATGGGGTTACCCTAGCAACCGAGTAACAAATCACATATCTCTGCACCAGAAAATCGTAGAGACTTCTGGGTTGATTTATTTCAATCAGGATGTAAAGGAGACTTGATAAGTATCACTATGGTAACTGCCTAGCAACCACATTGGGTTACCCTAGCAACTGAGTAACAAATCACATATCTCTGCACCAGAAAATCATAGAGACTTCTGGGTTGGTTTATTTCAATCAGGATGGCAAGAAGACTTGATCAGTATCACTATGGTATCTGCCTAACAACCAGATGGGGTTACCCTAGCAACCGAGTAACAAATCACATATCTCTGCAACAGAAAATCATAGAGACTTCTGGGTTGATTTATTTCAATCAGGATGTAAAGGAGACTTGATAAGTATCACTATGGTAACTGCCTAGCAACCAGATGGGGTTACCCTAGCAACCGAGTAACTAATCACATATCTCTTGATTTGTAGATTCAAAAGAACCGGCTCATTAGAGTCATTCATTTGGGAATCAGACTACACTGGACACACTGTATGTTTCACACTGTAGATTCAAAAGAACCAGCTCATTAGAGTCATTTGTTTGGGAATCAGACTACACTGGTCACAATTTAAGTTTCACATTGTAGATTCAAAAGAACTGGCTCATTAGAGTCATTAATTTGGGAATCAGACTACACTGGTCACACTGTATGTTTCACACTGTAGATTCAAAAAACTGGCTCATTAGAGTAATTTGTTTGGGAATCAGACTACACTGGTCACACTGTATGTTTCACATTGTAGATTCAAATGAACCGGCTCATTAGAGTCATTCATTTGGGAATCAGACTACACTGGTCACACTGTATGTTTCACACTGTGGATTCAAAAGAACCAGCTTTAAAATTCAAATTAATTTAAACTATAAACTACTTTAAACTATAAACTACTTTAAACTATAAACTAATTTAAACTTCAAACTACTTTAAACTTATTCAAACTTTCTGGTCCAAACTTTCACAAGCCAACTTAAAGTTTGTACTCAAACTTTTTAATCTAGTTCTTAACTGTAGTTCTGCTCCAAATTTGCAAAAAGTTTGTTATCTTTTTTCCAACACTCCTCTTTTCCATTTGTAAGACTTCATATACCACTCTCCAGAGAGTTTTAGACTTTCAGGAGTTGAGTTGTAGATGTAGACAGCCGCCAGATGGTTTATGGAAAGGACAGACTATCTGCTAAGAGACTTTGGAACGTGTTCTATACAGACAGCAGGGTGGATGAGGTGCATGTTCCAGTCACATAGTTTTATAACCATTAAATGCAGCAGAAAATTGCTATCCATTTATTTTAGACATCAGAACATTAGCCTAATAATTTATTGTGGAAAAAGCAAAATGGCTGAAGACACAAGCTTTCTACTGTATATTTAAAACTTTTAAAATTCTCATCAAGAGTTTAGATTTAAACATCTAAATTGGGTCATTGTCATTGGACCAAGAATACTTGAATGTGTCTGTAATGATGTCTGTAATATTCAGTGCTTCTCCAGATGGAATGGCCAAATCCAGCTAACAAGGGTATTTTTCAAAGAACAGGGCCTGTTAAAATCATTCTACACCACCCTAGTCATAAAATGACAATTACATAGGAAGTCTCCTGTAAAGGCTTGACCAATGGATATCGTAGAACAGAATATGCATTTGTATTCATGTGTTAGCACTAATAGTAGTGATTGTTCCTTTTTTTGTAGCACAGCCTTGCTCTGACCTCATTGCACATCCTGTTCTTGTTCAAGACCAGGGTGAGCTGTTCAGAACCTGTAACACTAAGTGACCTGTTAAAGGAATGTATTTGAAATGATAAAGGATTACTTCCAGCTATTCCCTATTGCTCTATCTGCCAGTGCCAAGCCATTCTTTTGCCAAAAAAAAAGAAGCACACTATATTACAAGTGAAGTCAACATGATCCTAGTTTTTTTTTTTCTTGGCGTTCTTGGCATTTTCAATGTTGTAAAACATATTGTAATTGCATATTGCATGCATGGGTATAGAGAGTAAAGTGCATGTGTCTGCATGTGAGGGCCTGTTTGTGGTTTAAACAGCACACACATTAACACTATACCCCTATAGGCAGATGGCAAGACAGAAGAACAGCATATGATCTATTCATATCAAAGAGCAACCAAGAATGTATAAACATTTACATTATGTCATATTGGATGGTAAAACCATCTAGAGAACAGTAAACAAACAAAATCCTAATGAACAATCCAGGAGAATATACTAGAGAACACAGAAGATTAAAAAAATCAAGGTGAACTTCTGTACTCATTTTCAGCTATTTTTTTGCTTTCCTTAATCTGGTTGATTGAATGTACTCTTTACTTGGTCATAACTTTGTACCTGATTCTCAGGAAAAGCATATAGTCAGCAATTTCCCTGTTTCCAGTGCAACATGTGCCTTTATAATCTCTAAACAAATGTGAGGAATTAAGGGAATGTCAAGAGAGGCACTGGCATTTAATTTCAGTGTTGTTCAGTTTGCTGCAGGTTCTTTAATGCAGTTGTTGTGCTGGGATCACAAAAACATATCTTAATTGTCATGCTCACCCAAAAATCAACAAAATGTTGTAAGACTTTCCTATCTAACACCCTTAATGCACTTTTGCCTCTGGAGCTCCTTAAGGCATGGACACAATTTTACACTCCAGTGCCGAGTGCTGAACACAATAAGACTGATTGCCATATTTTTGAACAGACTCACCTTAAAAAATAAACAGCACAATTTGACATTTATTCTCCTGGGCCAACAATGGACTGAATATCTGTGGAATACTGTGTGTCAGGGGTCTAAAAGAAAGTCAACAGTATTATTTGATCTCAAACAAATGTTTGTGAGAAAACAAATTGTTAAATAAAATACGCATTTCAAGTTAAGCTCAATTGACAACATTTGATGTTAATGATGATTACCATAAAAAATGATTTCCACCTTTAAACAAAAAACAATTTATAAAAAAAAAAAAGAAGAAGATAAATCTTGGGCACTTACGACATAAATGAATGGGGCCAATCCAGAAATGTTAAAATATTCACTGTTTGAAAAGTATAGCCACAATACATGAACAATAAGTGTTAACATAAGATCACTTACTAACCTTTTCTGTGTAAAATCTTGTATAAGTAATATTCAATTTTACAACTTCGTTGCTATGACAGCATAACATTGTAACTGTCACGATTCCCTTGTTGTCTGCCCTGGGTTTCACTTGCATCTGTCCACAACTACACTTCCCATGATCCCCGGCCCTCATCACTGCCAGCCCTGTGTCATTGTGCTCACCTGATTGTAGTTTGTCATCATCATGTCTCCAGTGTATATAAACCCTGTTTGTTCTCCATTCCCTTGTCTATCGTTGAAGTTTGTGGACGCCTGTTTCCGTGGTTTTTGTATGTTTATCCTTCTTGTTAAATGGTTTCCGTGTTTTTGGTTTATTTCCCCATTGCGGGTATTTCCTTTGTTTTGGTTTTGTCTAAGTTTTCCCCGTGTTAATAAAGTTACACTGCGTTTAGATCCTGTCTCCACGTCTGCCTTCATCTGCAAGTGTAACAGAACGATAGACCGCAAATGGATCTAGCGGTGCAACGTGCAAACTTCCTGCTGCTCAGCTTGAAGCAAGAGGACCGTCCATTGGATGACCACATCCGCGACTTCATCAAACTGGCGAATATCTCAGACTTCCCGGACTTATCCCTGGTGGTATTCTTCAGGGGCAATTTACATGTTTCGCTCAAGGAGCGGTTGCCACCGGCGACGCACGGCTGGACGCTACGGGACTACATAGAGGCGACTTTATTGGTCTGTGGTTCACCGTTCACCGTGGGCGTCGCTGAGGAGGATCCTACCTCTCCTCCCTCAGTGGTGACTCCAGTCGCCCATGGTACTTCCTGTCACGCCATCCCCATCTGTCAGCGAGCTCACCCCCACGCCAGTCACTTCCCTTGAGCCAGTGCGGTCAACCTCGTCTGCCCGGAGGAGGAAGAGAAGATGGGCTTCCGTCTCCCAGCCCACGCCTGCCCCGGTCAGCGAGCCAGAGCCCACGCCTGCCCCGGTCAGCGAGCCAGAGCCCACGCCTGCCCCGGTCAGTGAGCCAGAACCCACGGTCAGCGAGCCTGACGCCACGCCAACCACGCACAGCGTTCCAGCGTCGCCAGTCTCACCCTCCCGGAGGAAGAGGACAAGGGGAAAGTCCTCAGCTATCCGACCTCCGCCTCCCGCAGCTCCGTCCCCATAACCCCCCGCGGCTCGGCCCTCAGTGTCCAGCAGACCCAAGCTCCTGCATACCACGGCTAACCAGCCAGACCCTCGACCGTCCCAGAGCCAGCGCCGTCCAAGAGCCAGCGTCTCTTGAGCCTTCCAGGGCTCCGCCTCTCAAGTCTCTTGAGCCTTCCAGGGCTCCGCCTCTCAAGTCTCTTGAGCCTTCCAGGGCTCCGCCTCTCAAGTCTCTTGAGCCTTCCAGGGCTCCGCCTCAAGTCTCTTGAGCCTTCCAGGGCTCCGCCTCTCAAGTCTCTCGTCTTCTAGGGCTCCTCCTCCCGAACCTTCCAGGGCTCCGCCTCTCAAGTCTCTCGAGCCTCCCAGGGCTCCTCTCGAGCCTCCCAGGGCTCCTCTCGGGCCTCCCAGGGCTCCGCCTCTCTAGTCTCTCGAGCCTCCCAGGGCTCTTCCTCTCGAGCCTCCCGAGCCTTCCAGGGCTCCTCCTCCCGAGCCTCCCTGGGCTCCACCTCTCAAGTCTCTCGAGCCTCCCAGGGCTCTTCCTCTCTAGCCTCCCGAGCCTTCCAGGGCTCCGCCTCTCAAGTCTCTCGAGCCTCCCAGGGCTCCTCTCGGGCCTCCCAGGGCTCCACCTCTCAAGTCTCTCGAGTCTTCCAGGGCTCCTCCTCCCGAGCCTCCTAGGGCTCCGCCTCTCAAGTCTCTCGAGCCTCCCAGGGCTCCTCTCGAGCCACTCAGGGCTCCGCCTCTCAAGTCTCCCGAGCCACCCAGGGCTCCGCCTTCCGAGCCTCCTAAGGCTCCGCCTTCCGAGTCTCTGCCTCCCGAGCCTCCTATGGCTCCGCCTCCCAATTCTCCTAGGGCTCCGCCTCCCACGGCTCCGCCCCTTGAGCCTCCCACGGCTCCGCCTCCGGAGTCTCCCGAGCCTCTCACAGTTCCGCCTCTGAAGCCTCCCTCGGCTCCGCCCCCTGAGCCTCCCACAGCTCCGCCAACCACGGCTCCGCCTCCGCAGCCTCCCTCTGCTCTGCCTCCTGAGTTTGAAGTTGACTTCGTGCCCATTTACGCCACAACTAGGCTAAGTTTAAACTTTTGTATAGCTGGTGTAACCGGCTCCTGATCTTTATATCAAACTTTTCTTTTTTCTTCTATTTTGCAGTACAAGCTTGTCCAGAGTTTTCTTAAGCCGTTTGGAGTGTGATGCAGCACATGTTTCCTTGGCAATGAAGTGGAGGCTGATGTTTGTGCAGCTTTCTGCAATGCACTGAGTATGAAGATGTGATTGTTGTATGGTTCTAGGTTGAACATGTTTGCCTCAAGTTCCTTGAATGCAGAACCACCATGGAGTTCCAGAACATTTGTGGGGACAGAGATGGGCCTTGAGTGTGTGCTGTTGAAGAAATCTCTCAGCTGTCTTGCAGACTTTCAGGACGCTGTCTGACGGTCTTATAAATCCACCTCAGGACTTCATGTCGATCAGTGTGTTCATCTTGGGAAGAGCTCTCGACACTGAGTGTTGATAAACAGGTAGTGCACAGAATCATCTTCATAGTAGTTTTAACTGCAAAGCCTGCTATGTGCCCTACCACAGCCTCTTTGAACATGGACAAGCTGGGAAGACATACAGTGATGTTTTTCTGTGTCTTCTGTTTCAGGCTGAACGTCACTGCCTGAAATGCCAGCATATCAGAAGATGCTGCCTCCAGTGTCACTGTGCTATCCGGTGGAGAACTGTTGCCACTAGCTCTGATGGCATGTCTTGCTACCATTCTTTTGAAAGCTGAATAATGTGGCATTGTTGTTAAATCCGTTGGCAGATTTGTTCCCACATATCTGCAAATTTTTATTGTATTGTTCAGTTTAAGTCAATTTTGTGTGTACTTGCAAGCTTTTGTTATTGAACAAATAAAGTTCCTTGTGTGCATATGTCAATAAACTTATTTCTAATTATGATTTAAAAGATCAGGGGATTGTTGAAATAATTAAATTCTCACAAGCTGGTATGTACATATTCCAGAAATGAATGCAAATGGATAATTCCATTAAGTAAATGTAAATTAATTTATGTGTGGTGTGTGTGTCACACTTTATATGAACTTGTGTGTATACTACGTTTTTATATTTGATTCTTCTGGATTTATTCTGAAGAGGTACTGTCTAGTTACAATATCAACACAAAGCTAGTTGTTTTTATTAACAACTTAAAATTTGTTGATGTGCATGCCCCCCCTAAATTAGTTCACATTTACTATACAGTATAATCTAGTCAAAAATGGTTGATAATGTTGGCAAATTATGCAGTTGTATAACTTGTCAACATTATGAACAATGAGCATCAACAGATTTAAACTATGAAGGCAGAGAAACATTGCATCCTGTAACAATCTGCAGATGGATAACTTTGCTTTAAAAAGGGGAAATAATACACTTTGGTGTTGTATTTTTACTGTTGATTATTAAAGATTATGATCGTTATGTCCACTCTACATGGGGATAACGACTAATGTGTGCTTAATATGTACATAGTCATAAGTGGGCACTTTAGCCGCATCCTTAAGTGAGTGTTGTTTTGCGGTTAAATGCTGCACATGACGTGATGCCCTCTGTCGGTAGGGAATAGTAAGATGGCCGCCAGAGCACTTCCGGTAGCTTCACCTACTGCTGGCAGTTTAGAATTCTATGAGCAATCCAGTTATATATATATAGATCAGTGGTCCAAGTACATCTCTAGGCTTTTGCTCAAAGTGCTTGTGTAATGGTTAAATACTTTGGGTAATCCTATTGCAAATCGATTTAGACTCAAAGATGGTTCTTAAGGCATTGTCAACAGACTCCATAAAGTTCATTTTCACTGTATTGATCATTCTGTCACTTTACTCACCAACCTGTGTCATGTTTTATGTCACACTTACCACCTGACCCCTCTACATTCTGGTTTTACAGCCCGATAACAGTGGAAGACTGTTATTGTTGCTATTTTATGGGCGTCTTTCCAACATTTAAAAATAGCAGTGAGTCATTTCAAGCACTTCCTCTGTTGAGGAAGAGCTGGAGCAGGGATTACTGAGTGTTGAGGAGAGTGCTCTGCGGGTGATTGCACCTAGGGGCAATTGTGTATTCAGCACTGCTGAGTTCCCACCAGATCTGCCCCTGACACTGCAGCTCAGTGTACAGAGTAGAGTCACCACCCAAGGATTTCAGGTTTGAAATTACATGAGAGGGGAGTAAAAATGGACAGAATTTTTATTTAGACTAAACTATTGCTTTGATTAGCATTCAAGTTGTAATGTGCATTGGTCCTTTTTAAGTTAAAAGTAAGGTCACTCAAATGAAACTTAATGCAACTATTGTTGACCATGGACTGTGCACCAAACAATGTATCTATCTGTATTCTGGTATTCTGGAGTGCTTTTCAAATTTTTTATGCAAGAGCGGGTAACGTTTACTTTTTTATGCCCCTATTAATCAGCATTGGCCACGCTGGAATGACTTTGTACCAGGGAAATGCAGATATATTCAGACACAGGTTTTGTTTCTGCATATCAGTCCAGAGCTCAGCAGTTCTCTCCATTTGAGAACCTCACAAACTACAGATTCCCACCACAGAAACTTTTAATTAGGTCTCCTGGAACCTAGCCCTCCATCTCAGAACAGTCCATTGTTATGAGAAAAAGAACACCTCGGATTAACAGTCTCACTTTGACTGGAACAGATTACAAAATCCTCTCATTTTATTGACTTTTGTGTCCTTTTATTAATTGAGCGCATGGAAGGGGTCTTCAAGCCATTTCAAGCCAAGGACTCCTTGGTGAATAGTGAACTTGAACAGGGACCCTGTAACATATATAACATTTGAGTGTAGAGTGTTACAATTTATGTCTGGAATATAATAATTCTGTATAGTACCATATTAATGTTTTTAATGTAGTTTGAAATTAAGCAGGCATGGGAGAGACAGTCTCCTTCAGCAATTTAGGTGCCATAGATTTGTTTTTATGACTCTCTAATGGCTTGGTGGGGGATCTCTCTGATCTGTGGAATGTGATGTTGTGTTCATATGATGGCTTTGTTTGTGGATAATCCTACAGTCTGAAACACTCAGTTTTAAGCTCTCTGGCCCTTAAAGACTTCAAAGTAAACGGACACTATTATGATTGGCTAACATCATGCACCCCCTGCAATACAGTCATATTTGAAACTCAATCGTAAGAAAATGAACAACAAGCTCCACAACATTTTAAAACTAAATTTCAGGCTTTACACCTAACAAAAAACCCATATATTGCATCTGAATACATTAAGCACAGGAACACCTTAACTATAAAACAGTCTCCATAATAATGGAGCCATCATGTCAGCGCACACCTGCATCTCAGTGGGGTTGAAAACTGTTGTTACAGTTTACATCATAAAAGATGTATACAAAAATGGCGACACTTTGTGCTGCTGAGAAGTGTGCTTAAACTTACATTTTGCCAATTTTTGAGCAATGGTACATCTGATGAGTGCTGCAACAAATAAAGGTAATCCCACATGCGATCTCTCTCAGTTTCTGAGTTTCTCTCTTTTGCTCACTCAAACACAACCTCACACATATTACTCCAATCCTTATTACTCCAGTAAGTGTTCCAGTAAAGCAGTTCAAGTCTCCCAGTCCTCCGTTGCTAGTTCTAATGTGACTTTTCCAACTAGCAACGAAGGCTCGGGCTGTATCAAAGCAAGGTGCTGAATCTGTGGCGGAAGAATCTAATTCCTCTCACAAGAGCGTTTAAAGTACAAAAAAACAGAAAATGTCTTGACATAAAACCCTGAATGATGTCTTAAGGTGTGGTAACCGTGGTATAAGCAGAGTATGATTCCGGCCATTTAATTATTGAAAAATAATGCACACCCATTGCATAAATTGTAAGTGGTTAAAACACAGCATGGTATGAAAACAAGCTATAACCTACTGTCATTGTATTTACATTGCTACACAATCCCAAGGGAATGTGGAAGAAAATGTGAACTTTTGAAAATGTGAAAAAAAAAAAATACAGTTTTTATCTATTTCAGCCAAACTCTGAGCTAAAACACTGAAGCAATAGGATTCACTTGTCACAATTCAAGATAAGTGTACGTTTGTCATATTGTCATTGGTCCACATTGTATCTTCTAAAAAAAGTGCTAAGAGTGGTCCATTACTACAATGGGATGGATTTCATTGAAAAGCACTACCAAAACAAGGCTAAATACAGGTGGTGTTTGTAGACTTGTGAAATCCTCCTTGTAGATACGCCCAGCCATTACAAGATGTTCATTGCCTGAGGTGTCATTGCAAGAGTTTTGGGACAAACTGTCTTCAACATAAAAGGTATTTTATACAGTAGCCCCGGAACGTATTTGGACCTTAAAAATGTATGAATGCCTTAGCATTAAATTACAAAATATTAAACCCAGTGGCATTTCTTTTTACAAACATAAACCACAAACACACTTTTCAAGCAAAACACAAAAATTAGTGTGTTAGGTTAATTTGATTAAATTAAGACAAAATGTACTTGGACGCTTTCTGGTTGTCAAACTTTGTAGATCTAGTTAAACTACACCTGCTATTATGCCTAGAACACAAGTGTGAACTTTTCCAAAAGTGTCTAAGTAATTTTTGTGGCTGCATAATATACTGTCCATTGCATTATGTAAGACACACAATAAAATAAATGATTACGTACAAAGGAATATTGCATGTATCAATTGACACATGGTAAAGGACACATTTTATAGAAGGATTCCATTATTCATTGCACATTTTAAAATGTTGTTAAACTCTACCTTGCCAGAAACGATACGTCATCTGAATATAATTTAGGAAAACTAGCCTGATTTTTATATCTTAAGTACTAATGTATACAGAGAAGGAACAAGTGTTCCAATTCATATCCAAGAGCGGATATTTCCCAGGTATCCTGAGAGAATGGGGAGGAAATGACTTGACCATCTGTCTGCTACATTAGCAGATTTACACACATATATCTTGCAACAACTGTGATAGAAAGTAGAGCAACTCTGCGACATCTCACCCTTGTTTATCCTGCCTCTTCTATCACTAACTTTCGTTTTTCCCTTCCTGCTTTGGTTCATCACTGTCCTCATCTTGGCATATAGCCCTGCTCCCACTTTCATGCATTCACCCACCCTTCCCAAGTCTCTCACTGTATTTATCTCATACAATTTGACTATTTCATGGTAAAAATATGCTTACATTTCATGCTATGACATTGTTCTTTCATTCCATTCTACAGACACATATTTGACCCCAGAAACATAAAATTTCTGCCCAGCCTCTTTCCATCACTCTCTACCCCTGGTGGTTATTAAGGGCCAGGGGCTAAGCTTCCCTGCATGGAATGCCTTTGTCCACTTCGAACAGACAATGCATGCAGACGTGTCCTTGAATGTATCCGCAACATAACATCTGCCCTCATTTAAAGATTTAAAGGTATTACCTATTGAGACCCAAGCATGACTGCTGTTTGCTTTTTGCCAGTACCCTTTCAGATTTGATTGATTTGTAACTTGTAGCACCTAATAAACATGCAAAAAAATAGCATATTGTTTTCCTAAAATGTATGTCCACATATCTGGACAGCGGGAATAACATGTGAAATATAAAATATTACCAAGCAATAGAAAGTCTTTTCTTTTCTTTTTTTAATTGTTTATTGTGTATTTTTTTTTATTTTTTACTTTGGCAACAAAATCTTAATGTTCTCTCTTTGCATTGTCAATCAATCAAGTGATAGCCAGTCCTGAAGCATTTTACCGATAAGAAATAAGCATAAATAATTCTGATTAAAAGTTATGGCCAGCATCATCCAGTCACTGCCAACTATGTTAAAATAAAATTATACATTACAAATTCTGAATCTATGTACTGATTATCATTGTCCCATTTCTGCCAAACATGTTGAGTGGTCCAAACATTGTCTGCAGCCTGAAACTGAACTTTTGTTCAGATTTAAGGAGTGAATGATCTTAGCTGCATAGGAAATCTATAGGATGCTCCCTTGCTCCCTATTTAGTGAATGACTTTACCTCCAGTGTGCTGTCTGTCTGCACTGGTCTCAGGACAGTTTTAATTGCTCCTTATTTTCATACAAACTCCATATAAAGCCTCAGAAAGCAACCATTTATTTTCTCAATGTGTTAACGCACAGTAAATATTGTATTTCTAATAAATAATTAGTGCTATTGTCGACTTTAGTGGTCATTGTGTTTCAAAGCATGCAATTCAATTGATTTTGAATGAGTACAGACCGAAATATTACTCCGTTTTCACTATAAATTTTGACATTTGCGGTCTCTTCTGCGATAATTTTTTCAACCTCAATTACATTTCCTAGGACCATCTAGTGCTCTGCAAATATGTCAAGCATGAGGAAGTGTAATCATCAAAACATGATCGTGCCTACAGGCTGCAATGTCAAGATGTACAGTGTAAAAGCAGTTACATTTCGGTCTGTTCTCACCCAAAACCAGTTGGATTGCTTCAGCAGATGCTGGAGTCAAATGGATTACTTTTATGTTGCCTATTGTGTTTTTTGAGGTTCAAAGTTGTGGTCACTATTCATTTGCATTGAATAGACCTACAGAGCTGAGACATTCTTGCAGAAGAAATAAAGTCATATCTGGAATTCCATGAAAGTGA
The DNA here is from genome assembly GCF_025860055.1 of Xyrauchen texanus. Classification (NCBI taxonomy): domain Eukaryota; kingdom Metazoa; phylum Chordata; class Actinopteri; order Cypriniformes; family Catostomidae; genus Xyrauchen; species Xyrauchen texanus. The sequence continues at coordinate 19,637,546 of NC_068298.1, read as the reverse complement.
GTAAATTATTTTAAAGAGAATTGTAATTTTTGGGGTGAGCAAGAGACAGAAACAGTGGAGAGGCATTTATTTGAAATAATGATCAACATAAAAGGTTCATGGGATAAGTGTCCAAAATAAAGGGGTATCTGGTGCACTCGCAGTGAATTGGGATCTGTGTAGATCAAAGTTTTCATACAAGCAGTGAGTGATGCTGCAAAGATGTGTCTGGATGGGTATTTATTTATTACATCTAAAAACACTCCATCACCTTGCATGGTACTGATAAGTCTGGATGAGTAAAACATATATATATATATATATATATATATATATATATATATATATAATAAGTTTCAACAGCTGACAAATCAGGTCTGCAGGTTTCTGCCAAAATAAATGTGGGTTATTATATATCATTTTATATTTTACAATCTGATAAGTTTGTGTTGATACATTTTGCTCACTAAAAATTGCTGTTTGGGGACTCAAGTCAAGTGGAATACAACAATCTTTCATTGAGGTTAAGCAAAGAAACTTGCTGTGTTTAAGAAGGATGAGCAAAATGTGATTCATTATGAAGTTAATGTATAATTGTTGATATATTATGGGAAACTAGCTGTAAGAGATTAAAACACAAAAACAACTGAAGCCGATAGAACAACAGACTCCAAGAACACAGCAGGCTCCCCACCTGCAAATGGAGCATACAGGAGAATTGTGGACATTGACATTGCATCTGTCTTAAAGGGATACTCCAGCGGTGGGAAGATGAATGTGTATTTAATAGTGGTCATTTATGTAGTAGAAATGTGAAATTATTTTTGAATTTGAAGCATTCTAGACTGAGAAAAGGCAAAAAATGTATTTTTTACTCATGTGGCTGAAAGACAACAACTCCCAGAATGCACTTGCTTTGCCGCACTTACGAGGCCACTCCCAAACCACGCCTACCGGTTACAGGCGGCAGTATCTGAAAAATTGAGTTGAGTTGAGTGAGTTGTTCGATAAATTTCCATCGAAATGGTGCTAAATTGCATTGTACCGGGATGTACAAAAAAAAACAGGAAAGGAGAAGTAAGTTTCCATCATTTTCCGTTAAAAATTTGGAGCGATGTAAACAGTGGCTGCGGGCTATCAACCATCCGAAGTTTGGTGAGGACACCGATATGGAAAACCTGAAAACCCGTAGGATTTGCAGTCGTCATTTCAAGCAGGAAGACTATGAACCGAATGTCCTTCGAATGAAGAGAACCACTCTGAAGGACACTGCAATACCATCAATATTCACCTTCCCCGATGACCGAACAGCCTGGGCCATCTGGTACTAAACGCATTCGTCTAGAGGTAAGACTATCAACTAATAGCGACTCTATTTCTGATCACACAGTAGCCTAGCCTATAATGTTTTAACTTTAGTTGTTTGCAGTAAAACAGCAAATTTATAAAAGTAACGTTAGATAGAAAATTACATATAAGTTGTATATAAGTTGACTGTTCTCAAAGTAAAGCCACTGTTCGGTAAAACTGAGTTAGCATATTTGTCGATTTATGCTAGCGTTACCACACAAACCTGTTGCTGTATTAGACTGTTGAGAAGACTTTTGAGACAGATACATTTGCGATATGAACCCCTAATGTAGTACAGACTAGAACAAATAATGTTAATTACTGTAAGCTTAAAAATATAATTGACACCCTCAATTTCAGTAAAATATTTGATTATATGTCCGTGAGTAACCTCAAACGCCCATGTTAGAGGTATTGCCTTTTATTCGAGCAACTGAAAAAACCTGCATTGTTTTCTCATCAGAAAAAGTTCTGTTCAACTAAATGTTATGTAACCTTATTGAACTTGTGTCATTTCAGACTACAATCTCGTCTGATGCGTTAGTGTCGTCAAAAAATGAAGAACTATTGCTACTGACCTCAACACCGCTCAAAATTCCTGCTTCTGTCCAAGAACAAATTGTAAGTTTCTGAAGAACTAACATACTTCAGCATATTCTATCATGGTGTATGGGCATGGTGTTTTAAAGTCACCATGCCCAAGTACACCTGGGGGCCTCAATACAACCATTAGCTCCATTGAAGCTGAAATTGAAAATGATGAAAGCTATCAGCCCGAGTCAACCTTCACCGTCACATCAACATCATCATCATCTGATGATGAAGGTGTAAAAGACGGGCATGAAAATAAGATAACTGTCAACGAGTCCAGCCTCATGTCACTCTTCAAATTTTGCCAGACATGTGGGAAACCAATTTCTTCAAAGACTATTGTTGACGTTGGTGCACAGAGGAAGGTGGATTGGACATGTCTTGGGGGCCATGTTGGGTCCTGGAAATCTTCACGTGACGTTAGGGGAATGCCAGAGGTGAACCTCCTTGCAGCACCAGCTGTTTTGTTCAGAGGGGGCACATACACAGAACTCTCGGACTGGTGCAAGACCATGGGTGTCCAAATGATAGGACATAGTACATTTTACAATATCCAGAAGGTATACTTGCACCCTGCTATTGAGGAAGTGTATATTGAAAAAAGAACAGAACTCTTAGCAAGAGTGTTTTTAGAACAGGAGGATGGAAAGAGGCTACACCTGATGGGTGATGGCCGATGTGACACGCCAGGTTTCAGTGCAAAATACTGTCACTACACATTTATGTTGGATGACACAAAGGAGATACTCCACACAGAACTGGTGCAGGTAAAATAAATATAAATAGCAGCAAAATTATAGTAATTGAAAATTACAGATGCTATTTGTAAATTATGAATTTGTCTCAAACTTGACTCTTTAGGTTACTGAGGCCACCAGCTCTGTTACCATGGAACCATTAGCTTTCAAAAGGGGCATGACTGAGTTGATGGACCAGGGCCTTGACGTGGAGGTGATGGCCACAGATCGCTCCACATCGATTCAAAAAATAATGAGGGAACAATTTCCTAATGTCCAACATCAGTTTGACATCTGGCACACAGCAAAAGGTATGTATTTGTTTAGTCACCCCTGTACACAAACATCCACACTTCTCCAACCCTATGTCATGTTCATTGGTGTCTTTTGTCTTCGTGCTCTTATTTTGAAGTTCAGTTTAGTCCTTGTTTCCTGTTTCCTGTTTGGTTTCTGTCATGTTCATTGGTTTCCTTTGTTGTTGTGCTCTTATGTTGAAGTTTAGTTTAGCCCCTGTTTCCTGGTTCCTGTTTCCTGTTTGGTTTTTTTGTAGTCCTTTTGTAGTTTGTTATTATGATTGGTGTTCCCTTGATTATTTCTTCCAGGTGTCCCTCATTCCCTTGTTAATTTGCCTTTGGTTTCTGTTAATCACCTTGTTATCTTGTTTGAGTTCTGTTCTTTCATTGGCCCCTTTTCCCATGTTTGTGTATTTAAACCCTGGTTTTTTGTTCAGTCCTTGTCGATCGTTGTTTGATGTTAACCTGGTGTATCTTTCCCTCCCGAGTTCCCTGTTCGTGTCTACCTTGGTCAGCGTACTCAGTTTATGTTTCATTTCCCCATCGTGGGTTGTTACTTTGTGTTTTTCCTGTGTTGTTCACTTAATAAAGTTCAACTGCGTTTGGATCTGCATCTCCTCGTCTGCTTCCTTACTCAAGCATAACAGAACGATCGACCAACTATGGATCCAGCAGTTATACGGGCCAACTGCCGGTTGCTCAACCTCAAACAAGAGGGCCGCCCTGTTGAAGACCACATCAGCGACTTCCTCGCGCTGCCGAAATTCACAGACTTCCCGGACTCAGCCCTGGTGGTCTTCTTCAGGGACACTTTACACGGTTCGCTCAGGGAGCGTTTGCCGCCGGCAATGCTTGGTTGGACTCTCCACGACTTCCTGGAGGCGACCTTACTGGTCTGCGGCTCACCCTACACCGTGGTCTTCGCCGAGGAGGATTCCACCTCTCCTCCCACTGTGGTGACTCCCCAGTCGTCCTTGGCGCTTCCTGTCGCGCCAGCCCCACCTGCCAGCGAGCCCGTCCCCACGCCAGTCGCCTTCCATGAGCCAGCGCGGCCCACTGCGTCTGCCCGGAGGAGGGAGAGAAGACGGGCTTCCGCCTCCCGGCCCGCACCAGCCCCGGTCTACGAGCCAGAGCCCACGCATGTCACGGTGAGCGAGCCTGAGCCCTCGACCGTCACCGAGCCAGTGCCTGTAGCCTCAGACGTCAGTGAGCCAGTGCCGTTAGCCTCAAACGTCAATGAGCCAGTGCCTTTAGCCTCAAACGTCAATGAGCCAGTGCCGTTAGCCTCGACCGTCCCTGAGCCAGCGTCTGTAGCCTCGACCGTCCCTGAGCCAGCGCCAGTGGCCGTGACCGTCCCTGAGCCAGCGCCAGTGGCCGTGACCGTCCCTGAGCCAGCGCCAGTGGCCGTGACCGTCCCTGAGCCAGCGCCAGTGGCCGTGACCGTCCCTGAGCCAGCGCCAGTGGCCGTGACCGTCCCTGAGCCAGCGCCAGTGGCCGTGACCGTCCCTGAGCCAGCGCCAGTGGCCGTGACCGTCCAAGAGCCAGTGCCAGTAGCCAGGTTCGTCCAAGAGCCAGCGCCAGTGGTCGTGCCCATCCTAGAGCCAGCACCTCTCGAGCCTTCCAGGGCTCCTCCTCCAGAGTTTTCCAGGGCTCCTCCTCCCGAGCTTTCCAGAGCTCCGCCTTCCGAGTTTCCCGAGCTTTCCAGAGCTCCGCCTTCCGAGTTTCCCGAGCTTTCCAGAGCTCCGCCTCCCGAGCTTTCCAGAGCTCCGCCTCTCAAGCCTCTCGAGCCTTCCAGGGCTCCGCCTCTCAAGCCTACCAGGGCTCCGCCCCTCAAGCCTCTCGAGCCTTCCAGGGCTCCGCCTCTCAAGCCTCTCGAGCCTACCAGGGCTCCGCCTCTCGAGCCTACTAGGGCTCCGCCTCTCAAGCCTCCCGAGCTTTCCAGAGCTCCGCCCTCCGAGCTTCCCAGAGCTCCGCCTCTCAAGCCTCTCAAGCCTTCCAGGGCTCTGCCTCTCGAGTCTTCCAGGGCTCCGCCTCTCAAGCCTCTCGAGCCTACCAGGGCTCCGCCCCTCAAGCCCCTCGAGTCTTCCAGGGCTCCGTCTCTCAAGCCTCCCGAGCTTTCCAGAGCTCCGCCCTCCGAGCTTCCCAGAGCTCCACCTCTCAAGCCTTCCAGGGCTCCGCCCCTCAAGCCTCTCGAGCCTTCCAGGGCTCCGCCCCTCAAGCCTCTCGAGCCTGCCAGGACTCCGCCCCTCAAGCCTCTCGAGCCTGCCAGGGCTCCGCCTCTCGAACCTCTCGAGCCTGCCAGGGCTCCGCCTCTCGAACCTCTCGAGCCTGCCAGGGCTCCGCCTCTCGAACCTCTCGAGCCTGCCAGGGCTCCGCCTCTCGAACCTCTCGAGCCTGCCAGGGCTCCGCCTCTCGAACCTCTCGAGCCTTCCAGGGCTCCGCCTCTCGAGCCTTCCAGGGCTCTGCCTCTCGAACCTCTCGAGCTTTCCAGGGCTGCGCCTCTCGAGCCTTCCAGGGCTCCGCCCCCCGAGCCTCCTACGGCTCCGCCCCCAGAGCCTCTTGAGCCTCCTACGGCTCCGCCCCCAGAGCCTCTCGAGCCTCCTGCAGCTCCGCCCACGGGGCCTCCTGCGGCTCCACCCCCAGAGCCTCCTACGGCTCCGCCTCCTGAGCCTCCTTCGGTTCCACCTCCTGAGCCTCCCTCAGCTCCGCCTTCTGGGGCTTCTGAGCCATCACCTCCCTCGGCTCCGCCTCAGAGGTCCTCCTTGGCTCCGCCTCACGCGGCTCCGCCGGCCCCCCCTGTGGCCCCTCCATCTCCTAGGCCACCAAAGCCGGCCTCTATCCTGTGGCCTCCTCCCAGGCCTCCTGACCCGGTCCCTGTCTTGTGGCCTCCTCCCAGGACTTCTGACCCTGTTCCCGTCCTGTGGCCTCTTCCCAGGCCCCCTGACCCAGTCCCTGTCCTGTGGCTTCTCCCCAGACCTCCAGACCCAGCCCCAGTCCCGTGGCCTCTTCCCAGGCCCCCTGATCCAGTCCCTGTCCTGCGGCCTCCACCCAGGCCTCCTGACCCTGTTCCTGTCCTGAGTCCTCCCTCCTGGCCTCCTGACCCAGTCCCCGTCCAGTGGCCTCCTCCCAGGTTCCCTAAATCTGTCCCTGCCCGGTCGATACCTCCCTGGCCCCCTAACCCTCATCTCCACTTGTGCCCCTGTGGACTGTCTCACCTTCATTCGTGCCCTCGTGGACTGTCTCATTTCCCCCCCGGACTTCCTATCTGCCCCTGGCACCTCCCGGACCTGCCTGTCTTGCCCAGTGTGCCCCCCTGGTCTGCCTGTCTGCCCATGTGCCCACTTGTACTGTCTGTTTGCCCCTGGTGCCCTCATGTTGTTCTTCCTGTTTTTGTTTTGGATCGTCTGGAATCCGATCCTTTGAGGGGGGGTTCTGTCATGTTCATTGGTGTCTTTTGTCTTCGTGCTCTTATTTTGAAGTTCAGTTTAGTCCTTGTTTCCTGTTTCCTGTTTGGTTTCTGTCATGTTCATTGGTTTCCTTTGTTGTTGTGCTCTTATGTTGAAGTTTAGTTTAGCCCCTGGTTCCTGTTTCCTGTTTGGTTTTTTTGTAGTCCTTTTGTAGTTTGTTATTATGATTGGTGTTCCCTTGATTATTTCTTCCAGGTGTCCCTCATTCCCTTGTTAATTTGCCTTTGGTTTCTGTTAATCACCTTGTTATCTTGTTTGAGTTCTGTTCTTTCATTGGCCCCTTTTCCCATGTTTGTGTATTTAAACCCTGGTTTTTTGTTCAGTCCTTGTCGATCGTTGTTTGATGTTAACCCGGTGTATCTTTCCCTCCCGAGTTCCCTGTTCGTGTCTACCTTGGTCAGCGTACTCAGTTTATGTTTCATTTCCCCATCGTGGGTTGTTGTTCACTTAATAAAGTTCAACTGCGTTTGGATCCGCATCTCCTCGTCTGCTTCCTTACTCAAGCATAACACCCTAACTCTGCTATAACTCGCAGGTTTCCGGAAGAAGATGCAGAATAAGGGGAAGAAAAAGTAAAACGAAATCCTCCATGCATGGACCAAGTCAGTGTTATTTTGTAATCGAGCAGACTTTACATTGGTTTGCAAGGTTCAAAATTAGTAATTGTATATCTTTTATAGGTCAGTCGTAAACCATATGTGGTTTGCCTGTGCAACAAGTAAAGGTGACATCGAGGTAAGACTTTTGATTGTAATGTTATTATGTTTTTGAAAAAATTAAATACAATTAAATAAAACTCTACACTTCTTGTCAATTGTGTTTTTCATACAGGCATTGAAACGCAGGTGGAAGTCCATTACACACCATGTGTGTAATGAGCATGAGTGGACAGATGACAACAGAGAACAGCATTGGTGTGACCATGCTACTCTATCAGACCAGGAGCAAAAGAAGCGCATGTGGATGAAAAAAGATTCTGTGGCGTTTCAAGACCTGTCATCGTTGGTGCTTGACAAAAGGCTTCTGAGAGACATGCATAAGATGGCCCTATTCAAACATACAGGTGAGAATAGTTGCCCTTGTACACTTGATTATTTTTCCATCTGTTGTATCCCTTCTCCCTTACTCTTTTTAATTGCACACAGGCCCACTTGAAGTATTTCACAGTGCACTTCTAAAATACATCCCCAAACGCCAGGCATTCTCATTCCAGGGAATGGAGGAGCTATGTTACCTTGCCATCCTGGAGCACAGTGAGAACATTGTCAAGAGGAAGCAGGACACAACCAAGACAGGTATATTATGTGTTGTCTGAGTAGTATAGTATCCAAAACTAGAATGTTTACAGCTTTGGGAACGATCAGACATGACAAAGTTAAATCTTAGTTCAGATTTTATATTTCATTATATTTCCTATCATTTACAGGACAAGCACGGTTTAACCAAGTCTTCTGCAAGAGATCCAAACAGTGGGTCTTGAAGAAAATCTTCACACCACACACCACCCAGTTTATAGACACCCTCATCAAGAGGGTCATGGATAGAAGACGCAACCCAAACATTCAATTTACAGTGCCAACCTCATCACTTACACTGCCACAGCCTGCGCTGCCACCCAAAATTGCACCAGTCCCAAAACCATCAAAGGAAGCTGCCACAGCTTCTTCCCAGAGCCGCTTCTAAAACCGGCTTACCATAGCACCTACAGTAAAATCAGATTCTGCCTCAGCTGTTTATATTTCATTATTTTTTTGCCTGCTTTGTTTCTATATATTGTGCAAAATATATTTTTTGTTTTCTATCTATTTTAACTTGTACCTTTGAATATGGTAGAAATGCTTTGTTGTGAATATTAAAACAAAAAAATTGTTCATCTTACCCTGTACTCCAGTGTACAATAAAGTTCTACATTACAGACTTGCTGAGCGAGGCTGAATGTTTACTGTCACTGATTTTGCTGTAATTACTTACTGTAGACATATAAGACCTGCATTATTTCCCTTCTTGGAATTGATTTTGAATTAAAGATAACTTTACTAAAGTTAGGAAAAGTTAGCCTAATGTATATAACACAACTTAGACTTTCGCATAAAAAAATTTTAACTCCAATTGAAATCAATATTTCTCTAAGCTAATACATACTCTAGCAACACTAAAGATTTATAAGAAGAACCACAACCAGTGTCAATTACAACTTTTATTGAAAAAAATTATTAATAGTAACACTTCTACATTCAAAGCTCTTCCAGAGCTTCAGCTGTTTCCTGATATCCACTGTATTGCCCGTCAGGAGCTGGATATCTCCGTCTGATATCCTGGACAACACAGGTGGGCAAAACGATACGATAGCCTTTACCAAGTCTCTCGCCTTGCAGGACCCATTCCATGAAGTGACAGTAAGCTGTTAGGCGATATTGTCTACAAAATAGTAAACACAACGTTAGTAATGCGAACTATTTGCACATACAGTATGTGCGCATACATGAAAATATAACAATAGCTCAGCTGACTACGCGGGAACAACATTGTGATTATGCCGGGTGTCCAAACTCTGTACATTACGTCTTAGTAACAAAAAGAGATATAAAACAAATACTCACTTTACACTAAGCCGTCCATTTGTCCCTGCAGGCTTTGGCTGGCGTTTCCAATTTATCTTTGGGATCCTGAAATAAGTTTCCAGGACCCCCCTGTCCATGTGTGGTACAAAACTTGGGTGCTCAGTTACACATGCTAGCGGTGCAGTTTCATCAGCGGATTCAGCGATCTCATGCAGAAGAAAATGGCATTGCTGAAATTCGTGACAGCAATAGGACTCTCTATCTGTTTGCATAGACGCACAGCGAGAGCACTGACACCACCAGTTCGCCCCAGCTCAAGTCTGGCCGGGCTCTTCCTCCTGACCGCCAAGCAGGTCTTGCTCCCCTGCTGCAGCAGCTGCTCCGCCCGCCTCTTGTTCCTCCATCTCCCGCAACTGTTCGTCACTGTATTGCGGCTCGTATAGGTAGCCGCGAGCATCCGATTCACACAAAATATCTTCGAAATCCCCATCTGTCATTACTTCAAAACTTTCTTCCGCCATCGTGATTAGACTATTATACAAAGTTTTACAGAGCAAGAGCCTGTTAGCTTAGCTTAAAGATGGCTGACACTATCTTTACATTCTATGAGTAAGATCCCGCCTCATATGGGCATGGTGAAAACATGCGGAACTAGCTACTAATACTGGATGTAGTTTAAAGCCTCTGGCCCAAAAATCCTCCGATGACGCAAAATGACGATTTTTGCGTCATCGGAGGATTTTTTCCAGACTAAAAATGAAATTTTCTCTCATATCATGGGGATATGAGGGGGGGAAGCAGAGTAATTCGAAAATACTACTGGTTTTCTACTGATACAAAGCTTAATGCTACATCCTGGAGTATCCCTTTAAAAGCAAGCACCCTCCTCTAGGACATATCCATAAGCCCCTCCTCACCTTGAGGAGTTCAGCTCCCACACTCAGAGGGCCAGAGTAGGGAAATACATGCCTACAGTGAGACACAAACCCTGTGATGTTGAGCCAATACAAACCAAGCTACAGGGCCAATTACACACAACTCCAAAAGCACAACTCCCACCGCAGAATTCATGTCTCCATAGAGCACATTCTAGATGACTGCTATCCACTTTTCAGCACTCCCCTTTGTAACTTTGACAGCCAGAATTTGGCTTTCCAGAGGACGGGAGTGTTGGAATTTATTTATGTCTGAGATCACAGAGATAAAAAGTAAATAAACAGTTGATTCCATTCAATCTGTTCACATGCACATCAGTATTCAGTACAGATAGTGTAAGTTTACTTTCATTAACATATATGGGCTCTCAGGGCCTACCCAATAGAGAACAAATCTGACTGTAATGATGATAAGGACACTGTTTTCCAAAAACCTCAACAAACAGACCTACGAATTTCATCTATATGAATCATGGACTCGTGAACCATTCTCAATCAAGTTTTGATTGATTGGAATTTACAAAGTCCTCTGTGAAATGCATCCATATAGGTTACTAAAGACAGAAAACCTTATGGATTCTTTCTGTATATGTGATTATATGCCCTATGATCTAAATTATATGAACAATAAAAACAATTTCACTGTTTTTTGGCCCTGGCACAAAATGACCAGCTAACATCATTTCACTAATCATATCAGCAGCACCTGTCAAAGTGTGAATGAGTACTAGTCAGGTGAAATCACTCTATCATTCTGATTGGATTATAAGAGCAGGCTGATTGCTATAAAAGGAGGGAAGAAGTGCTTCCAATCATTGTCAGAATCAGAATCAGAATCAGAAAAAGCTTTATTGTTTTTAAAGTTTTTTACTCATACAAGGAATTTGTTTTGGTGTTGTAGGTGCATTCACACAATCTCGAAATATATGAAACAAGAATTAAAATATAAGCAATACAAATATAAATATAAATATGTCCACGCAGTATCAATTAAAAGTAAGTATAAAATAAAAGAGAGCAGAGAAGTACAGTGGAATGTAGAGCCAGAGGTGGAGTGTGGAGAGTGTTAGGGTGGGTACCGGGCCTTGTTGATAAGGCAAGTGGCGGATGGGAAGAAACTGTTCTTGTGGCGTGAGGTTTTTGTCCTGATGTACCTCAGCCTTCTGCCAGAGGGGAGTGATTCAAAGAGATTGTGGCCAGGGTGGGAGAGATCAGCCACAATCTTTCCAGCAAGCTTCAGGGTCCTGGAGGCGTACAGGTGCTGGAGCGGTGGAAGATTGCAGCCAATCACCTTCTCTGCAGACCGGATGACACGCTGCAGTCTGCCCTTGTCCTTGGCAGTAGTAGCAGCGTACCAGATAGTGATGGAGGATGTGAGGATGGACTCGATGATGGCTGTGTAGAAGTACACCATCATTGAATTTGGCAGGTTGAATTTCTTCAGCTGCCGCAGGAAGTACATGCTCTGTTGTGCTTTCTTGATGAGGGCGCTGATGTTCAGCTCCCACTTGAGGTCCTGGGAGATGATAGTTCCCAGGAAGCGCAAAGACTCCACAGTGTCAATTGTGGAGTTGCAGAGGATGATGGGGGCAGGTGCAGGTGAGGCTGAGTTCTTCCTGAAGTCCACAACCATATCCACTGTCTTTAGAGCATTGAGCTCAAGGTTGTTTTGGTTGCACCAGGTCACCAGGTGGTCAACCTCCCACCTGTAGGTGGACTCGTCACCATCAGAGATGAGTCCGATGAGGGAGGTGTCGTCCGCAAACTTCAGAAACTTGACAGACTGGTGACTGGAGGTGCAACTCCTCCTGGGAGGTTTCCCCAGCCTCACATGCTGCTTCCTGTCAGACAGGCCTTTAAGGTGGGCATTGGTGGGGGTGCCCAGGTCCCTGCTGAGGTAGGGAGGTGGAGGTGATGCACTGTGGCTGGAGCTGTTGGGAGATTTCGTGGGGGATGGTTTCAGGACTGTCCCGTTGTCTTTCAAAGCGGCAGTAGAACTCGTTCAGGTCCTTGGCTAGGTGTCGGTCGTTGATGGCCTGGGGGGGCTTTAGGCTTGTAGTTGGTGATCTGCCTAAGCCCTTTCCAGACAGATGCAGAGTCATTGGCTGAGAGCTGGTGTTGGAGTACCGTCGTTTAGCCTCTTTCACCGCCTTGCTAAACTTGTATTTCGCCTCTTTAAATCTGTCTTTGTCCCTACTCCTGAAGGCCTCTTCCTTATCAAACCTTAACCTTCTGAGTTTGGCTGTAAACCAGGGTTTGTCATTGTTGTAACTCACCCTGGTGCGTGATGGAATACTGCAGTCCTCACAGAAGCTGATATATGACGTCACAGCCTCTGTGTACTCATCTAGACTGTTTGTAGCAGCCCTGAACCCATCCCAGTCAGTAGTGTCAAAACATGTCTGGAGATCCTCCACAGCCTCACTGGTCCACTTCCTTGATGTCCTCACTACAGGTTTGCAGAGCTTTAGTTTCTGCCTGTACGCAGGAATCAGGTGGACCATTACGTGGTCAGAGATTCCCAGTGCAGCACAGGGGACGTCGGGCATTTAATAAACTTTAGGGAGTTCATGAGTGAGGTTTCCTTTGTTAAAGTCACCAAGGACAATAACTAAAGAGCCGGGTTGGTCCGCTCCACACACAGTATCTGGTCGGCGAGCATGCCCTGTGCGACCTGCACGTTGGCCCGCGGCGGGATGTAAACACCGACCAGAATGAATGAAGCAAACTCACGGGGTGCATAAAAAGGCTTACAGTTTATGATGAAAGATTAAAGGTCAGGAGAACAGTGCTGCTGGATCACTGTCACATAGTTGAACCAACCGCTGTGATGTAAAAACAGATTCCTCCACCTTTAGTTTTGCCGGAAAGTTCCATGTCTCTGTCCACTCTGTAAATTTGTAAGCCTGCCAGCTGCAGCTCAGAGTCCGGTATTAATCCACAAAGCCACGTCTCCGTGAAGCACAAAACAGTAGATGAAGAAAAGTCACTGTTCTTGTTTGCAATGGTTACCTCTAAAGAAAGACGTGCAGCCATCATTGCATCAAAATGGTCTCACATGCAAGGAAATTGCTGCAAAGAATATTGCACCTGAAAGAACCATTTACCGGATCATCAAGAACTTCAAGGAGAGAGGTTCAACTGCAGTGAAGAAGGCTTCAGGACATCCCAGAGTGTCCAGCAAGCGCCAGGACCATCTCCTCCTGAGGAGTCAGCTATGGAATCGTGTCACCAACAGTGCAGAGCTTGCTCAATATTGGCAGCAGGTTGGTGTGAGTGCATCTGCACAGCACAGTGAGGCGAAGACTTTTGGACAATGGCCTGGTGTCAAGAAGGGCAGCAAAGAAGCCACTTCTCTCCAAGAAAAATCAAGGACAGACTAAAATTCTGCAGAAAGTACAAGGATTGGACAGCAGAAGACTGGTGCAAAGTTATTTTCTCTGATGAAGCCCCCTTACGACTGTTTGGGACATCTGGAAAATCGATAGTCCGGAGAAGAAAAGGTGAACGCTACCATGAGTCCTGTGTCGTGCCAACAGTGAAGCATCCTGAGACCATCCATGTGTTGGGTTGATTTTAATCCAAGGGAGTGGGCTTTCTCAAAATTCTGCCCAAAAACACCATGAATAAAGAATGCTATCAAAACCACAAGAGCAACTTCTCCCAACAATCCAGGGAAAATTTGGTGATGATCCGTGCATTTTCCAGTATGATGGAGCACCATGTCATAAACTACATTCCAGAGTGATAATGATCTGGCAAATCCCCGGATCTTAATCCCATAGAGAACCTGTGGTCAATCCTCAAAAGGTGAGTGGGCAAGCAGAAGCCCACAAATTGTGATCAACTATGAGCACTTATGAGGCAAGAATGGATTGCCATCAGTCAGGATTTGGCCCAGAAGCTGATATCCAGCATGCCAGAGTAAATTGCAGAGGTTACAAAGAACAAGGGTCAACACTGTAAATATTGACTCTTTGCAGATATTGAATGTTTTTGCCAATAAAAGCCTTTAAAACTCTTTATGTCACTGCCAAAAGTATTGGCCAAAAGTATTTGCAGTGACATAAATTTTATATAGTATATATATATATATATATATATATATATATATATATATATATATATATATATATATATATATATACACACACTGCATATACATATACACAATACCGGTGCACAAAGGTTTGGAAAAAACGTACAGATTTTGCTCTTATGGAAAGAAATTGATACTTTTATTCACCAAAGTGGCATTCAACTTATCACAATGTATAGCCAGGACATTAATAACATGAAGAATTACTATTACAATAAAAAAAAAATATATGAACTTCTTAAACTACTTCAAAGGGTTCTTGTCAAAAAATTCTCCACCTGCAGCAATGACAGCTTTGCAGATCCTTGGCATTCTAGCTGTCAGTTTGTCCAGATATTCTGGTGACATTTCACCCCACAGTTCCTGTTGCACTTGCCATAGATGAGGCTGTCTTGTCAGGCACTTCTCACGCATCTTACAGTCTAGCTGATCCCACAAAAGCTCAAAGGGGTTAAGATCCATAACACTCTTTTCCAATTATCTGTTGTCCAATGTCTGTGTTTCTTTGCCCACTTTAACCTTTTCTTTTGTTTTTTCTGTTTCAAAAGTGGCTTTTTCTTTGCAATTCTTCCCATAAGGCCTGTACCCCTGAGTCTTCTCTTTACTGTTGTACATGAAACTGGTGTTGAGTGGGTAGAATTCAATGAAGCTGTCAGCTGAAGACATGTGAGGTGTCTATGTACAGAACCTCATGTTAAGTTGTACATCTGGCCTTCCACATCTCTTTCTGTCCTTATTAGAGCCAGTTGTCCTTTGTCTTTGAAGACTGCAATGTTTACCTTTGAATAAAAAATCTTCCTTTTTTGGCAATTTCAAGCATTGTATATATATCCTTCATTTCTCAAAAAAATTATTGACTACTGACTTTCTAAAGAAAGATGTTTCTTTGTTGCCATTTTTGACCTAATATTGACCTTAAGACATGCCAGTCTATTGCATACTGTAGCAAATCAAAAACAAACACGAAGACAATGTTAAGCTTAATTTATCAAACCCAAATAGCTATCAACTGTGTTTGATATAATTGCAAGTGATTTTCTAGTAGCAAAATAGCAATTTAGCAGGATTACTCAAGTATAAGTTGTTTGAGAGATGGCTGCTGGAATTGGGGAAGAAATTATTATTTTATTTCATTTTTTTCAAATATTGATGGTGCTGTTTTTTACATCAGTAGTGTCCGAACTATACTTTGTGATCAGTTGAATGCCACTTAGGTGAAATAAATTACCAAATATTCCTTCTGAAACAGCAAAATCTGTACATTATTCCAAACTTTAGGTTGCCAGTGTATATATTATATTATAATATAAATATATATTATATTTGTGTTGCATTGCAGCATAGACATTGTCCCACTTTCCAAAATTCTTTTTTACCTCAGTTATTGCATAAAGATACAAAATGTGCTTTGTTTAATCTATTGTGGTCCAGGGCAGCATATTAGCCTGTTGCTCCTTGTAGAACTTTGTGTTCTTTTGGTAGCAATTTACAATAAGGTTGTATTTGTCAACATTAGTTTTAGTTAATGATATCTACTGCATTAATATTAACATGTAGAACCTTACAGTATAGTGTTACGTTTTTTTTTTTCTATAACCTGTTATGAAATTAGACCTTCATTAGCTTAATAACTTGTAAGTTTGATAGTAACACTTTTAACCAGTTAAACTGGCAAAGCATGTCCCTGCATGAAGCTTAAACAGATCTGTAAAACAAGGAAGCTGGCAAATATGTGAGAAAAAGAAAATGACACATTTTTGTGTGTTTCTTTGTGTTCAAAGATATGTCTGACCCTGTAAACACATAATTTGATAAGCAAAACAGTTTGCAACCACTTTTGGAGATGCATGGCATTATGGTGCTGCGCCCCCGTTACCGTTAACTCTAATACTCTAAAATCAACCATAAAATGGGGATTCTATCAGTTTTAAAATAATACAAGAGTTTTAACAGGAGATCAATAGTAGTGCTATTATAAAATTATTAGCTTCACATTTTTGCCTTAAAACCCTTCAAAAATTGGCTCCATTAACTGCCATTGTAAGTGCCTTTCTATAACCTTGATATTTCGTAAGTTTGAGGGATGAGTTTAAATGAGTGTAAAGAAGTCAATGGAAAGGACGAGGTGAGAACCAACTTTTCAATATAAATTATAATTTTAATGATAAACTTAAAAGACAAATATACACACGACGGACATGTCCGTAAACTATTTCTCTCTCCCGCACAATCCTCCGCAGTCGGCCTTTATCCTTCTCGGAGGCTTGATTAGCCTGATAAGGGACCGGGTGTATATAATCAGGACCCGGCCCCACCCTCCGCCCTGCCACATTCCTCCCTTGTTCTCTCAGGCAGGGGAGCCCCCAGCATGACATACACCCCCCCCCCCCCCTTTCCCTGGGGAGGGGCGTGCCTTTTGCCCCGTCTGCCAGCAGGTCATCCCCATCTACCTGGACGAGGGAGGGGACAAGGGGAGGGAAACAGAAATAATTAAATAGGGGGGTACTTCCTGTATCAGTGTTATAAATTGTAAAATTTAAATGAGAGGTAAAAGGCCAATGCGGAGAGAGGAGAGAGAGATGAAAAAAAAAACACTTACTCGCCAGTTCAGTACACCGTAGCTTGTTCCTCGGCCACTAACGGACGACAGCCGCGCCTCTCCAGGCGGATCGGAGGCAGACCTGAATCACGACCCGGCCCCGCCCTCCACCATGCCACAATGAGTTGTTGTTATAATCAGCATTATACCACGAATACTGTTGATTGAGCATAAATTGTGTTGAACTATTCAATCCATGAAGTTTGAAAAGGTCTGGACCCTTTTAAATCCAAAACTAGAAATAGGTTGAAATCAGTAGCACTTTATTTTACAGTACTGTTCTACATTTATTTACTATATAATTACAACAACTACAGTAATTACTAGGTACTAAACATAACCATAACCCCAACCCTAAACTTAACCTGTATTAAGTACATGTAGCTACCTAATATTACTCAGTACTTTCTTTGGTAAGTACATGGTAAGTATACTGAAATAATACATACTGTACAATAAAATAAAGTACAACCCTGAAATCATTAGAGTATATTAAATTTAATTTTTACAGTCGATTGTCATGGAAATATCCCCCCACAAGGTGAAATAACATACACACTTCGTACTTTGTCTTATGCCACCACATTACAAATAAAATAAACAAAGATTCAATTTACCAAACATTAAAAATCAGAAAATTCCACTAAGTAAATAATAACGATAAAGCATAAAAAGGACAGAAAATAAAAAAGCCTAAATAAAAACCTATAAAACCCTGATTTTGCATAGAATATGTATGAAATGATGTTTTTGAGGAACTGCCTACACCAAAGCTTCCCAAAAAATTAAAAAAGTCTTGAATAAAGGAGAAGCACCCCAAAGAGATGTTTCTCTACTAATCTTTGTAAATATATTCTAAAACTGCAATCTCACTGTACTCAGTGTTCAATAGTTTAGCCAACATTTTTTGATTATTCCCAAGAATAATGGTGAAGTTATTTATGTCTTTGATACCTGCAAACAAGAGTGCTACTCTTACCTCTTTATTCACATAAATCTTGTTCCCTCACCTGTTCTACTGCAACTCACATGTGGTAATCTTGTACTGCTCCTCCCTGATTTACTGTAATCCCAATTATATGTGTCACATTCCCACTCCTCCAAACCATCTCCTTCTTTTCAAAAGCACCCAATAACCATTTGCTACATTTAATTCATAATCAACCTCTACACCCTAACCAGTGATCTGTGGCCAGATGCACTAGCCTTTATACTGTCTTTCTAAACAAAAGGAGACTGCAAGATTAATCTCCAGTTAGATTGATTAAACAAAGATTGTAACTTTCATCTCCGACCTCCTACTTTTCAACACACCCTCATGACCAAACTTCGCTGGGGGGACTTTCTGCCTGCACCACTAAAATGTCGCCCTTGGTCCATATATTAAATGTCAGTAATCCTCGCTTAGATTGTTTACTCTCTCTGTAGAGTATAAGGGCTATCCAGACCTGATTAGCTGGTCTGACCCACAGGAAACAGCAAAGCCAATAGCTCTGAACATGATAAGGGTATTGTTTCCCAAAAGTAAAGACATGCAAAGAATTTCTTCTCTGAATCTCATGGACATACATGGCTTCAGCTATATAGCAGAGCATACCCTGGGATTCTGTGCCCAAGATTAGCCTCTACATAGATTAAAAAATAGGAATGAATCTTTGAAAGTTGCATTTGCTGGCAAAGCTTGCATGATGTTCAAGTGTAGATTGGGTTAAACGTTCCATAATGCATCATATTGTGTTGCCTAGAATATTTTTTATAATAATCTGTCATTGTTAATTAGTCATGTATAGCAGTCAGCATAAATGCAGTGCAGCCTTCACCTCACTCTCCTGTCTAGAGAGCTCATTGGCTGGAAGTGAGTTGTGATGTCATCACAGAATGTTATAAGGGCTCTGACAAATAGCCTGGGAGCCACATTCAGCGTAACACAGTTTAGCAGAGTGACTGTAGGTGAGAGATTGAGAAAAGTGCTGTTGTGACAGAGAGGAAGAAAAAGCACAAGAGAGATAGACAGAGCTTGCAAAAGACAAACATAATGAAGTGGGGATCCCCTTAATTGTAACAACCCTACAGACCTAAAAACAAAAAGTAATTTGACTGAATGTGAGGAGGAGTGAAGGTGGAAGTCTTTTGGAGGTTTGTAAAAAACATTTAAGATATTTTTAAATACTAAATGCATGTGCACACTAACGCAGTGTTTGCTTACTTTGCTTGCCATGTTCTGTGTTCTTAATATATGTCAAATGTTTTGTCAAATAACCTAAAATGTGTTTTGTGTGGTAACTTTCAATTTAACTGATAATATTTAAGTCAAATATATTATTTAATATGAATGAATCAACCTAAGAACATTAGATTTCACCAATGAAAACAAGTGATCATTTAGAAATAGCACCTTCGTGGTAAATGGGGTTATGAGTAAGATCAAGATTAAATAGATCAATTTGCATGTTACCATTGTTTTCTAAAATATTATTTAACATGACTGAAACAACATCTGAGTTTGCTAAAAAAAATGTAATGCCTGCAAACTTAAAGAGCTTTTTCTACCTGATCGAATCCTCAAAATGTATTTTATTAGTGTAACCTAATGTATTAAGGTTGATTCATTAATGTTAAATAATATTTTTGCCTTGAATAAAACCAGTTCATTTAGATTTTACCACATAAAGAACATTTTTTAGGTAAATTTTATGTCAGTGTAAGGATTAGATCAAGTAGAAATACACTTTTTACAGTTTATGTTTGCTTTTGCACTAATTGTGCACTAATTTAGCATATTTTATAAAAAATAAGCATATTTCTATTTTTCTTTCCTCATCTCTTCTGTCAGATCATGGGAACCACACAGCCTCCTGAATCTCTAAACATCTCAGAGGGTTTAAACATCTCTGCGCCCAGCTCCTCTGCCGGCAGTGAAGTACGGATGGTGCTGCTGGGCATGGTCATGTCCATACTAGTCCTGGCCATCGTCTTCGGCAATGTGCTGGTGATTACAGCCATCTCCCGCTTCCAAAGACTCCAGAACATCACTAACTGCTTCATTACATCACTTGCATGTGCTGACCTAGTCATGGGATTGGTGGTAGTTCCCTTCGGTGCATTTTACATAATCCTGGACAAGTGGCACTTTGGCAACTTCTGGTGTGAGTTCTGGACAGCCACAGATGTTCTGTGCGTCACAGCCAGTATCGAGACGCTCTGTGTCATCGCTCTGGATCGCTACCTCGCTATCACCTCACCCTTTCGCTACCAGTCCATGCTGACCAAATGCAGAGCACGCAATGTGGTGCTACTAGTGTGGGTCATCGCTGGGCTCATTTCTTTCCTACCAATCCATATGGAGTGGTGGATTTCTGAAGATTATGAAGCGATAAAGTGCAAGGAGGACGTTCACTGCTGTGAATTCCACACCAATGCTGCCTATGCCATCACTTCCTCCATAATTTCCTTCTACATCCCACTGATCGTCATGGTTTTCGTCTACAGCCGCGTGTTTCAGGAGGCAAGAAAGCAGCTGAAGAAGATCGACAAAAGTGAGGGCCGATTCCATGCTCAGAACAACAACAGAAAAAAGCAGGAGGTGTCAAGCAGCGGAGGGGTTGTAGACAGCCACTGTGAGGTGAGGAACATCAAGAAGCCTAAGTTCTGCTTGAAAGAACATAAGGCTTTGAAGACTTTGGGCATCATCATGGGCATCTTCACATTGTGTTGGCTGCCTTTCTTTGTACTAAATGTGGTGAGGGTCAACTATAAGGACAACTTGCCATACAGAATCTTAAACTGGATAGGCTACGCTAACTCAGCCTTCAATCCATTGATATACTGCAGAAGTCCAGAGTTCAGGTATGCTTTCAAGGAGATCCTATGCCTTAATAGGCCACGCTACCCTAATGTGAGGCCAGCTAATGGATATGTATATAGTGGGTATAGCTGGCAAAGTGAACACAAAGGGAGAAGCAAAGGCAGTTCAGATGACAGTGACCCAGCTGGGGACAACTCAGTTAAAGAGGGATATGTGACTGCAGATAAAACTGACTCTAATGGGAACTGCAGTAAAAGCCTAATGAGTGTGTTATAATTCTCCTTGCAAGTCCTGACTCGTTCTACTTCTTAGTATGTCACATTAAGAAAGGTTATGCCTCCTCTGGTAATTAGGCAAGGGTGAGAGCATGCTAGGGATGTTTCATGGTGGGAAAACAGGTATGTTCTACCTCATTTTGTAATGTTTTCTCTCCAACCTTCACATACTTTATCTGTTTATTATGCCATGACACTGTTAGTTCACTTAAAAAGCAGATGCTAAAAAAGAGAACCAGCCTCTCTCTTAACAGAAGTATCTCTCTTAGCTATCAATCCTCACCCAATTGCACAATTTGAGATTATCTACAATTTCTAAAAACTGAGAAATTGTCATGATCTTCTTCAATACCACTTCTATTAGACTAAAAGACTAAAATAGGTATTGCCTTTTGAAGCACTTATTTGAACTGCTACTTGCATATTAAACCATGTCATTCAGTCTTAGGCCCCAATAATCAAAACAAGCAAGTCCCCCAATACTGGAGGAATAAAATACAGGAGTTCCAAAACAACAGTGTTAATGTAAAACTGACCAAAACCAAAGTTGACCATAACGAGAGACATATTTTAAGTATTTAGAAATATTTTGATATTTAAAACATTATTTTTCATGTCATTCATAAGTTTTTAAAGCCTTAAAAGGAAATCATATATACATATTTTTATTTGATTTATATCTTTAAAGTTAAATATGAAATATGACAATTTATATGACAATACATCGTAAAAGCCCTTAAAGAGACAATTAATCATCATAGCCCTAAACAGAGAATTAATCGTCATAATTGCAATTATTTGTTTGACAATTAATTGTCAGCTAAATTTCATAATCGTGACAGCCCAAACATGCAACGCTTCACAAGAAGTTTTAGTTTCCCTCTTGTAAAGGTCATTTCAGGTCATTTCATTTACAGTTCCTTTGTTTTGAATATAATCACTGCACAGCAATGCAATAAAAACAGGTCTTTACACAAACATTTTATTTTACACTTGCCACAGCTCTGTCATGTTCTGTTTTGTGTTGGCAAGAGTTGACAATCTGAAGAAAAGGGCTGGGTAAAAAATGACCCAGCATGCAAGAAACACTCTTGTCACAGTGAAAGAGGGGGATAAACCTTAATGGTCAAATACGCTTCCTGAAGGAAATTGCAGATTGTTCTGTCTTTCAGTCATGTGATCTGATGTGAGCATCCTTAAATGGAAGTCACTAAATATAAACTGATACCGTTTATGCAGTATTTTTACATAATAAACAAAGATCTATGTCTCTTGGTTATAGCACAGAACTCCTTTGGTGGTCTGCTATGATACTTCTCATGTCATTTCGGGTCTCTCTACAGGCACAGGCCTGAATGCTGCCAGATTCTCTGTATTTACCCTTCCTCTTAACATTCTCCTCAGAGGTGGGTAGTAACACGCTACATTTACTCCGTTCCATTTTCTTGAGTTGCGTTTTGGAAAAAAATAAATGCTTTTAGAGTAGGTTTAAAAGTGGGTACTTCTTACACTCACTCAAGTACATTTCTAATGCAATTTTGTACTTTTACTTCTTTAAAATGGGCGGCGTTCCTGTCGTTACATTACTTTGTTTAATTTTAATTAATGCGTAATTTATTGAGAGATTATTGAACAGGAATTTTACGAGTGCGGAAGTTCACACAGAGGCACGTGCTGCTGTCACAGACTGTCTCTCAAGTCATCAGTGCTGCAGCATCAAACATTTCAACGTGTCAAATGTACACACAAAATTAGAGTGCATTGTGGGTAAGAATGAGTGAACAAAAGTAGGGAAGGAGTGGCTCACTCAGAATTCAGTCCTACACACCTACAAAATGGCGGACACTCGAAAAAGTGCACTATATAGTGGATATGGGGTGGTTTCAGACACAGTGAGTGTTCTACGACCAGGGTTGGTGCCCTATGCACTAGGCTGTGTACTCTGCATTTAGATGATTTAAATGATCTAAATTCTTTTGACCCAGAATACTGTAACTACACTGAAAAAAGAATCTGCGCAGGATGTTAAAAGCTATGAAATAGTGAAAGATGGCCTTAATAAACCATGATCTTGCTTTGGTTTTTATTTCAGCATTTTATATATAATGTCCTTGTGGGACATTTTTATGTTTTCACCATAATATTTACTAGAAATGTTTCCAAACCTCTCTTCTTATTGACATATTCATCCAGATCTGACAAGAGCCCTTAAAGGGATAGTTCACCCAAAAACTTTAATTCTCATTATTTACTCACCCTCATGCCACCCTATGACTTTCTTTCATCTGCTGAACTCAAATAAAGATTTTTAGAAGAATTTCTCAGCTCTGTAGGTTTATACAATACAATGAATGGGTGGCAACAATTTAAAGCTAAACAAAATCACATAAATCAGCATAAAAGGAATCCATAAGACTCTAGTGGTTAAACCAGTATCTTCAGAAGCGATGTGATAGGTGTGGATGAGAAACAGAGAAACAGATCACCTTCACGTTCTTCTTGTGTTTTTGGTGATTCACATTCTTCTCTGCATATCACCCCTGCTGTCTAGCAAAAAATTACAAATATTGATCTGTTTCTCACCCACACATATAATATCACTTCAGAAGACATTGATTTAACTACTGGAGTCGTATGGATTACTTTTATACTGCCTTTATGTGATTTTTGGAGCATTAAAATGTTGGTCTACAGAGCTAAAATATTATCTTAAAAATCTGAATTTGTGTTCTGCAGAACAAAGGAAGTCATACACATCTGGGATGCATGAGGGTGAGTAAATGATGAGAGAATTTAAATTTTTGGATAAACGACACCTTTAAAGTGATAGCTCAGCCATAATTTAATATTATGTCATCATTTCCCTACCCTCATTTTGTTCCAAACCAGTGTGACACTTTGCATTATGTGGAACAGAAAATATGTTAGACAGAATGTTAGGGACTTACAGTCTCAGTCACCATTCACTTTCTAAATATGGAGAAACAAAAAACATTTTCTGAAAGTAAATAAAGACTCAATATTACAGCAATATCTACTTTGTGTTGCAAGGATGAAAGAAAGACATATGGGTTTGGAACAACATGATGGTGAATGATGACAACATTTCCATTAAAAATAAATCTGTAATACAAGTTAAAAGTGTAATATGTAATGGAATATAGGGGAGTTAACATCTATTATGCCCCCCCCCCAAAAAAAAAATTTATCTAGAAAGATAAATAAATTAGGATGTATCCAGTTTCCAATCTACAAGCAATGATAGGCACAGCTAATGCACAGTCATTTTCCTGTTCCCCACTAACTCAAATTTCTGAACTAGGCATTTAATCTAATGTTCCATACATATCAACATCTTAGTGTGGTGAAGAGTTTCAATTCTTGTCAGTGTTTGTGAACTATTAATTTAGTGCAAGTGGCTTTCTGTAATTCTGCAGCCTGTTTATGCTGTCGAAACTGTGAACTGGGTCAAAATCACCATAAAGTGCCTTTGAGACTTCACAATTTCCACAAAAAAAATCTGAGATTTTCCATTTAACTTTATATGTTTTGTATTAAGGAGACCTTAGGCTGTTAGAAATGCATATTGGTCAAGCTCCAGCACTTTTTATAAATTAACTGCAAGCTGATAATATACAACCAAACCATAAAATATGTCCACCCTGTCATGGACAAATTCAAAGTAGAATAAATACATTTTCATTGCATAGTGATTATAAAATGCAGATCTGCAGAAAGATAATGTGTCCCTTTCCCAACAAAACATTTTAGTTAATGGTAAAAGTCTTTTGATAATAATGAAGTTACTGCCTAAATATGTTTTGCCCAATAAAATATGCGATAGTTGCACATTCTTTTCTAAATAAAATCTAACAACAAAGATATTTAGTCAAACTTTAACACAATACTAACTGGGCCTCATTTGTTTATTAAGAAATTACACACAAGGTTTTGTTAACTTCATTAGTTAAAATAATTTGTTTATTTTCATAAAAGTTGAACATGACAGGGTGGACAACAAGATGACAGGGTGGACAACAAGATGACAGAAACCCTTAATTCCTACTGCCAGTGCAAATGCAACCAGAAATATGGTCCAGGGGGAAATTAGTTCTAACCCTAACCTAACCCTAACCCTACCCCTACCACCCTGCTAGAGCTATGCGGTGCAAAAGCCCCTTATGGAGTACGTTGGATTATGGACTGGAACATGTATATAATCTACTGTTATAATATGTGTTATAACGTGTTATAACTGTTCTGATATGTGAAATAAAAATAAAAATGTGGCAAAAACTGTAAATGTCCTCCCTGTCATGAACCATGTCCACCCTGTCATTGGAAGGCTTGGTGACAGGGTGGACAATGACAGGGTGGACATTTTCGGCTAAAGTTAGCATTTAATGAGCACATGGTGTGTAGCAGTTAGCAAAGTGATTCGCTGACTGAAGCTGACTGTGCACTGTTTAAAATATATATTTTGAATTTCTGAAATGTTTTTATATTAATTAATATTTCACAATGACAGGGTGGACATATTAAGCTTGACAACACGCAACTACAAACACAATATGATGAAAATTAGGAAATATAAGTGTAGATATTTACTGTGTGTGCATCAGATGTTTTAACCTCCACTGAAGAAAGACCAAATGGGGAGGGATGTCACTGTGTACATCAGTTGGTTTCTTAAAGGGCGTTTACCCAATAATGACAGGGTGGACAGCAATTTCAGGGACACATGCAAAATGCTTAATATTATTATGAAAATAAAATATAAATAATCAAAATGACTTGTTTTATTAAATAATTTGATGAGGACAATAAGAACATTCAAAAAGTATTTTAATTTTATGTCATTTAACCACTTTTTACACTCACTGAATTTAGCTGAGTAGCGTGTGGGACATGCCAAAATCACATACATCCAATCAAAGAAAATGGTATAAAATCAGAAAAACACATTTCAAGAGACTTATCATTGTACTTGTATGTGTGTAAGTGTTTGGCCATTTATAATAAAACCTCAGAATTTCATTATTTTGCATTATGATCATGATGACTGAGAAATTCTGATGAGGACACCAAAGGCACTTTATAGTGATATTGACTCAACTATGTTCTTCTTGTGAACTTCTTTGTGGTCTTGTTTGATGTTAAAGCAACTTATGTTGTCTGCATTGCAAATCGCTTTAAAGATTTCAGACACTGCTAAGCTTTTACTTTCCATGGGGAAAATGCATTGCGATAAAACAATATTTCGGTTTTAAAACTAGCTTATTGAGGGGATGTATTGTAAATCTCCAAGCATTTACATTGTTAATATAAAACAAGTATTGTCAGTGTATCTCTAAATATTTAAAAGACCTTAGGGATTAATACAATGCTGGTCTTGTAGAGACAACGCACTACTAGTGACAATATGCATTTGCGTTATTTGTGGATGTCCTTGTTCAGGATATGAAAGTGAATGTGACAGCTTGGACAGATTTGATAACACTGCACCCTTCTGGGAAAGTTTCATTCTGCAGGTAGCTCAACTGCCCACATTAAACTCTTGACCTGCAATCTAGTGCTAAATTGTTCTTATTAAAACATTTGTGCAATCTTTGCCATGATGGTAGCGATGTGGTCCACTGATGTGTTAGAACTGTATATTAATGTTGCATTTTCTGTGGATATGCTTATTTTTAATGAGTACAGTGTTTACATTCATAAATGTCTTTCAGTTAGATAGGGTTTATGTTAACTGGCATGCTAAATGTCATGAACTGTCATGAATCTATGCAATGTTCTGGAGTTTCACAATCAGAACCCTATACATCCTGTTGATGTCACGCTAGATGTCACAAAGTGCATTAAAGATGCACAGAGTACTTTGCTCCAACTTAAAAGTTTTGCTCCTAAAAAATTAATGGTTATTTTTACATTTATGTTTAAAATATCTGCACGCACATAAAATGATGACTCCAGTCATATCAGTGGCCTTGCAAAGGCTGTTTTATTCAACGTAAGGGTTATGGTTTAAGCCATGTTGAGATCATCAGCCGAAGACTACTCACTTCAGCTATGTTCGGAAAAGCATACTGCCTTACTATTCTTACAATTTCTGCAATACTGTATATAGTAGTACAGTAGTATGCTTTTCTTTATCTTGGTAACCCCTTAAAGTCAGACAGTTTTGGTTCTTGAATTAATCATGTGGTAAAGTTATTTTTTTAAGGGTAATTCTATGACATGTATCTGAAAACTTGTGATATGCTTGATGTCGCAGTCATACCAATAAGTGTCAGTGTACATTTCCAAGACTACTGTTGAATTATCCAGTGAAACATGAACAAAAATTACTTAGTGCACCTTTATGTCCATGAACTGTGTCTGTACAGCTGAAAGAGAAATATATATATATATTTTCTTTCAGTTCTGACAAGAAAAATGTGTGTTCTGATTAACCTTCAACATTTTACCTACACAGTTTTAAAACAGACATTTAGGAAAATGTTGTTCTACAAAATTGTATGGGAGGAGATTATCCACATTTGTAGTACAGAAATGGTGTGGACAGCTACTTCACCGATGCATTCATATTTGATAAAACATTTCCTAAATATTGCCTTAATGACAATATTATAAACTATTTTAAAATCGCAATGTCAACAAATGAACACTTGGTTTAGACTTTTTGCTTTTTAAAACCTTTTTAGGAATGCTTAATTCATGGCATGTGTACTGTATATAATGCTGTATCAGTTTGATGTTTACTTTGAGTAACTTTCGCACAAGATTTATCACTGTTTTGTTGAACTTGAGAAGTATGTTCAACTATATTTATTGTTCAGAGGTATGAAATAAGTGTCATGCCATTTGTATTCTGTAATAAATTATGTATTTAATGTATGCCTCAAAGTGATGGATCTTTTTTTAATGTTTGGATGAAAGGCACAAAGAACTAAAATTAATCCTTGGTATGTTTGTGAAACAAAAATAACAAATCACAAATCACATTGTGGATGACAGCTTTGGTGATTTCAAAAGGTCTTATATGCTCCTTAAAAGGATAGTTTACCCAAAAAATTTTATCTGACATAATTTACTCATGTTATTCCAAACCTGTATAACTTTCATCCATGGAACACAAAAAGAAAGGACAAAGATACAATATGGAAAAAGATCAAATTGAATTCGATTGTCACTGCAGCTGCCAGTTTCTAACATTCTGCCTAAGATCTCCTTTTGTAATCCAATTAAGAGAGAAAGTAATTCAGGTTTGAAACAATATTAAGGGTGAGTAAATAACAACAGGACTAGAATTTTTGGGTAAACTGTCCATTTCCCTACAACTCCAGTGTTTGAATCCATATCTTCAAGAGTGATATGATAGGTGTGGGTGTGAAACTGATCTATATATAAGTCCTTTTTTTGCTAGAAATTCTTCTCCCTGCACAGAAGGGGGAGTATGCATAAATAATGTGAATCACAAAAAACACAAGAAGAATGTTAGTGGAGATTGATTGAGTAGGGAGAATAATTTATAATAAAAAAAGGATTTAATAATGATGTTTCTCACCCACACCTATACTGTAGCTTCTGTAGACATATATTTAACCACTGTGGTCTTATGAATTACAACTTATGTGATTTTTGGAGCACCCATTAATTTGCATTGTAAGGTTTTAACATTGCTCTCTGGATATTAGATTCAGCTCCCAACAAAAGCCTCCTTTAATATTGTATCAGAAGGCATTTGTCTCACCATGAAAAATAAATTAATCAGTTTATCACCACAAGTATGATTACATCACCTGAAGAATAACTTCACTTTTGGCGTGTGTGGCTGAAACCATGTCTGTTTCAGTATGGGAAAAAGCAGCTGCAGCATGTGATTGGAACAGAACTTGATATTGTAAAATGTTTCCATTCTGAGCAGAGGCTTATAACTATATCAGATTCTATGAGAATTAATTCTCATTCACCACATATCCATGTGAACAAAAGTGTGGCCTGGATACAGTATATTACATGGTTCAATGTCTGAGTGTTTGGCACAACCCATGCAGTACGCCCATGTGCTTTATACAGGAAGAGTGGGTCTATATAGCATATGCATTAATAGGCC
Source organism: Xyrauchen texanus (assembly GCF_025860055.1). NCBI lineage: Eukaryota > Metazoa > Chordata > Actinopteri > Cypriniformes > Catostomidae > Xyrauchen > Xyrauchen texanus. Next base: position 19,608,739 of record NC_068298.1, on the reverse strand, counting down.
ATTGATTCATGTCATTACAGTGGTAGGCTAAATGTTTCCTTGATTGACTGGTTTATATGCCTGGTGTGACATTTAGGTAAGAGCAGAATATATGTTTTTACAAAGGAAATTAGATATAGATGGACCCACCAAAAATCTCAGAGAAGAAAATATGGGTAGGTTTTCCCCATCAACTTAATTTGTGATGGTGAAAAGGTACATCATGGAATAGGTAGATTAATGTATATTATTAATTTGAAGGGATCAAAGGGAAATTCAAGGCAAAGCAATAACCTACCTGCTAAGCCAATATGATAGCTAAAAAATATGATAGTGTGTGATTTATCAGTTTATAACTGCTCCTCGTTATCAGTGGATCAGTTGAGCGTCTAGCCGCTCTTAATGCTACCAGGGAAGGTAAGCCGTCTCGTTTGGGGAGACAGTGCTGGGATTAAGTTTAGGGGTTATAAATGTACATTTTATTTTGTAATTCGGGATAACGACATACACTCCAATCGTTTTAAGAACGAGATTACAGTTTACATCATTCCTTCCTATTACGTATATGGCCTGGTTGAAAATGTTTATGCCTGATTTTATTTTATGTCTTCTAATCTAAATTTGAAGCTTACATCCTGGAATGTTAGAGGTATGGTGAAGTTGGCTAAAATGAAGCAAATCCTCAGTAGGGTTAAACAACTCAAATCGTTAGTTGTATATCTCCAAGAAACCCACTTATTACCAGATGAAGTGATAAAGATAAAAAGGAGATGGCGAGGGCAAGTAATATCAGCCTCCTACTTATCACACACTCGAGGGGTGATGCTCCTGATCCATAAATTGATACCCTTTAAAGTGGACAGCGTCATCCGTGACATAGGGGGTAGATACCTGATTGTCCAAGGTACATTGATAAATGAGAAGATAAACATGATTAATGTATATGCCCCAAACGAAGACAATCCTAAATTCTTTGAAAATGTATTTTTATTAATTTTTTCTCTCCCAGGGAAAGCTCTAATAGCAGGTGATTTCAACTGCACTTTAGACCCTAAACTGGATCGGTCAACTGGGATGGATTCCTCTCATATACAAAGTAGGAAAAAACTGTTACAGTATATAAAAGATCTGAATTTGTGCGACCCATGGAGGAGTCTGAACCCAGATAAATTAGAATTCTCCTGTTATTCTCCCCGATTTAAGTCATACTCACGAATAGATTTTTTCCTGATTTCCAGCTCTATGCTCTCCTCTGTGATAGAATGTAACTATAACAGCATACTGCTGTCAGATCATTCCCCTACTTCACTGGTGTTTAGAGCCCAAGGGGTAGTTAAAGGGAGCCCTAGATGGAGATTTTATCCCAGATGGTTTTCTGACTCGAATTTCCTGCAATTTTTAGATGCTCAAATTGAGTTGTTCTTCAATACAAATACAGATGAGACCTCTGCTATTGTCAGATGGGAGGCCTTTAAGGCATACATCAGAGGCATGATTATATCTTACACCAGTTCAAAAACAAACAAACTCAAGTTGAAAATGAATGAGCTTGACCACAAAATTAGACAATTGGAAAGAGAGGCCTTTTTGGATGGCTCTACAAAAATAAAACAAGAATTAAAGTTACTTAAAGCCCAATATGAGGAAATTTCCACATCAAAAGCAGAAAATAGTTTAATCCGGCTCAAACAGAGTTACTATGATCAAGGCGAAAAACCGGGGAGATTGCTAGCCTGGCGAATAAAAAAATTAGATGCGGACAGGGCAATTACTGCAATTCAATCTCAGAGTGGAGCAATAACAACAGACCCACAAGAAATTAATGATACTTTCTCCATCTACTATAAAATATTATATTCATCCGAATCCTCGGGGAGTCTGGAAACACAATCTGAGTTTCTGGATGATCTTTGTATCCCTCCCATATCGGTTGATTTTAAAGAACAATTGGATAGGGAACTAGATGCCTCAGAAATCGCTGACGCCATTACTGATATGGGAGGAGGTAAGGCCGCAGGCCCTGACGGTCTTCCGGTTGATATCTACAAAATATTTAAAGATAAATTAATTGAACCACTTTTAGATATGTATGAGGAGGCCTTTCAACGGGGTTGTCTTCCAGATTCCCTGAGGAGCGCACTGATAATACTTATTTTGAAACCCAATAAATCCCCTACCATTTGCACGTCGTATAGACCTATTTCACTGCTCAACACAGATGCTAAGATTATCGCTAAAGTCATGGCTAGAAGACTGGAACCGGTGCTCCCGACAGTGATCAATCCAGATCAGAATGACTTTGTGAAAAACCGTCAAGCTTTCCATAATGTCAGAAGGGTGTTGAATTTGATACATGCGAAGGAGGGAACCTCTGACACCACTATTCTGTCCTTAGATGCTGAAAAAGCATTCGACAGAGTGGAGTGGATCTATTTATTTGATGTGTTATCTCGCCTTGGCTTTGGTAAATACTTTCGAAAATGGAAACTCTATACTGACCCAATGGCAGAGGTCTCCACCAACTATATAATATCATCTCCTTTCAAACTCACAAGAGGTACTCACCAGGGGTGCCCTCTCTCACCGATGCTATTTGTTTTAGCAATGGAACCGCTTGCATTGGCGGTGAGATCGCACCCCTCAATTTCAGGTATAAAAGTATCGGACACCGAACATCGCATTGTAATGTATGCTGACGACACCCTCTTACTTCTAACAGACCTAAGTAACTCCATTTTTAATCTGACCAATTGAATTGACACATTCGGAAAATTTTCAGGTTTTAAAGTAAACGAAACAAAATCCTCTATTATGTTTTTGAATAAGCGGGAGCGAATAAACCCGGTGATAAACCACCCTTTCAACAATGCGGTAAATGGATTTAAATATCTCGGTATCACCATTACCCCAACCATTAAAGACTTAGTACCCTGTAACTATGATCCTATGATTTCTACAGTAACTGAATCCATGAACAACTGGTCATCAATGCCAATCTCCCTTTTGGGGCGTATAAATATAATCAAGATGAATATACTACCAAAGTTTTTATACCTATTTCAATCTATCCCTTTACCCCCGCCGCCACAGTTCTTCTCCAAAATGAAGCAACTATTTACTAAGTTTATTTGGAATAACAGGAGGCCAAGGTTGAGGCTGTCACTTCTTTACCTGCCTTATGAGAGAGGAGGGTTACAACTACCCAATTTACAATGGTACTTTTGGGCTGCTCAAATTAGAGCTGCAATGTACTGGTTTTCCCCTGAACCTTACTTACCATGGGTACAAATTGAAAGTATCTGCACTAAAGGCCAGTGACTTGACACTTATTTATACTCTGCATCTGTCAAAAAACTGAGGCGGCTCACTGATAACCCCTTTGTGAGAAACACAATTAATGTCTGGCATAATGTACAGTCAATTCTTGGTGAATCTACTTTTTTCTCAGGCTTTTCACCAATATGGGGGAATGATAACTTCTCTCCTGGAAAAAAAGACCAAGGTTTTAAAATGTGGGCAACAAAGGGCATCTGTAAAGTTATGGATCTATATAAAGAAAGTAAACTAGCTTCTTTTGAAGAACTTAGTAATGAATATGATATACCTCGGACACATTTATTTAAATATTTACAGTTAAGGAGTTTTGTTTATGCACAGACACATTCCTATACACAACCTCACTTGTCCATGTTAGAAAACCTAGCAGTGAATAATTGTACTAGCAAAGGTCAGATATCTTTACTCTGTAACATTCTGGTTAAAAACCATAAAGACTCTACTGAGCATAAGAAAACCCAATGGATAAATTACTTACAAACAGATATCTCAGAGGAGGACTGGAGAGAGATATGCTCTAGAGCACAACTCCTAACAATAAATTCCCATCTCAAACTGATTCAGTATAAATTGGATTATGAGGACTTATGTTACTCCGGAAAGACTGAATAAGATGAATCCAAATATTCCTGATATCTGTGTTAAATGTAATGTCGAAAAAGGCACCTTATTTCATTGTCTGTGGAACTGCCCTGAGATACGAAAGTTCTGGAATTAAGTTATAAAATGTATTTCTAAGATGACCTTAAATTTAGTGCCTGACAATCCTGCACTTTGCATTCTTAATTTGTATCCAAAGGACTGTATGTTAAACCGCAAAGAGAGGGAAATTACAGACTTATGTTTAATACAAGCTAGACGCTTGATCTCTCTCTGTTGGAAAGATGTCAAGAGCCCTTTTATTGGTCGCTGGCTGAAAGAATTATCAGCATGCCTTATCCTTGAAAAGTTAACATACACAATGAAAAAGAAATCAGCCGAATTTAAAGAGATCTGGAATCCCTTTCTTGCATTTTTGAAGAACTGTGAAGCCGAGGAAACTGAAAATTGAAGGCGATATGTACCTAACTGTCTGTATTTCCTGAGCTATGTATGATTATATAATGTCGTTACCCAGTGTGTGTTTTTTTTTTTTTTTTTTTTGGGGTGGGGGGAGTGGATTATTTTATAGTTTGACTGCTATACGCTTTGTTAAATGTATCAACATGTATCCTTGTTAACTGTTAAAATTCAATAAATACATGTTTATAAAAAAAAAATCCATCAAGAAAATAACCTCACATCCTTGTAATTATTTAGCAACTTTTTAAAACTGAAGTTTAGAAAATATAGGTAAACCTGTGTACAATTTCTGTTGTAGAAGAAAATGTGTAAATCTCTTTGTCATGTTAACCACAGACCTTATTTTACTCATAAAATAAAAAAGGAATTCTAAAAACACAATGTAAATGCCAGAGGGAACTCATGACTTGAAAAGGCTAAACAATTTTACGACTTCAAACTGAATAGCTCTATTAAGGAGACAAGTACTGTGTTTACAACAATTATTATCAACTAGACATAGTGTACATACAGTATGAAGGGCACAAATATATAATAATGGTCAACAGCCCGTAGGAGAAATCAAGAATAGTGAGAAAACATGAGCTTTTGACTGAGGTCTACATCTGGGAAAAACCTGTGCCTATGATGTTAAATACCGTATGTGTGAGCCTGTCTCTTCTCCGCCCCCAGGGTCTCCGGCGTCCTTGCCTGCGCCCCCTTCAGTGCCGTCACCCAAGGCCACTCCTCCTCCCAGGCCCCCCGAACCGGCCCTTGCCTTGTGGCCAGCTCCCGGGCCACCCAAACCTGTCCCCATAGCATGGTCGCCTCCCAGGCCACCTAAACCGGCCTCTGTCCTGTGGCCACCTCCCAGGCCTCCAGAACCGACCCTTGCCTTGTGGCCACCTCCCAGGCCTCCAGAACCGGCCCTTGCCTTGTGGCCAGCTCCCGGGCCATATAAACCGATTCCCCTATTGTGGCCGTCCCCCAGACCACCTAAACCCGTACTTGCCCGGTTGATACCCCCCTGGCCACCTAAACCTGTCCCTACCCGGTGGACTCCCCCCAGGCCACCTGACCCAGTTCCCTTCACACACCCCCAGACACTGCTTGCCTGCCCTCTCGGCCCCCCTGGTCTGCCAGTCTGCCCTCTCGGGCTCCCTGGTCTGCCTGTCTGCCCTTTTTGCCCCCGTGGACTGCCTAATTGCCCCTTGTGCCTCCTTAGTCTGTCTCTGTGTCCCATGTGCCTCCTTGATCTGTCTCTGTGTCCCTTGTGCCCCTTTTGGTCTGTCTTTTCTCCCCCTCTTCTAGCCCCCCTCGCCTGGAACATTTTGTGTTTGTTGTTTTTAAGTTTGTTTAGACCTTCTGGAATCCGCTCCTTTTGAGGGGGGGCTATGTTATGGTCCCGTGTCGTCCGTACCGTGTTTTCTGTTTCACCCGTCACTAGTCACGTCCACGTCACGCTCCCTTGTCCGCTCCGTGTTTTCTGTCTCACCGCTCACACTTCCTGTCATGTCTTCCTGGTTGTCCGCCCGTGTTTCACTGTCTCTGTGAAAAACTACACTTCCCTTCTTCCCGTCTTTTCCGGCCCCGTCACAGCTTTATTGTCCACACCTGTTCGTCATTTTGTTATCACCGTGTCTGTCCATTTAAACCCCGCTGTTTTCTCCTTCCCCTGTCGATCGTTGACGTTACATGTCTCCGCTTATGTCTGATCCTGACTCTCTCTGTTCGTGTTCCCAGCCAGTCTGTCTACCCGCTCGTGGTTACCCTGTCGTATCATCTACCGTCCGTGGTTACCCTGTCGTGTCATCTGTCCGTTCGTGGTTACCCTGTTGTTCTCCGCCCTCCGTATCCTCTTGTATTTAGTTTCCATTTTTCCCATCGAGGACTTTCTTTTGTTCCTGTGTTTTGTTTATTTTGTTCTTTGTTCCAATAAAGCTGCATTTGGATCCACACTCCCGTCTGCCTTCTCCTACTTCCACACTAGCATTACAGACTCCATTATTCATTTGAGTATGCAAAGGTTCCTAGGATAATTTTAGATATAATCATAATTTTGTGTTTATTGATTACTCTGTCTCATTTACATTCATTAGGTGGCGATGTCGCTTAGGGTCTTACACCGACAGGTAATACGTAGATCCCATGGTCACAAGGTGGCCAGTCTCAAATAAGTCAGCGGTTGCAGGGTTTACTAATATCATTAAATTAGGCTGGCACACAATCAAATTATAGTTTATTTAGTCACGTACATACAACTTGCTTAATTAAGTGATATGTCAGTGACTGACGTACCAGAGTGTTTGCTCACGTTCATGGCCCGCAGTAATAATAATATCCTTACAGATGATCTCAATGTAACCTCCTTTCCCTTAATTTACTGGACAAAATGAGTTTAGAAAAATTCAGAATAATCAAAAATACTACATAATTGTACATAATTGAATAAATTCAGAAATAATGAATACAATTCATCCAATGATGCATACCAGACTTTTATAATAGAACATGGCATTTTGGAATTGTAACAAAAAATACCATGGTGTTCACTCTGGCTACCGAAACCCCCCCGAACATCTTGTGATTTCGCCTTAAGTACCCAGACAGAATAAACATCATCAGCTAATAGTAACCAATAAGAACAATCAAAGAATTTGGGAACGAATAGTCTTGGGTCTTACCTTATCTGCATACAGAAGATAATTTAGATGAAAAACCAAGGAGGGAGCACCCTCAAGTAGTGGCCAGAATTTCTCAAACATGTATTACCATATATTCTACTGCTGCAAGGATGAGACCATAGTACCAGTCACACTGAGACCTTTTAAATGAACATGCATTCATTGTGTACATATAATCAGATATTTGTTACATACAAGAATTAGGTGAGTGTTTAGCTGATTCTCAGCTGAGAGGGACAGGAGGGGGGAGGAGGACAGAGAAACAAATGTGGAAAGATAACAATGAATCTTTTCACACTCAGTAGGGTGTTCTTGAGATTGAGATGGTGTCTTTGCGATAAAGTTTGTATGCTGACTTTCTCAGCATATTATTTTCATATTACATTTTCTCAGAGATTATATGTTGATTGTCCCAGGCTCTATTTGCCCCTCTGTGGAGTTCTGCCCTTTGAATGCAAATACCTTGGTATTCCTACATGTAAATTGTGGTTCTAGCACACACACATTTGCATTACTGAAACATTCAAAATTAATGTATAGACAGCATCTAGAATGCAAATCATTTTACATATAAACAACTTTAGAGATGGTCAAATGATTACGAAATACTTATATTGAATTTATGGAATTAATCTGTTGATTTCATTGTATTTACCATGGTGGCCAAAAGTTTGGAATAATGGCATTCAACTGATCACAAAGTATAGTCAGGACATTACTGATGTAAAAAAAAAAACAGCACCATCACTATTTGAAATAAGTAATTTTTTATCAAATCTAGACAGGCTCCATTTCCAGCAACCATCACTCCAACACCTCATCCTTGAGTAATCATGCTAAATTGCTAATTTATTACTAGCAATCACTTGCCATTATATCAAACACAGTTAAAATCTATTTGGTTAATTAAATAAGGCTTAATGGTATGGCCCGTTGAGGTCTCTCAGAGACCAGTGCTGATGAATGTATGGTCTATGGTTACTAGCTTTCAGTATGCAATTTAGCTGGCCAACAAATGCATAAGCGTGACCAGCTGCATATAAACTAATGCAAATAAATGGTAATAGATGTTAACAATCATGACATTTAAACATTTGGGTAGGACTTGCATGTATTTTTGTCATATTGTTCTAATCGCTTGAGGTTAGCTTTAAACGTTAGCATCCTCTCAGCCTTGTCTGCAAACATACAGCTGTTCTCTACTAATGCTGCATCTAGTCAACAGATTAATTAATTTATAATATGACAACGTGTACTCTAGTGTACTGTATATGTAAATTTTTGTTGTTGATGTTTTAAATATGCATCTGAAGTGTTCTGCTCCATGCAGAGTGTAGTCTCATGTGTCAAAACAAACACCACAAGGCATCAGTGAAGTGATAGTTTTTATTTCGCCTCTAGAGGCCGCTCTCAAACTGTATAACGACAGCAGACCCTTCCCAGCAATGGTGTGGATTTTTGCCGATAACCGATAGTTCCAGAAATCTGTTGTCGGTGCCGATTAACCAGCAAAACCGATATATCGGTCGACCTTTATATACACATATATATATATATATATATATATATATATATATATATATATATATACATACATATACATACATATATATATATATATATATATATATATACATACATATACATACATATACATATATATATATATATATATATATATATATATATATATATATAGATAGATTTATACAGTTTATACATATTGACTATACATGTATATAGTATGTTGATTATCATATCAGTGTGTGCAACTCCCACTCAAAACACCCAGTTTTCTCTTGCACACCCAAAGTCTTGTTTCTGGCTATGTCACTGTATCATATGAGTCACTTGAAATTTTGAATCATTACATATTTAAAAAATAACTAGTGCAAAGTTACAATTGCCCTGGTTTCCCTATACAGAAGGGAGGCAAATGCTAGTCTCCATATCTCTAGCAGTGGAGGGGAACACTGACCATGGCACCATACAGTCTGCCATCAGAACTGGTCTCTGAGAGACCTCCATGGGCCATCCCAGTAAAATCATTCTCCTGCCCTATGGGTTAAAACAGCACAGCATCAGAGTACTGCTTTACTCAACCTTAGAGTCCAAGAAAAATATCTGAAAAGTACTACTCAAACAAATAGTTCATGGCTACACACCGTGTTCTTTCCCATGTATGATACATCTGCAATTTTTCACTATTAGCTTGTAGCATATTATGTAAGTCTCTAAATATAACAGCAGCATGCCACAGCGTGCTGTCATCACAGACACACAGAACAAAGAGCTTTCACACTATAATAATGCAGTAATAGTATGAACATGGATAGTGGGTGTCATCAGTAGAGTACTATATAAACACTAGCTATCACCTAGACAAGCAGCCTGATGCACATTGACACACATACACAAACATGCTGTTGGATATATAGTCGCACACAATTGCATGAAATACACACAAAAAAAAAAACATACCCACATGCATAACCCAATGACCACAAAGGAGCTGAAATGAGACACCACAAAAGCACTCAGAGGAGCGATTATGGAGTCACTCTCAGGAGCCATTTTCACAAAATAAGTGCTGAGGGCCCCTCTTGTGCTTAATGATTTTGCCATTATTGTAATCCAGTGTCTCATATTCTCCCTCCAGAACACAGTGCCTTCCATCTGATTTTTAACACTACAGCCAACAAGCTGTGATTCACCCCCCACCATGCATCTATTTTTAATTGACGCTGTGGAAATGACTGTGGCAATCAAAAACTATTTTTTAATAATAAATTAATAATAAAAGGTTTAATTTTTCAAGCACCACTCTGAAGCTCAATGTCACTTTACAGGATCAATACAGACATGAAAAACCAAAAGGGTAAAAACACACCAAGTAATTAACAGTGAAGAAAGACAGATTTAACATCATTAATGAAGGGAACAAACTATCCAGCATAAAACCTGTACCAATTCAAACATGTGAATCTAGGATGGTCCGCTGTTGTGAACCCTAATGGAGCAGCCGAAAGAAGGATGAAGGGAACAAATTCAGTGTCACTGGTGTGATAATGATCTCCATCCAATGGGGGAGGTTTAATGATAGATATGGAGGGAAAAAATATTGCAAATATATGGTCCAATAACTTCACCACAAATTGAGGAACTAAGAGTCCATGTAAGAGTGTATGGATGGAGTAGATTATGAGAGCCAGGGCAATAAAAACAGTATTGATAGCAATCCATCTGATGGGCAATAAAATGAAAACACCATTGCATCAGTTTCTTTGAATGTAGGCAAAATTAAAACACAATCCACAATATTTTCAGCGAGTCCACTGTATTTTGCTATGGGTGGGTGGAATTTCTGGTTGGCTAGTGGAAGTGTCATGCGGTTAAATTCTTGCTTTTTAAATGTTTTAAGATGTCTTGAACAGTTCCTGGACAATGCGTGCAGTCACTGGCTGTTCTAATAATCAATGTTCCTGTACATGTGTCTGTTTTTTGGTTCGTTGTTGTGTTGTTCTCTCTCTCTCTCTCTCTCTCTTTTGCCTCTCATTGTTATTGTTCATTCATTGTTCCATAACTGTGAAATTTGTGCATGTCAAAACTGGGAAAAGAGGACAGGATGACATGTGAGAATGCCATGTGACTTACATGTTGCACATATAGTTAAATCGTTTTTGTATTAAACACTAGATAAGGAGTGAGTAGATTAGTAAGGGTGTCTTGATGCTGAAGATTGATTTTGTGTTTCACATTTTCTTTTGTCAGTCAGTCTAGAAGGATTGGGGTGAAGTTAGCAGGCGGTTTTTGTTTTGTTTTGTTGTTTAATTTGGTGCCACTTATGTCCCTTTTCCCCCTTTTGTCTATTGGTACTGTAAATATTGTAAATACTCCAATTTTCACCTGTTGCACATTTCTTACAAATTACTACATCTACCACTTGTATATAAATAAACCACTTTGTTTGGAAATATAGCTTTGTTGTCTTAGTCTTTTCTGTACCAAGTATCCACAACATAATTTATTCTTAAAGTTACACCCTTGATACCCCTAGCCATAATTGGGGTCGTAACAGGCTATAACAGCAATGTTACGATCAGAAACCTTTCGGAAAAGCACAGTGATTCCGTAACTGATACTGCTTCCTCAATCGGTTGTATATAGAAAAAGGATTGGCTTCGGAACATCTTTTTGAAAAAGCCTTGTGTAAGGGGATTAATGGCAAGGAGGAAGCGAGAACCCGACTTGACAATATAAATCATTTTTTAATTATAAACTTAACCAAAAAGACAAACACACACAAAGGTGTCGGACAGCTGTCCGTAAACGCTCTCTCTCTGTCCCACCACCATCTGCAGTCAGCCTTTATCCCTCTCGGAGGCTTGAGTAGCTAGATAAGGGGCCGGGTGTGTAAAATCACGACCCGGCCCCACCCTCTGCCCTGTCACATTAACCAAAAAGACAAACACAAACACAGTTTGTGTAGCCACTAATGCATTCTGATTTCCTAAACAGGAACAATAAATTAAATCTGTTTTAACAACAGGATCAGTCGTTCTGTCAACATAAAAATATTTTATGTACGTTTAGGCTAGTATTAAGATACAGAGATTATGTACGTAAGAAAAAAAAAAATATATATATATATATTTAAAATTCTTGTTGCACTTAAATCTGTTTTGTATACTATTCTGATGATAGTGAAACTTCACTATCGTGTACACGATAGTGTAGTATGGCACTTTTCGTACCACTGTCTCGATAAGATGATTCGCTTATATTTTCCTCTTTTGTAAGTTGCTTTGGATAAAAGCACCTTCCAAATGAATAAATGTAAATGTAGATAATAATTATAAAGCTAGATAAAGCCTACGCAGTCTTTTGCAAAATAATTGTATTTTATCCAAACAACAACCACAGCATGACCATACCATCTCCTGAGCCGTGCAAAACACAGGCATCCTGCTGTCTGGACCTCTCATGTTTCTGCAGTAAGTATACAAGCTCAGTAGAACTGACACTTCAGGTTCTGTCTAGACTCCGTATCTGCTTTAAAATAAACATAATTATCTTCAGTTCTCAAAACATGTCCAACCTTACAGCTGTGAAGGCAATGATAGGAATTATTGCTTTCCAGGTTACTCAAAGCCATCGATAAAGATTCAGCAATGTAACTAAAATGCTTCTGTTTGTGATATTTGGCCAACATGCTTCCTCCCATAATTAAGAACAGAAAGGTGGTGAAGAAAAATATCGCCTATAACCAGAAGTTCCACCCACACCGCCCGCAAAGCATCATGGGATGCAGAAATATTGTGGATAGATTTGTGATCTATATTTGTTTATTTTGTATAATGTCACATGATTTTGCATGAGCATTAAATGAGGTTTGTTCTAATTAATTTATAGAGTCAAAATAAAGAGTGCTCTGGCTTTAACTGGATTCTACATACTCAAGAGGGTTTGTTTGTCAAAATGGATAATCAATAATTCTTCCATCTGGATGTTTAATAATGAATAACTTACATTAACTTTGTCCCTCTTCTGTTAAAGGTTTTCAAAGTACTTCAACAAATGACTAATTTCCTGTTCTATTGACATACAGCACAAAGATCTGACTTGTGTACTGCACTACAGTTAAGACCCTGCTTTTACGGAGGACCATTCAGCACATGAAAAGAGAGACTATATTTAGATCCAAATCATCCCATGTGGTACGTACGGTCTACATCTACCCTCTCAATCTACCTCATGCATATAAATAACATCATCTCATAACACTGCATATTAAAATATTACAAAATGCTGACAATACCATTTCACCTTTTTATTAATTTACTCTCTGTAATGGGTCAAGTATGGGCAAGGAGGATGTGGGAATCGGCTGAACAGAAAACAAAGTTTAATGTGAAACTCAACATAAAACAAACAAAAACAAACACAGACACACATGCAAGGTGTCTCTGGCGCCTCTTGATCACCTTTATCTCGCTCTCCCGCTGATCAGCTGATTCAGCGCTGGCCTTGCATCATCACGGCCTGGCAATGCCCTCCTCATCATCACACTCCTCCCCTGCCCGATTCAGGCTGGGGCGCCACCGGTCTGACCAACTCCCTCCCCATCTCTAGAGGGGAGATGCTGCCCTTCAGTTCGTTCTGTTAGCTGGTGGTCCACCCCTTCTCCTGTGAACCTGGGGGAGAGAGGAGGGGAGAGGGCGAGTGGAGACACAGAGAGAGAGAGAGAGAGAGAGAGAGAGAGAGAGAGAGAAGAACTTGCTCGCCGTCTCCCGGTCCTCAACCGCTATGCCGCCCTCTGGCGGACACCAGCTCGCTCCTCCCCTGGCGGACGGCAGCAAGTCCTCCGGCCCCTGGTGGATGGAACCGCTCCTCCCCTTCTTCAGCAGATGGCAGCAGTTCCTCCGGCTCTTGATGGCCGGCAATGACCCCTCCGTCCCCAGTTAGGGGGCCGCAGCTGCTCCAGTATTTTTTGTCTTGCTTTCAAGTAAAAAAAAAAAAGAAAAAAAAGTAAAACAAATCATAACATGCTTTTAAAAAAAATTACTTGATAAGCAAAATGTGTCATTTATTAAAACTTATATACAGAAAATATACTGAATTAAAATATCTTTCATACCCCATTGACAAATTAAATGTTGTTGTTTTAAGCATAAACCTCATGTATTTTTTTAGATTTATGGTTAAGTTAAGAAAAAACTGTTTGCAAATGACTTTTTTATTTTTTAAATAAATAAAAGTAAAAGAAAAAATAAATACTTATCCTCAGAAAACAGGTCTTAATATTTTAGTTTATATTTGTTTTAAGGGCCTTTAGATATTTTTTCTGGAAATCACGACAAAAACTGATTAAGAAAATCTGTATTGTGAGACTACCTCAAGGTCCAGAAAATAGATAATATTTTGACATTGTGAAGCAGAACGGTCCACCCATGTGGAACTCAGACCCAGCTGAAACCAAATCCCTATCCTATATGTCATTCCCTCTTTATGTTTACTTCTCAGCTACAAGTGCCCTATAGCTTTGCAATACTTGCAATGTTTAATCAGACTAAATAAATTACAGGAATTCATTGTCATAAAGGAGTACACAGAGCAGAGGCCATACATGGTAATAGAAATAGAGACATAAATGTCTTTGGAATTATTCAAACAGACAGTAAGTTTGGCAGGAGGTATCACTCTAGTCTGTACTTCATTACATCATGTGGGGATTTATCACCAATTACAATTTCAAGCTCCAGGTCTCATAATCTGTACTATGATGTCCATTGGAGAAACTTAAAACAAAACTGTAAATGCTGTAAATGCTGCCATTGCACTCTTATAAATACTGAATCTTCTATTGTCAGATGGCAGATAGAAATTTTAACATTACACTGATTAATTCTACATTGCCAATGTCAAATAAATGGGGCAATCTATACCATCACACTGGACTCCGTAATTGCTTGTTATTATTTTGTGCTAATATGTGAGCCATTTTACTGTGTACACTTTATATATGTCAAACATTACAACCCTTACAGGGCATAAACACCACTGGGCATATGGCAAATGTAGAAGGCAGATGAGGACAGAATTTCAGCAACTGAAGTATAGACACAAGCCTGAATTCTTTACGTCTATTGGATGCAGTTCAGTCATTTGCTGTTTTATCCTAAAATTAAACACAGACACTTAGAATCACTGATTCAGAGCACAAAGCAGACCTCTGCACATGCATTATACATCTGCTTTTCATAATTTGCAGCATCATGTAGGGATGTGAGATCTAGAGTTAAGTAATATTACCTGAGGTGTTAATGAAGTAGTGTAGATTTATTTGCATTGAATAGTACTCCAATGATAACATGTTTAAATGACAATCCCTGCAAATTCAGTGTAGCTTGCAGCAATAATGGTAATTATTATATATTGACCGATAATAATTTTTTAGCCAATATCTTTTCCCATATTCAAAAATTTTACTTTAATCGGATTTCGTTTTTGTAATTTCGGATCACCAATAAATGGAGCCATCTGGTGGGGGTTTCAGAAATTGTACCCAAAATCGCCATTGCAACGCTGCGTGTAACAGGAAACAATATGCTGACTGTTCACAGGTAATGTAACATGCTTTTGCTATGTGTTGCTTGAATTAATAAACTTTATTCAAAGTAACAGCCATTGCACAAGTGAGATGTGTAAGATTAATAATCAATGTGTAGTTTAAGGTTAACACTAGAAGAAACAGAGACTAACTCATGTAGTGGAAGATAAATCCTGCAAACAGCCAAAGATATAACATTACTTTACATCAATCAAATCAAAGAGTGTTGGATGAGTGCATGTTGGAAATAAAATGGTTTAATTAAATTTTCTGTTGCCTGTGCTCACTAGTCTTGTAAAGTTGCCATTCACCAGGTTGATGCTCATATTCCAACAGAATGCCCAACGTGTATATATATATATATATATATATATATATATATATATATATATATATATAGGCAGCTCAGGTTTAAAGAGCCCATATTATGCTAATTTACAGGTTCATGGTTTTATTTTGGGGGACTACTAAAATAGGTTTACATGCTTTAATGTAAAAAAAAAAACATATTATTTTCCTCATACTTCTCATTTCTGCGAAACCCATTTTCATCCTCTGCTCAAACGCTCTGATTTAGGTCCGGTCTCTTTAAAGCCCCCCTACTGAAAAGCCCAGTCTGCTCTGATTGGTGAGCTGGCCCAGTCTGTTGTAATTAGTCAACCATGTGTCGGATGGTCCTACCATAACGGAGTTTCAGGCTTCCTTAACAGTTGTAAACACTATTGTAACTATGGTAACAGTGGCATCGCTTTTTGCCGTACCAGCTCTAGCCCGAGTCTGATAATGAATGTTTGAAAGAACAAGCTGATTGACCCAAACCACATTCGCAAGCACGACTTAACCAGGTAGGGAACAATATGAGGGTAGGGAAATTATGAAAGAATATAAAATTATGGCTGAGTTATCACTTTAAAGGGATAGTTTACACAAAACACTTTATTCTCTCATCATTTACTCATACTTAAGCCATCCCAGATTTGTATGACTTGTGTAAATGTGTAAAAATCAAGAAGAATGTGAAATGTATCGGTTTCTCATCCACACCTATTGCATCGCTTCTGAAGATACTGATTTAGCCACTGGAGTCTTATGGATTACTTCTATGCTGATTTTTTTTTTTTTTTTTAATGTTGGCAACCATTCACTTGCATTGAATGGACCAAAAGAGAACAACAAAACAATTTGTACTCAGCAGATGAAAGAAAGTCATATACATCTGTGATGACGTGAGTACATTATGAGAAAATTGAAATTTTTGGGTGAACTATTCCTTTAAGGGCTGTGGGGATGGGAACTTGGTCCTGTGTCTGTCAGTGTGGAGAGAGGAAGCGGTAAGGGCCATCACCTTGTGATTACTAATTGTAAACACCTGTGTCTTATTTCAGTGATGGTGGAGACGGGCTTTGAAGGTAAGCTTCACTCACTCTGAAGCTGAACGCTGAAAAGCTGTTTATAATTTATGCATCTATTGAGTTTATGTTGACTGTTATCATTGACGCGTTATGTGTGTGTAAACTGAAGTTCTTGCTGGAAAGCTTATTCTGAGTAAAAGCCCTGAGAATAAAAGAACACTCAAGTGGACTGTGATGCTGGCTCCTGCTTCCTTCTTGCCTCCCACTCTTAGAACCTCTACAAGGGTTTTGTAAGATCTGGATGAATTTGTCAATAATAAGAAGAGAGGCAGGGGCGGATCTACCGGGGTGGCATAGGGTGGCAAATGCCACCCTAAAAGAATACCTTGCCACCCCTGCTGCCACCCGGCAGCAAAGAATTAAAAGTTATGGCCAATTTGACAATTTACGAGCGCAAATCTCCAATGTCTGACTGCACTGAATGCAGCACGAGATTGTGCCAGAGCGGCAAGAGACTGATCAGTTTGGAAAAATGTGTGTTCTGAGTAAACAATTAAAGCGATGTCCAGTACCTCGTTTGAGTGCCGTGACCTATTTATTTCCACAATGTATTTATGCTCACTTTAGATCTTCATGTGTAAGTTTTTCTTTGTATAGTTTCTTCTTGTACAAATGCTGCGTGCGTTTGCTTCCCCTCTCACACTTCTGCCTGTCATCACCAGTGTCTTACCTTAATGCCTTTCTGGTGTAACCCGCACAAGAAGAGACAGTCACAATGTAAGTCAAAAACTGCGTTTTATTGCAGGCAGGCAAAAGTACAGAAAAAGGGCAAATCCAGTGAAGAGTAGTCAAAGGGAGCGTGAGGTCGAAAGCCGGGGAATCAAGAGGAAAATGACGAGACTAGTGGGAGCAAAAGACAGGGGAACAAGGGGAGCTGGCAAGCTAAGAGGTGAACGAGAGGAGGTCAAAACTAGACGAGACTAGCGGGGGGCAAAGACACGGGAAACTAAATACAGTAACCAACACCCGTGAAACGGATGTGCTGTGGTATTTATAGGGGAAGGTGCAGGTATAAACAATGATAGGTGATGAGACGAGTGCAGGTGAAACTAACGTGCAGATGACGCGAGTGCAGGTGGTCGTAATGTTCTGGGGGATTGGAAACGCGTGAGAAACTCGAGGAAGGGAGATAACCTACGAGCATGTGAGCGAGTAGGAGCAAAAGTGGGCGTGAGGGCTCGAGCGAGCAAAAAGAGCATGAAAAGCTCGAGGGGGCGGAGCGAGGGAGTGAGGTCGAGGGAGTGAGTGTGTGTGCGACGAAGCGGGGATGGGGCAGAGGAGCGGGGTTCGTGACATCTGGTAATAATGCCCTTACTTCAATCATACTTCTATCTCCTATTAAGTGAGATCACATTGTATGGTCACTTATTCCTAATAAGAACTGTTCCACATGAAAACAGATGCAAGACATTGATTGCATGAGATTAAGTTTGTCTGTATGAGTTTGTAAATGACAGCCTGTGCCCTTTTTTAGTGTGTACATACCATTTATCATCAAACTGTGATAAACGTGATTAAATTAAGTATATATATATAAGTCTGTCGCCACCCCTAAAAAATTCCTGCCCCCTCTCGCCACCCCATAAATATTTTTCTAGATCCGCCCCTGAAGAGAGGTTTGGAACCCTTTCTAATAATTATTATGGTGAAAACATGAGCGCAAGCGGGCGAGAGAGAGATGCCAGTTTACTGCTTCATTCACTCCTGCAGTGTTTTATTTAATGCTGAATGTATTCAATTACTTTTTGACAAATCATTACTTTATTAAAATAGCATGACATATAGGGAGGCGAAACATACAGCTACTTTTTAAAATGTACTCTTTATTTATATTTATACAGATTTTTGACCTTAAGCTGAATAATTCTTTATTTACTAAATAATTCAATCAGGAGACTGCACACAGTGGAAATGATAATTCTGTTATCTATTCTGTTGTATATTGGAGTTTTACGAAACTAAAGTTTAACAAATAAATACAATAATGTACATTGGATAAAATGTGTTTACTCTTTATATTAACATATATATTAAAAATGACAAATAGAATGAAGATTAATTGTATTCATATATTATTTAATAAGAATAACAAGTAAGGCCCAAGTAAGTTCACATGTGACTTTGTTTCTGTGTCAGCCCCAGGACTCCGATGCTCTGTATACGAGCATCCAAATTCACTCACTCATTTCGTTATCTCAGTGCTGAGATATAGTGTACTAACTGCCATTCACTATATAGGAAATAGTGAATGATTGAACGTTTGCGCAAACCACTCTTTTCGCCATACCTCGCGTCGCGACCGCACATCTCTCACGCGCGTGCTCGGCGCACCTCGCTGTGCATGCGCAGAAATGCTGTCTGTTCGCGCTCCACTTGTCAATCACGCGTACGGCAGAGCTAAAAAGCATGTACACTTAACTTAAATGTTTATATGGATTTAAACAGTTAATCCGCCCCAAGTAGCTGCGATAGTTTCCATTATAAATGAATAAATACTGCTCATGACAGGAAGGACAAAGTGCACTTATATATTGCTGCAGTGATTTAAAAATGTACACTTGAGCCCATATTTCACAGAATCACCCTGAAAATGACCATCAACATGCCAGAGAAAAGCCTGCGTTATAATTAGAGCCACAACTTACCTCAAAGTGCTGCCTTAAATTGAAGTTTAAATTTTAATCTTGGAATATCCGCTTGTCTTTGTTTTAAATGAAGGCATTTCATGATTAAACTATTCTTTTTTCACTGTGCGGAGCGACGAAAGTGTTTCACTTTGAAGAGCTTGATGCTGCAGCAGTGATGGATTTGTCTTGAGTGACAGTGTGCACAGCTGTTTAAACTTCCGCTGTTGTAAAAGTCCCATTCAATAATCTCTCAATAAATTGCACATTAATTAAAATTAAAACCAGTGGAACTACAGGAATGTTTCCCATTGTAATGAAGTAAAAAAAAAAATCATTAGAAACTTACTTGAGTGAGAGTAAAAAGTACCCACTTTTAAATGTACTCTAAAAATATGTTTTTCCCAAGAAAGTTACTCAAATAAATGAAACATAGTAAATATAGCATGTTTCTACCAACCTCTGGTATCAAAGCATGGTTGTCCATTACTGTTCCGTTAACACATCACAGGTTTGCAGAGAGTGCGGTTGTGAGACCTGAAAATCTGCTGGTGTCAGTTTGGTTATAGAATGCCATTGTCACTCTCATAAAAAACCTAACTGTGTGTGACCATAACCATATTAAGCACTCAAAACAGGTCTGACAACCGTATTCTGCTGCTGTGTGAATGTGGCTACGGTGTGTTAAAAGGCCTTCTCTTAATCCCTTAAACAAGGAAATTAACATTCTCGTTTACATGATGGGTTGGAAGCCGCTTTCTGCAAAAACCCCAAGTGCATGAAAATGTGGTCAATATCAACTAATTAACTTTAACTTCTAAAACATAAACACTTTTACTTATGCACAAAATTTGAGAGGTACAAAGGTTTAAGAATCCTTTGGCATTAATTGATTAATTTGTATATCCTATTTTTCTGATAATTTAGATTAAATAAATATATTAATTAGGGATGAGTACTCGGAAGTGACAGCAAAATACCTTTTCCACACTCTGGGTTTTGGAACGTAAAAAGCCCATGTCTTCACCTCATGGGAGGGGAAAGGCACTATGTGCAAATGGTCTCGGAACTTACCTGGTCGTACCTGACAACACGCGGGACAAATCCGGCTCAACCGGAGATTATAGAATCTGTTCATATAATTATATAATGTGTTAGGTGTTTCCCAGCTCGCTGCTCTCCAGATGTCTGCAAAAGAGGCGCCATTGGTCAGGGCCCAGGAGGCCGCCACACTCCTGTGAGAAGAACAACACTTAGTGAGCAGATGCCATTTCAGGGCATACAGGTGCCTCGTAGAGGGAGCCCTGGCCTGAGTAATTGTGTCTACCACAGCAGGTGGTAGGTCACTTAGGTCTTCCACATCCCATCCAAGGGCCAGATATGGAGGTTCCAGAGGTCTGGTCGTGGGTGCCCAGTCCCTGAGTAAGAAGGTCCTTCCTCCTCAAGAACCAAGTGTGGGTGAGCCAGTAAGGTACTACTAGGCTTACCTGCTCCTTGTCCTCCCTGACCTTGCACAATGTCTGTGCAAGTAGGCTCACTGGGGGGAACACATAATTGCGTAGCCCCAGGGGCCAGCTGTGTGCCAACGCGTCTGTGCCGAGGGGAGCCTCGGTCAGGGCATACAAGAGCGGGCAGTGGGAGGAATCCCGGAAAGCGAACCGGTCCACTTGTGCTTGACCAAATCGACTCCAAATCAGTTGGAACACCTGGGGGTGGAGTCTCCACTCTCCCCTGAGCACAACATGCTGTGACAGCCTATCCACTGTGCTGTTGAGGTTGCCCAGGATGAGAGTGGCTCGCAATGACTTGAGTTGCTGCTGACTCCAGAGGAGGAGACAGCGGGTGAGTTGTGACATGCAACGAGAGCTCACACCACCATGGCAGTAGATGTCCATCCAGAACAACACGTGCTTACGACAGCCGTGGGCACCATCTGTGTTGACCCAGGAAGAGAGGAAACCGCACTTTTCTTGAAAATGTGGGCCCTTTGGGCATGTGGCGAATTGATAGGAAAAGGTAAACAAGGATTCTTCGCCCGGCCCTCCACCAGGGGAAGGAGTGGTGCTCTTACCTGCTCCAGTTTAGCGGTTCTCAGACTTCATGTGCTGCCAGTCTCAAGGGCGGTTTGAAGCCTTCCTTGGGTTCTTGGCAGCCGGCCGTGAGACGGGTGGTGTCTTCTTCCTCCAGGCGTCTCCACGGCAGGGCTGGCCTGCTGGGGTGGGCTGTGGCGGAGCTGGTGTGGTCGCTGCAGGGGGACGCCCTTTGCAACGGGGTGTGGGATCTTAAGCTGTGCAGGGGCAGGATATGTTGGATGGCCTCCGTCAGAAAACTGCCGGGAAAAGTCTACAATGGTGTCACCAAATAGGCCAACCTTGGAGATGGAAGCGTCAAGGAATTGTACCTTGTCAGCCTCACTTGACACGACCAGGTTGAGCCAAAGGTGGCGCTCCTGGACCACCAGGGTGGACATTGCCTGCTCGAGAGACCGCGTGGTGTCCTTCATCGCCCGGAGAGCGAGAGTGGTCAATGAGAGCATCTCCTGCAGGTTAAAAAATAATAAATTGGACTTGTCCCTTGTTTATTTAAAAAAAAAACGGAAATGGCTTTGGCTTGGTGCACTTGCAGGAGAGCCATGGCATGCAGGGCGGAGATGGCTGTCCAGCAGCCAGTGACAACTTAAGCCTACTTAAGCTCTGGACGGGATCTTAGGTGGATCTTAGCTCTGGCGGGCCTTAGGTGGTTCCGCCAGATTTTGTCGCTCTACGGAGTCAAGTGCACCGCAACCGCCTGATCCACCTAGGGAATCTCCGAGAACCCCTTGGTCGCCCCACCGTTTAGAGTAGTGAGCGCGGAGGAGCCCGAGAACCGGATCCGGGCAGTAAAAGGAGCCTGCCACGAACCCGTGAGCTCATCATGCACCGTCGGGAAGAAAGGTATGGGGAAGGGGTGGGGCTGTGAGTGGCACTCTGGCCCCAGGAACCAATCATCGAGCCGCGAGGGTTCAGGGGAGGAGCGGAGGATTCCACTCCAGCCCGACACTCACAGCCACTCAGGCAAGCATGATGAAATGCTTGCCTTAAAATGCTCGACATGACTATTCACTGAATTCAAAATTGACAATTCCTGACAACTATACACAAATGTGTCAAAGTGGGCCCTTTTTACATTTTGAGACTGATTACGTTGTGATTTTCAGCAGTACCTTGCGTGTCTCCAGTCACGCAAACCGTGGTTTGCAGAAACACGGTTCAGAAACAGTGGTGCGCACCTACTAAGCTTATTACAGTAACCGGGTGGAAGAACAGATATGCGCATTCTGAGTATTGTTTCAATGAATTGGCCCGCAAGTCTTATATAATGACAAAATATCATGCATTATATTTTGATTATGCCCTTTTTTGTAACATACTACAGTACAATGAACAATGACACGCAAAGCAGCAGCCAAAACGTATAACATATATATATATATATATATATATATATATATATATATATATATATATATATATATATATATGCATGTCTCTGTGGCTTTACTTTTATAAAAAAAATTATTACTGGGTTTAATTTATATACATTTTGCAATAAAACATTGACACGGCTTCTCTATTAATTAATGATAACAAGAATATTCTATTTCTGAGTCCTGAACTTGGTCGCTATGGTGGTGCTCTCATAAAGATTCCAGCAGTTCCACATATTATTCTTTCTTTATTCTTTATTATTATTTCACCCACACATAAATTCAAGACAAATGGCACAGACCAAATAGCACATATAGGCATGTGTGAATCAGGTCTCCCAGAGAAGCTATCCAAAGCTTATAATAGGGAGCCTGAGACATATTAAAATAATACATTACAAACAAATACTTAAACTAAACACCAGTCACATAAGAAGGATATCATACAAAAATACACAATACAACATAAGACACACAAAAAGTAGATCAGGACAATGCTTTTAAGATCAACTGTAGTCTAGGTAGGCTACTGGCAAGGTTATAGATATAAACGTAAAAGTTCCTTTTTTAGTGTTTTCTTAAAGATGGATACAGATTTCAACACCTTCAGCCTGCCATCTAGCTCATTCCAAATCTTTGGGCCTCTACTTGTAATGCTCAGATTTGCACTTTTAAGTCTTCTGGTTTTACCAGTAATCAGATGTTTGTTCCTGGTGGCACGAGCATGAAGCGGACTACTAATTGGAATGAGCTGAGATAGCCTGCTATTTGTAACATTAACTACTTGGTGCATAATGCACGCATTGTGGTATATGTTCAACTCAGTAAGCCGGAGGAGACCTAAGCGGTGAAAGAGGGGTCTAGTAGGAGTGTTGTACCAAGACCACAATATAGCTCGTATTATCTTCATTTGTAGACTTATTAATTTATTTAAATGACTCGGGTAGGTATTACACCAAATTACGTTACAATAACTAATGTGAGGTTCGAACAAGGTTTTGTACAGGGTAAGAAGAACAGGTAATGTAAGATAATGCCGTATTCTGAAGAACAGACCAACATATTTTGAAAGCTTCTGTGTCAAGTGATCAATGTGGCATTTAAAGTTTAGACATTTATCAATGTGAACCCCCAAGAACTTTGTAGAAGTGGTTGGTAGTATCTCCTCATCATCTACATTGAGGCAAAACTGTTTTGTAGCTGATGCCCTTATATTTGATTGAAACATTATATAATTCGTTTTTTTAATGTTGAGGGATAATTTATTGCACTTGAACCAGATAACAATTTTTTGTAGACTTCATTTAAAATAATTTGTAAATCACTTGAATTTTTATGTGACAAAAACAAATTGGTGTCATCTGCAAACATCACCTTTTGAAATACTTGAGAGGAATTCACAAAGTCATTTATATATATGTTAAAAAGTAATGGGCCCAATATTGAGCCTTGGGGAACCCCGTATTTAAGTTCTTTCATTTGAGATATATGGTTATTAATCATCACATATTGTTTCTGACCATATAGGTAACTTTTAAACCAGTCAAGTGCTACTCCTCTAACACCATAATGATGTAATTTCTCTAGAAGAATATTAAAATCAATAGTGTCAAATGCCTTAGATAGATCAAGGAAAACACCAACTCCACAATCACCCTGGTCTAAAGAATCATTGATTTTTTCAACAAGATCTAAAACAGCCATAAATGTAGAGTTCTCTTTCCTGAAACCATACTGTGATCTTACTAGAATATGAAGCTTATCCAAATAATGACTTAACCTGATGTGTACCACTCTCTCTAATACCTTAGACAGAGATGGTAGAACAGAAATTGGACGATAATTGCCCATATTATTTTTGTCACCTGATTTGTAAATTGGAGTAATTCTGGCTATTTTTGTCATACTTGGCACTATGCCATACAGAAGTGATAGGTTAATGCAATGTGTAAGTGGCTGTGCTATTATGTCTGCAACAGCTATCAGAATTTTACTACACATTCCATCAACCCCTCCCGTATGAGAACTCTTCAAATCTGTTATAATTTTATGAATTTCAATTTTGTCAGTAGGTTTCATGAAGAAAGATTGCATGTAATTTCCATAGAGATAGTGTCTAAAAGAGGATTCGTTGGAAGGTCTGATTTTTTTGGCAAGATCTTCACCTAATGAAACAAAGTAATCGTTAAAACTATCAGCTAATAAAGGTGAATTGTCATTCGAACATTCAGGTAACACATTCAGGGGACTTCTGGCCCCTGTTTAGAACTTTATTCAACACAGCCCAGGTCCTTTTGGAGTCACCTTGGGCTGCATTTATATGTTCAGTATAGTAAATTTGTTTACTCTTCCTCATATACATACTGTATGTGAAAGCATTAACTGTACTGTACATCTCATGAAGCTGTCAATACGACAATATTGCATAATTAAATGTATGTCCAAACATAAAAATGTACTTGAAAATGTACGGATATAAACAATAACTAAGATTGCCCTGGACAAATGCAATAAACAGAAGAGTCCTAGTGGTCTGAAAACTCTTCCACAATTTATTGGAAACTTGGCAAACTAATATATTATATCCAAACTAATGTCTTTGTAGACGTATCATATGGCATTAACATACCACATGACATTAACAACAAACAATCAACAGGAAATCCCAGTGTGACGCAAGCGAGGTCAGAGAATAACTAGCTTACAAATTAGAGGTGTCAACCCTTCCTGAACCTGCTACATTGTGTGTAACACCTTTCAAGGTGTTTAAAGTTGGACATGTCACCTTTCACAGACAGTATATTTGCTGCACTGCAAAGCATATCTGCAGATGATATGAAAGAGATGCACTGTAGAACAGTAGTGGCCCGTGCATTTTAAGTCTAGGCCTTCAGTGCAATTCATGCCATTAAGAAAACACAATTTCATGAATCATATATTACGTGGCAGTCAACTAATAATACAAATTGACATTTTAAAAACATGTCCACGCACGAAAGCCAGAACCAAGGAGGTCTAATACAAAGAAAAACTATCTAATATTTGCGATTTAAATGTTGCTTGCAATACATTTTGTTTCGTCAGGGTACACGGTTACTTTTCAAAACTTGATCCGACACCGAATGCTCAAGCAGCCTAATATACACTTAGAAAACACCTGATGGTGTTATAACAATGCAAAAAACTCTAACCAATTTGCTTGAAGTGAAAATTAGTCCTCTTTTCCTGTTTAATTAATCAATCGCATGATCATGCAGAACATTTCAGGTTTTTAAACCCATAAGGATCTCCTACTCAACGGCAATAACAGCAGTGACAGCCGACTCGTCAAATTACATACTGTGGCAGGGCGGAGGGCGGGCCGGGTTGTGATCATACACACCCGGTCCCTTATCAGGCTAATCAAGCCTCCGAGAGGGATAAAGGTCGACTGCGGAGGATTGTGCGGGAGAGAGAGATAGTTTATGTCCGTCATGTGTGTGTTTTCCCTCTCGTTTAAATTTTACAGTGTTTTTTGGGGGGGTACTACACTGTTACAGGAAGTACCCCCCCATTTAATTATTTCTGTTTCCCTCCCATTGTCCCCTCCCTCGTCCAGGTAGACTGGGATGATCTGCCGGCAGACGGGGCAAAAAGGCATGCCCCTCCCCAGGGAAAGGGGGGGGTGTACGTCTGCCTGAGAGAACGAGGGACGAATGTGGCAGGGCGGAGGGCGGGGCCAGGTCGTGATCATACACACCCGGTCCCTTATCAGGCTAATCAAGCCTCTGAGAGGTATAAAGGTTGACTGCGGAGGATTGTACGGGAGAGAGAGATAGTTTACGGACATGTCCGTCATGTGTGTGTTTGTCTTCTGTTTAAGTTTTATATTAAAATATTATTTATATTGACAAGCCAGTTCTCTCCTCCTCCTTGCCCATCTTAACCCCCTTACACGTACGTACAGCATGATTGACTCAAGGCCAGTCAGAAGGTTCATCTGGCACCAACTGTCATGTCACGGTCCAAATCACGGAGATAAAAATGTTTCCCTATTCTGATGGTTGATGTGTACATTAACTGAAGCTCCTGATCCGTATCTGCATGTTGTATGCACTGCACTGCTGCCACATGATTGGCTGATTAGATAATCACATGGATGATAATTGGTGCCAGGTGGGCTGGTTTGAGTATTTCTGTAACTGCTGATCTCCTGGGATTTTCACACACAAGTCTCTAGAATTTACTCAAAATTTTCTTGCACTGCTTTGCAATATTCTGTGGAGGGAAATTCCTTGTTGATGATAGAGGTTGAATGGCCAGACTGGTTGGAACTGACAAAATATACGTTAACTAGGATAACCACTCTGTACATTTGTAATGAGAAGAATAGCATCTCAGGATGCTATTTCGAGATGCGGGTTGGTGCTGTTTTGGTGGCACAAGGTGGAACTACACAATATAGGCAGGTGGTTTTAATGTTGTGGCTGATCATTGTATATAAATGTAATATTGTGTCTTGTTCCACTCTAAGGTTTTTAAAGCATAAATGTTGAAATAAAATGATAATCCAAACTCATTATTTTGATATAAGTGGAAAACTTCCGACCCAAAGCTAAAGGTGTTGCTCAGTTTACCAGTGGTTTATGAAGTGGGACAGCTGGCATACAGTGATAAGAGTCGCTCTGTGGTAACACGGAGACAGAGAATTATTGGAAACAAACTGTTCATTAGAGCAGAATCTGCATGTTTCCAGAGCTCTCTATGGAGTCTTTAACTGAGTTCACCAGTCCAGAACATCTTGACAAGATTCATGTTGCCACACCCACCACGCACAGTGATGCGGATGGAGCCTGCATATTTATAAACTGTATTACCTGAGCTTAGTGAGGAAGGTAAGTACTGTGTTTGAAATCAGATTACTGTTATGACTAAAGCCCTGGAGCTATGCAGCAACAATGTGTATCAGCATAGAGACTGATGTTGCCTCTTAGCATGTAGCTTTTCTCTACTGGATGCCAACTCACATTGCATGTTATATATGCCTGGCAGTAATGAATCCCAGGCAACAAAACAATTGCTGAGAAAAAACATTTCACAACATAATAACTGGGAATGTATTAAAATGACCTGCATTCTGTGTTTTTCTCTAAATTAAAACACAAGTCTAAAATGGAGCTCTGATGGATCTGGCCGTGTGGGAGTTGCCATAGGAGAAAGCATAGAAATTCATTAAGGGTATAATACTCAATAATTTAAAACCTTCCGATGAAAAGCACCATTTAACCAAGTCCCATCAGAAAGCTTTTAGTACAGTAATCTCTCTGGTGCCTGGAATACATTAGTAGTTGGCTAATATGATTGAAAACATGCATACACTTACACAAACACAATCTATGGCAGTGAGAGTTATTTCACATCACCATGTACTCATTATGGAACAAAATTAAGAGGATGCCTTTAATTAAATGAGAGGGGGGAAAACAGTGATGTTTCATTTGTAACCTAATGTAAATCCCCAAATTTCATGAAGGTTCCAGTGTAGTTTGGGACACATGTTAGGATGCTCAGGAATTTGTTTGAGCTCCTATAGCCATTCAGGGCTCATTTTAGTAAGCCACATTCTAAAGTATGTTAATTATGCGTGTTAATTATGTAAAAAATATATATGTTTCTCACACACACACCACAAACTTTGTTTAAAGTTTATACAAGAGATTTAAAAATCACTTTTACAGACTCACTTAAGATATGCATCTAGGGGAAGATGCACCAATTTAGAACAGTGTGCACTGACAGCTAAATTATAGCATACAACGATCCACCACAATGTTGTGGATGTTTTGTTTTTGCAACATTCAAAGTAAATCCTAGAGACTTGTGTGTGAAAATCCCAGGAGATCAGCAGTTACATAAATAAAAGCAGCAAGTCTGGCACCAAGTCTGGCAAGTCTGGCATTTCTAATTGAAGGAATTATTTCACTCAGGATCCAAAATGGTGCTATTTTTGTCACTTAGCACGACTTTTACGTCACATGGCCATTGGAGCAACCGGTAAAATATAAGATTCATGCAACAACCAAGCTGCATGATGATCTGCAGGAGTTGCTACGTGAACTCAGCTTGCTGCGGAGACCAGGCCTCCAGTCCTCGGCGTCGCCTGATGCCGGTGCCCTGGGGAGGGGATGTCGTAAGCGGTGTGCGAGGAAGCGAAAGCGCGGCAAGAGGGCAGGGGTCCATGCTAGGCTAAAAACAAACCCAATCTGTCCGGCTCTCCCATCTATCCTGCTCTCAAATGTTTGCTCCCTGAACAATAAACTGGACTACATCCAACTCTGGCAGACTACGCAGCGTGAGCTTAGAGACTGCTGCGTCTTTGTTTTCACAGAGACGTGGCTCAGCGACAGAGTTCCGGACGCCGCCATTCAGCTAGACGGGCTCGTCTCTTTCGTGCCAACAGAAATGCAGCTCTGTGCGGTAAGACTCGCTGTGGTGACTTGTGTGTTTACATCAACACTGAATGTGCAATAACTCTATGCTAGTCTCTAGTTATGGCTTATCACTGGTGGAGCTTGTGACTGTTAGATGCAGACCTTTTTATTTACCACGGGAATTCACCACTGTTATTATAAACAGAGTTTACATTCCCCCCATGCTATGAGCGAACTGCAGAACGCTCACCCTTACGGAATGTTTATTGTCGCCGCAGATTTCAACCATGCAAATCTCAAGACAGTGCTCCCTTAATTCCATCAGTATGTGGACTTTGCAACGAGAGGGGCGAACACGCTTGATCTTGTTTACACAAACATCCCAGGCGCATACCGGGTGGAGCCCCGCCCCCACCTCGGCTACTCAGACCACATCTCTTTTTTGCTAATTCCAGCATACAGACCGCTCGTCAGATGCACAAAACCGCTCCAGAAGCAGGAGCCATCTCTGCTCTTCGGGGCTGTTTTGAGTGTACTGACTGGCACATGTTCAGGGAGACTGCAACATATGGTGACTCCAACAACTTGGAGGAATACACAGCATCAGTGACCAACTACATCAGCAAGTGCATTGATGTCACCTTCTCCAAGACCATCACCACACGCTCCAACCAAAAGCCGTGGATGACTGCGGAGGTGCGTGCGCTGCTGAGGACCCAAAACACCGCCTTCAGAGCAGGCGACAAGGCTGCCCTAAGAACAGCGAGGGCCAAACTGTCCGGGCCATCAGAGAGGCAAAGCGCGCATACGCCCAGAGAATCCATAGTCACTTCCAGGACAGCGGCAACACGCGGCACATGTGGTAGGGCATCCAGGCCATCACCAACTACAGGACAACATCAGTTGCCTGTGACAAAGATGCCTCCCTTCCAGATGCGCTGAACGACTTCAACGCCAGGTTTGATGCACAGAACGGCTGAGGTGAGGAAAACGCTACGTAGAGTCAACCCACGGAAGGCTGCTGGACCAGACAACATTCCTGGCAGAGTGCTCAGAGGATGTGCAGACCAGCTGGCAGATGTTCTTACAGACCTCTTCAACATCTCTCTGAGCAGCGCCATCGTTCCAACGTGCTTCAAGGCCACCACCATCGTCCCCATGCCAAAGAAGTCTTCAGAGTCCTGCTTCAACGACTACCGTCCCGTCGCACTCACACCATCATCATGAAGTGCTTCGAGAGGCTCGTTATGAGGCACATTAAGACCCAGCTGCCCCCCTCACTAGACCCACTGCAGTTTGCGTATCGTCCGTTCAACAGACGACACCATCGCCACCACCCTCCATCTGGCCCTCACCCACCTAGATAAAAAGGACTCATACATTCAAATGCTGTTCATAGACTTCAGCTCAGCATTCAACACAATAATTCCTCAGCACCTGATTGGAAAGCTGAACCTGCTGGGCCTGGACACCTCCCTCTGCAACTAGATATTGGACTTCCTGACTGGGAGACCTCAGTCAGTCAGGATCGGGAACAGCATCTCCACCACCACCACACTGAGCACTGTGGCCCCCCAGGGCTGTGTGCTCAGTCCACTGCTGTTCACTCTGCTGACTAACGACTGTGCAGAAATGCTCGAACACATCATTAAGTTTGCCGATGACATGACCGTGGTGGGTCTCATCAGCAAGAACGATGAGTCAGCATACAGAGAGAAGGTGCAGCGGCTAACAGACTGGTGTAGAGCCAACAACCTGTCTCTGAATGTGGACAAAAAAAAAGAGATGGCTGACTGACACACACACACACACACACACACACACACACACACACATGTATTTTAATTATTGTCATTTTATACCTGGCTGCTACCTCAATAACTGCTATGTGCATAGAACACTCATCTTATAGAATGTTATGTTTACATTTGGCATTTGTAGAAACTGTCATCTTTTTGCACTACTGTGTACTGGCCTATCAATGTGCCTATTATCCTGTACATTTTTTTTAATTTATTGTACTGTCCCGTACTTTTTGCACACGTTTGCACGTGCACTTTATATAGGTATGTTATTTAGTCAGTGTAGTCTCATGTGGTTCTGTGTTTGTCCTATGTTGTTTTATGTAGCACCATGGTCCTTGAGGAACGTTGTCTCGTTTTACTGTGTACTGTACTAACTGTATATGGTTGAACAACAATAAAAACCACTTGACTTGACTTGACTCAATTGACCTATAGGTGGTGGCATCTCCCCCCATATTTATGTGTCATTGTCTGTGTGTGTTTACTCTAGGGTGCATATTGTAAAGTGTTTGTCCTGTATGGTATTTTGGCTGAAGAACTTAAGTGCCCGTAGCAAAGATGGCGATTTCTACATCATCGTCTTCCGGAATTCTTTGCCTGCCAAGCAAGATGAACTAGCGGACATTTTCCAGCAGGTAAGTCATCCTTTCTTGGTCATCACCAAGCCTCAGTCATAAAATAATAAATAACAATTTAAAGCTTTTTTTTCGATGTCAAAGTTCTTTATCCCAGCTTAATATTCAACTATAAGTAAATATGTTTATAGGCCCATCCAGCCCTTTTTGCAATTATGTTTAGTCAAGATAGTGCCACTGAAATAATGCTTCTGCTTTAAATACACTGACAATTTTTTTTTAAAAGCTTCCAATATTGTGTCTAACATTAAAATCTTTTTAGATTTAGGATGTTATTCTTTGAACAGTTACAGTAGACTAATTCAGCCATCTCACCTTTTGACAGAGGATATTCAACTACAGTAGTCACCACGGCGAATGTTTCCCTCTTGTGGATGATGATATTAATACAACAGGTCTAATGTGAATCAACACTACAGTTGGATTTAGTGGGATAAGTTTGTCATGTGAAAGAGTAAAAGGTCAAGTAACTATGCAGTAAACTGGTTTCTGGCTAATGTATAAGTTGTTAAATGTTTATAAAAACGCTGTCATGGGCTCGATTTATAAGTAAGTGCTACAGTAAGTGCTACAACTGTGTGCAATCCCGAGAGACCCTTAAAGAAATGTTTCAGCTTCAATACAAGTTAAGCTCAATCAACAGAATTTGTGACAAATATTGATTACAGCAAAGAAAAATAATAAATCATAATTTATTGCCCCTTTTATTGGAAAAAATAAATAAAAAAAGAAAGAAAGTAAGTAAGAAATCTGGGTTACGGTGAGGCACTTACAATGGTGTAACCTGCACACACACACACAAGATGAGACAGTCACAATGTCGGAGGAAACTGCTTTTATTTAATAGCAGTGCAGGCAAAAGTACAAACAAGGGGCAAATCCAGTGAAGAGTAGTCAAGGGGAGCGAGAGGTCGAAGCCGGGGAATCAGAGAATATAAAAGGGGCAAATCCAAAGAGAGAGGTCGTGGAAAGCGTAGGGTCAAAGTCGGGGTAATCAGAATCAGCGAGACGGGACTAGTGGGAGCAAAAGACAGGGGAACAAGGGGAGCTGGCAAGCTAAGGGGTAAACGAGAGGAGTACTAAACTAGATGAGACTAGCGGGGGACAAAGAGACGGGAAACTAAATACAATAACCAACCAGCAGGAGACGAATGTGCTGTGATATTTATAGAGACGAGTGCAGGTGTAAACAATGACAGGTGATAGGGACGAGTGCAGGTGTATACAATGAACAGGAGTGCAGATGACGCAAGTGCAGGTGTACATAATGTTCTGGCGATAGAAGTGGGCATGTGAGCCCGAGGGGGGGAGATAGTGTACGAGCATGTGAGCTCGTAGGAGTAAAACGAGCATGCAAGCTCGAGCGAGCAAAATGAGCGTAGAAGCTCGAGGGGGCGGAGCGAGGGATCGGGAAGCGAGCGAGTACGCTCGCGGAGTGCGTGTGTGTGCTCGGTGAAGCCGAGCGTGCGCGTGAGCTGGACGAAGGGGAGCGCGTGTGCGTGCTCGAGGAAGCGGGGATGGGGCAGAGGAGCGTGGTTCGTGACAAATGGAAGTGAATGGGGCCAATTTTTAAATTTTTAAATCACATCCATTTTAAGTGCCTCACTGTAACCTCGATTTTTGCTTCTTTTAAAGAAAAGGGGGGACTAGACTAAATGTATTTTTGTGGTAATCAACATTATGACACAAATGCTGTTGACTGAGCTTAACTTGTATTGAACCCATAATATTCCTTTAAAGTTCTCATTTGATGAGCCAATTAAGGCTGACTTTAGTATTGATGGCACATACCTAATTGATTGTGGAGTAAGATCAATTATGGTTAGGACTTATTCAGTAAGAGCTGTGTTAGAATGTACACTGCTTTGCATTGTAATTAAGCACCTGTTCTGGGCATGAACCAGTATTTTGCCAATGACAGTTCATAACTTTTTTCTTTTTTAATGTTTAGGGGTTTTAGATTGCTCAGAAAGGATAAACATAGAACACACACACACACACACACACACACATATATATATATATATATATATATATATATATATATATATATATATATATATATATATATATATACAGATAAAAATACATAATTACAATCATACAAAATCCTGAAAATTCATATTGAAACACTATTAAACAAAATAAAATATATTCTCAGACATTTAATAGATAAAATGAAAAAAAATATATATTTTTAAAAGCATTCTGAATTCACTTTTTTAAAGAGCAGCTGCACATCTTGTGGTATAGGCTACTGTATGTTTTGTTTTTTTTAACATCACATACAAGCCATATTCACTGAACCTATATTACAAAAGTTAAGCCCTCCTTCAGTCTGCAGTCAGTGTGGTTTGTGTTATCGGTGCAGCTAGTCTCTGGATTGGTGTGATGAGCAGGCCCTGATTCTGTTTCCTCTGAGAAGCTTGTGACCATTTCTTCTTTGTGACTGATGTTAGAGAGTTTCAGCTCTGACTCTCTCTGGGCAGTAATTGTGAGGCAGGTGTCTGTCATGCTGGACTCTGTAAGAGTACTAGTGCCACTGCTGGAG
Organism: Xyrauchen texanus; assembly: GCF_025860055.1. Lineage (NCBI taxonomy): Eukaryota > Metazoa > Chordata > Actinopteri > Cypriniformes > Catostomidae > Xyrauchen > Xyrauchen texanus. The sequence continues at coordinate 19,574,686 of NC_068298.1, read as the reverse complement.
TCTGAGAGGTCAGCTTTGCTGTGAATGACAGACTCTTCCTCAGAACAATCTGCATTAGTGTTATCCTGATGTGTGTCTTCTTTGTCAGTAGATTCTATGTCCGTAGATTCTGTATTTCCAGCCAGCTCCCTCTTCAGAATCTGTGCACTGTTCATGTAGCTGTTACACAGTTCTGCATCAGGCATGTAGTTGGCATGGATCTCCGCCAGCTTCATGTAGATGATGTACACAGTGCTTAGGCTTTCATTGTCCTCCAGGGCTGCCGCCAGGGCTAAGTGGAAATAGCCAATGGCATCGAACGCATCCTGAGGCAAAAATATCAGTGAACATTTTTCTCTAAATGTTATAACAAAGCAGCTAACCTAGCAGCTTTCTAGATCTGTGTTTTTTCATATCTCTGTAAAACATGCTTTACTCCTACAGTTATTGTCCTGTCTGGGGTTTATGTGAAATTTCTCACCTTTAATTTGTATAGTGTCAGATCGGCCAATCTACAGTAGACTTTAACATAGTAGCGAACTTCAATAGCATGTTCAAATTCAACAGGGCAGAGTGAAAGAGACTTCAGGTAGTAGTTCTCAGACATCTCATACTTCCCTAAAGAGAAGTAAATCGATGCAAGACGATGGAAGGCCACTCTCTCATTCAGATGAACACCTGCAATACACAGTACACTGCATTTATAATGTGCAGCTGATATAACTAAATTTTTGACCGTTTATTGGACAATCTGGCATTTACTTGTGATTTGTGTGAAAGTGAATAAAATGTATTGTTGTGCTTTTTTTTATTGTACCTACAAACTGCTGCAATATGAGAAATGAGGCTTGTACAACTGAGACCAGGATGTATTTATGAGTGACTTGATATCATCCATCAGTAATTGATTCGATGTGGAAGAGGAACATTCTTGCTAATGAGCATCTTGATGAATCCCAATGGTAAAGCTTCTTTTTCAAATCTATACATTTCTGGTTTTCATTTGTATTACTTAAACACTAGCCAGCATTTAACTGCTATATTAACAAAAGGTAAGATTTTAGAAAGGCTGCATTTCCTACAATAGTATCCTAATAAAATGGCAAAATAATCCACGTTTCCTAGGTGAGACCTTAGCCGAAAAATAGAGCACATTTTATTTTCATGAAATATTAATTTTATTTAATTTATTAAGACTAGAAACGTGCATATATATTAAACAGACTCAATTTTGATCGCATTTTTGGCTGAGATGTATTTGGGTGTTTTGGGAATGTTGTTCGTATGCTGTGTGAAGGGCATGTGTCCAACAGGGGGCGACAAAGTCCATGGCTTAAAATCACATACAAAATGATGTATTGCGTTTTATTATTCATTGTGGTTCATGGTCAAAATCTGATGAATGTTAGCTTTGAAATGTCTTATATATATATATATATATATATATATATATATATATATATATATATGTATATATAATTACAGTAGAGATTCAGATTAAGTTATTAATCAAAGTTATATTTAAAATGAGGAGTTGATGTGTATTACCAAAGGTCTTACCAGTTGTGGCTTGACCTGCACTGCAAGTGTGGCATACTGTAGTGCCTCCTCAAATTGCTTCTGCTTCATCAGGAGCTCTGTGAGTTTACTCAGCAGCCTGAACTCTGAGTGAATATCTTTAATGCTGCGTGCAAATGGCAGACTCCCATCCTTTTATAAAAAACACAGCAAACCGATTTATAAGTTGTCGAAAACGCTTTCACATGGTATACATATATGTATGTATATATCTATATTTATATATCTATATCTATATATATATATATATATATATATATATATATATATATATATATATATATATATATATATATATATATATATACACTCACCTAAAGGATTATTAGGAACACCATACTAATACTGTGTTTGACCCCCTTTCGCCTTCAGAACTGCCTTAAATCTACGTGGCATTGATTCAACAAGGTGCTGAAAGCATTCTTTAGAAATGTTGGCCCATATTGATAGGATAGCATCTTGCAGTTGATAAAGATTTGTGGGATGCACATCCAGGGCACGAAGCTCCCGTTCCACCACATCCCAAAGATGCTCTATTGGGTTGAGATCTGGTGACTGTGGGGGCCATTTTAGTACAGTGAACTCATTGTCATGTTCAAGAAACCAATTTGAAATGATTCGAGCTTCAATCAGAGGATGGGTACATGGTGGCCATAAAGGGATGGACATGGTCAGAAACAATGCCCAGGTAGGCCGTGGCATTTAAATGATGCCCAATTGGCACTAAGGGGCCTAAAGTGTGCCAAGAAAACATCCCCCACACCATTACACCACCACCACCAGCCTGCACAGTGGTAACAAGGCATGATGGATCCATGTTCTCATTCTGTTTACGCCAAATTCTGACTCTACCATCTGAATGTCTCAACAGAAATCGAGACTCATCAGACCAGGCAACATTTTTCCAGTCTTCAACTGTCCAATTTTGGTGAGCTCTTTCAAATTGTAGCCTCTTTTTCCTATTTGTAGTGGAGATGAGTGGTACCTGGTGGGGTCTTCTGCTGTTGTAGCCCATCCGCCTCAAGGTTGTGCGTGTTGTGGCTTCACAAATGCTTTGCTGCATACCTCGGTTGTAACGAGTGGTTATTTCAGGCAAAGTTGCTCTTCTATCAGCTTGAATCAGTCGGCCCATTCTCCTCTGACCTCTAGCATCAACAAGGCATTTTCAGCCCACAGTACTGCCGCGATACTGGATGTTTTTCCCTTTTCACACCATTCTTTGTAAACCCTAGAAATGGTTGTGCGTGAAAATCCCAGTAACTGAGCAGATTGTGAAATACTCAGACCGGCCCGTCTGGCACCAACAACCATGCCACGCTCAAAATTGCTTAAATCCCCTTTCTTTCCCATTCTGACATTCAGTTTGGGGTTCAGGAGATTGTCTTGACCAGGACCACACCCCTAAATGCATTGAAGCAACTGCCATGTGATTGGTTGATTAGATAATTGCATTAATGAGAAATTGAACAGGTGTTCCTAATAATCCTTTAGGTGAGTATATATATATATATATATATATATATATATATATATATATATAAGACAACTGATATTTTCTTTGCTATTAACTGTTGTTTTGGTAATAAATCTGTTTTGAAATCAAAGTGAAGCACACCCTGTAAAATGGTAGGGCAGCCAGGCGGTTCCTATGTCCTTTGAAAAAGACATCTCCTGCCTCCTCATAAATGCTCATAGCGAAGCATGGGTCATTCATCTTTAGGGCTGTCTTTACTGCTGCCTGTAAACATTTGTTCATGGAGAATAAAGTTATTACAACAGCTGATTAAAAGAGACATATATATATATATATATATATATATATATATATATATATATATATATATATATATATATATATATATATATATATAATATGGTAATGGTTCCCCTTCTGTAACTCACTCAAAGTTGTGTCAATGTAGTGACACTAGGGGTCGCTTTTGAGAGCCCTCGAAACACCTCAATCTTTGAGAAAAGGCCAATAAGAATTGCCAAGTGGAATTTGCATTCCACTCCCCCCAACATATGGGTATAAAAGGAGAAGGAATGCACACTTGTGGTATTTTGTCAAGTATTTAGACACGAGCCGAGAGACATGTAATTCACTACATTAAACTTTATTCTTCTTCTTCTCACTCGCGCCTCTCTCCTCACTAAGCCCTCAGTGTTCACAAACAGTTATTAACAGGACACAACATTTCCCCTTTTCTTAAAGGAATTAGTCACTTAAACAGGGTACCACGCAACCGCTGTAAAATAACCCTTACATTAAGGATCGTACCGAAAACCTAAATTTAAATTTACCAGGAATTAAGGTTATTCTGCTATTAGCTATATAACTCAGACCTCAAAACAGTATGACATTTTCGCACATAACAGAACAGTATGAGTAAAACAATCTGATTATATATATATATTTTTTTTTCCAATTTGCACAGTATTCATCTCTCAAAGTCTTTTAACCACCGAGGTGGGTTACGGACTCTGGGAGTGCGTCTAGAACCTGGTTCTTGCCCAACATGCACATTCTCTGTCACGGTGAGACCATCCAGTGTAGTCTCATTGTTCTCATTGGTGCAAGCTAAAGCCTCCTTTGAGAAACGCGCCAGTTTTGAGGCATTCCATTTCCGACCATCGCTGAGAAGATAAGTACCTGGTCCGACCTTCTTTATGACTGTCAGAGTCTCTGTGTATTTGGAAGACCCCTTGTAAACGTGTTCCGGTCTCCTTACTCGCACAACATCATTCACTTGGAAGGTGGGTACTTTTGCTCCTCGCTTTCTGTCTGTATACTCCTTACTGTTTCGTTGATTTTGTTTTACAGTTTCTTTGACTTGCTTGTGTGATGTAATTTTGTGTGAGACAGGAAAGATATTCAGTTTAGTGCGCATCTTCCTATTTCTCAGCAACTCAAATGGAGTCACTCCTGTAGTAGCGTCGTGTGTAGCTCGGTAAATCTGTAAGAATTCTGTCACTGTTTGTTTCCACGGCTTGTGTGCTCTTTCTGCCGTCTGGAGACACTCTTTTAATACCCTATTAAATCTCTCAATCGCCCCATTGGCTCTTGGGTAGTAGACGCTGGAGCGCAGATGCTTTATCTCTCTCCCTCTCAGAAAGTTTGCAAATTCATGGGAAGTGAATTGACATCCATTGTCAGATACTAGGTAGGTCGGATTTCCCTCACGACTGAACACTGTAGCTAAAAAGCGGGTAATCACCTCTGTTGTGACCGTAGAGGAGAATGCCACTTCTGGCCATTTGCTGTAGTAGTCTGTGAGAGTGATAGCATAACGACAATCCCAAGTAGCGCGTTCAAAAGGACCGGTTATGTCAATGGCCACCTTTTCCCATGGTCCATCTGGCAATTTGACGGGTGTAAGTGGTGCAGGTGCAGTCTTCACTGTTTTGTCATTGTATTGGCATGACACACATGAAGCTATCTTACTCTGTACATATTTGTCCATTTGTGGCCACCAATACAGTTCTCGTAGTCTCTGTTTAGTGCGTACCACTCCCTGGTGCCCCTCATGTGCCAAGTCTACCACTTTGGATCGCAGTGATGTGGGCACGATCAACCGGTCAGTACCTCTCATGACAAGTACTTTGTCTACAGCCAGTTCGTCTCGTACATTGAAGTATGAAATCAGCTCGTTTCGTACGTTCTTTCTGCATTTTGGCCAGCCTTTCTGTATTTGCTGTCGCAATTGAGTCAGTTCAGGACAAGTGTCACATGCGGCGGTGAACTCCGACAAGGATATGGCATGCAAAGACTCCATGAAAACGGTCGCTACTATGTCCGGTTCCACTTCATCTTCTCCTGTGGTGGCCAGTGGAAGCCTGGACAGGCAGTCGGCAGTTACATTCAGTTTCCCAGGGCGGTAAGCAACTTCGTATGTAAAGCAAAGTAGTCTTGCAGACCACCTTGCAATTCGCAATCCAGCACGGCCAGTACCCCTGGATGTGAGCAGGGTAGTAAGTGCTTGATGGTCTGTGCGTAACACAAAGTGATGTCCCCATAGATATGTTCTCCACCTTTCTACTGCCCAAACGCATGCCAGTGCTTCACGTTCCACAGTGGAATATTTTCTTTCCGCCGGAGAAAGTGTTCTGGATGCAAACGCCACGACTCTCTCTGTGTTATCTGAATGAAATTGGCTAAGTACACCCCTAACCCGTAATCAGAGGCATCTGTAGTTACATATGTAGGCAGTTCAGGGTCATATAGTGCTAGGGCAGGGCTACCAACAATCAGTCTCTTAATGTCTGTGAAACTATGCTCTGCCTCAGCAGTCCAGTTGAACTGCCGTTCTGTTGACTCCCTGAGTGTTTGACGAGCGGTTCAACAACGGTAGAAAAATCAGGAATAAATTTACTGTACCATGATGCCAGGCCCAGGAATGATCGCAGCGAGGATGTGTCATGTGGGGCAGGTGCATTGGCCACAGCTTTGATCTGATCTTGATCTGGGTGGAGCCCTTCTTTGGATATGGTGTGGCCTAGGAACCGTAAAGAAGTCTGGTTGAGTTTGCACTTCTGCATGTTAAGCTTAAGTCCTGCCTCATTCAAGGCATGCAGCACCCTCTGTAGGTTGGCATCATGCTGCTGTTGAGTGTTTCCGTAGCAAATCACATCATCCAGGTATGCCTGTACTCCTGGTATGCCTGCTAGTATGGTCGTCATCATCTTCTGGAAGGCTGATGGAGCTGAAGCAAGGCCAAATGGGACCCGACAGAAACGGAAAAGACCATCATGTGTGATAAATGCAGTCATATCACGGCTGTCTGGGTGCAGTAACAATTGGTGGTAGGCGGAGGCCAGGTCAATAGTAGAAAAGACTGTGGCTCCTCTAAGTTCAGAGAATAGCTCGTCCATGTGTGGTAACGGGTAACAGTCACTTACAATGGCTTTGTTAGGTTCCCTGAGGTCAACACACATGCGCAGTTTTCCTCCATCTTTTTTCCGCGTCACCACTATTGGAGAGACCCATGGAGATGCATCAATGCGTTCTATGACGCCCTTTTCCTGTAGGTCTTTGAGCTCATCACTCACGGCCTGCCTCACTGCGAAGGGAAGTCTTCTGAGTTTTTGTTGTATTGGCACAGCCTCTGATTTGGGTTGAATTTTGTGCACAAATCCCTTTGCACAGCCGATTTCCTGTACCTGGATCTCAGGTGCCCTCTGTGGTATTGTGATTGGTACAGTAGGTGCCCTCTGTGCAATAGGACCCTCCAGCTGTCAGCTGTAACAACTTTTGTGCCCTCAATACGCATGTGCAATGCCACAACTAGATCTAGCCCTAATAGAGCAGTGCCTGACTTTACCACTATGAATGAGCCTATAGTAGAATGCCCATCATGATTAACTGTGGCAGTCATACACCCTTTAACGGGTATTTTCTCTTTTGAGTATGTGAACAGATTCACTGTAGGCTCAGAAAGTTCACATGTAGGAAAAAGGGTCTGATGAGTGCTCTCTGGAATAATAGAGACTGATGAACCTGTGTCTACTATTAGCTCAACGTCATGACAATGACCATTTGCATTCACTTGCACAGTACAGAGAATTTTATCTTGCACGGTATCAGTCATATAAAGCACTGTCAGTTCGTTTATCACTATTTCACGCACCTCCTTTTGTCCGGAACGACACATTTTGGAAAAATGTCCCAGTTTTCCACACGAATTGCACGTCACTTTAACAGCAGGGCATGAAGGTTTATTTGCTAGGTGGCTGGTAGATCCACAACGGTAGCATGAGCGGCGACTAGTGGTAGGCGCCATTGATGAAGGAGGTGTCTTTTGTTCTTTTTGGCGGGCCTTCCTATGCTGTTTATGTACGGCCCTCACCAACGCAGTAGTAACCGCCGTTGAGGTCGCGGCATTAGTAGTACTGTCGGAGAGAACGCCCGCGTTACGTAACCCCGCCTCAATCTGCAGAGCCAGCGAAGTAGCTTTAGCCAGCGTCAGATCCGCTTCTAACAAAAGCCTGTCTCGTACGCGTGTATTGGCAACACGCTCTATCAGTTGATCTCGAAGCATTTGCTCCTCCATATCACCAAACTCACACAGTGCAGCCAGTTCTCGCAATGCGGCTAGATACTGATTTATCGACTCATCTGGTCGCTGTGCCCTCTGACGAAATTTGTGACGTTCCGCAATCACATTTACTTTAGGAACAAAGTGATTTCTAAGTCCCTCCACTGCAGTAGCATATGTGGTACCTGTATCTGGTAGTGCGTAAAACAGTCGTTGTCCCTCGGTGCCAAGTGCATGGAGAAGAACAGCACGCTTTCTTGCCTCTGGCCACTTTTCCCCATTGGCATCGATTACTAACATATAGTTCTCGAACATTTTCAGCCATGTAGGGAAGGGAATAGCAGGTTCGCCTGGGCAAGGCATGAACGGTGTAGGTAAAGGCACATTAATAGCCATCCTCGTCGCCAAAGATGTGGTATTTTGTCAAGTATTTAGACACGAGCCGAGAGACATGTAATTCACTACATTAAACTTTATTCTTCTTCTTCTCACTCGCCGCCTCTCTCCTCACTAGCGCCCTCAGTGTTCACAAACAGTTATTAACAGGACACAACAACACTCTCATTCATTTTTTTCTTTGGAGCCAAGCGGTTGTGTATCAGCGAGCTGAATACTACCGCGGTTGCATTCACCGCGAAGGAGCGTATGCTGTTCGATAAATGCCGCATTTCAGTAGCTTTCTCTCCTTCTGCACGCCTAGTGCAGATTACGCCCCTGGGCACTTCGACAAGAGAGTATATTTCCTCTTTAAGAGCAAAAACATTGACCTGAATGTCTTTTTAAAGACACGTCTTTATAAAGTTGCCTTTCAGTCTTTGTGTGATTCCTGGATGCGGTCGTTATCTCTCCGCCTCCGACGGCAATGGGCTCTGCTGCACGCGGTAGAGATCACACTGAGCGATGTCGATGGCACACTGGCAATGTCAGACGCTGAGGACTTAACTGGACTAGATGATTGGTTCCTGGGTTCAGGGCACCACAAACGGACACAACCGTTTAAGTCGTCTTTGGCGACCAAAGCCTTCAGTGCTGCTGGACAGGCCGACTCTGCATACCATGGCCCTCCTGCAAGTACACCAGGCCAAGGCACTGAAAGAGCTGCACGTGTGTAGTCCTGATCCCGATGTGCTGCAGGAGCTGCGCTCGGCAACCGACCTCAACCTCTAGGCGACGAAGATCACGACACGAGCACTCGGGCAGGCGATGTCCACCTTGGTGGTACAGGAGCACCACCTGTGGCTGAATCTATTCGAGATAAAGGATGCCAACAAAGTACGCTTTCTCAACGCGCCCATCACCCCAGATTGGCCTAGTCGGCGACACCGATGAGGACTTTTCCCAGCAGTTCTCAGTGGTGAAGTAGCAGAAGGAGGCTATACAGCACATCTTGCCCCGGTGCGGCTCAAGATCCCGAACCCCATCTGCTCACCGAGGGCGTCCCCCTGCCCCACCCCCAGCAGGATGTTAAGTCCCGCCCATGGACCCAATCTCAAACATCATTGTTAAAAATGCGGCCTATGACTGATGACGTCATCTTGTCAACAAAACTAGCGGACAGAGGCAAAATCGGTCTTTCTGCGCCCCGCTTCTAAGCCAGCAGTTTGAAAAGAGACATACAAAGGAGCTTTCCCTCCTTCTGGACAAAGGCCAAAGAGAGACCACGTTTTTATAACCTCACCATTTGGCCACAGTAGAGTAAGATTAACTAAGCTTTGTTCCAGTCTCGCAGTATACTTAGTACAACCGGTTCATTCATTTTTATTCAAGACAACAGTGAATTTATTTAGAAAACGGAAAAGCGACCAGGTTCCCGTCTCCCTTGTTTTCTATCAACGTTGACCATTGCCTGCATTTCTATCCATCACCGGACACAAGGAAAAAGCAGAGACGCGTCTTTTTGATGACGAGCATAAGACAAAGGACCGATTCCAGATAGTTTTCTCCTGACCGCTCAACGCAACAGGAATTCAAACGGACAACCCTGCTGAAATCACACATGATTTCCCAAGTAAGGCTTGATATCTGGGCAGATTTAGTTTAGAAACTGTGACTTTTCTTGTATAACTAAATCATATGTTTGATGCTGAATGTTTGATGTTTTGAGTATAATCTTGTATGTTTAACCGTGATTGCTGTTTTTCTGTTTGATTTGTGAGATCGTCAATTTTGGGTGAAATGTTGTTTATTGAGTGATCTGAACCAACTATTCAGTCCCGCAGTTGCCAGCGGTTATCCTCAGTTAAATTGCATGCACCCCTGTTTGTTTGCTCACTCTCTCTCTCTCTCTCAATAAAATTCATGGAGTTAGCGGCACTGTGGTTTATGTCCTACTCAGGCTGGTGTTTCAAATTATCCTGCCTGTTTCGTCAGTTCCTTTGTGGATCTGATCCGTCATTTTGAATTTAGTTTCCATTTTGAATCCAGCTCACTATTGTGAATTTATTTTCCGTTTTGAATCCAGTTTGCCATTTTGAACCTAGTTCTCCATGTTGATAACGATTCTCCATTTCGAAACTAGTTCCCCATGTGGAGTTTAATCCGCCATTTTGTTTTCTTTGTTACCGAATCTAGACACACACACACCCACATACATACATACATACACTAGCATATAGCTCCACTATTTAGTTAGGATTTCCATGTTATGTTTTTATATTATATTCATATAGTATTGGTGGTGTTCTGTTTGGTTATAATAAATCTTCTTATATTATAATAAGTACTCCTAATTGTTTGTTTGAATATTGTTTTGAAGCCAGCATCTGCCACGTCAAGAACTCCCCTATTACTTCAGTGTATTGTTATTTTGTTGTTGTTAGAAGCCAACTGTAACCAGATTACTGTTGGATTTGTATGCCAATAATTTGACTAGTTTCTTCCCTTTTTGATTATTTTGATTATTAATCAAAATACTCAACCTTCAAGGTAGATTTTATGTGACTCGATCAGTCACTTACTATAATTTTTCTCTTGTCAAAGAGTGGTGCCCGATGATAGAATTTAATGAATTAAATATAATTAATTATTTAATTTAATTAGTAATTGATAATTATTCATTATTAATTATTTCTGATAGTAAAACGTATCTAATCAACCAGTAGCACCCTACATGGAGGTAGACCTGAAGGACGCATACTTTTATGTCCCTGTTTTACCTCGACACAGACCCTGCTACGGTTTGCTTTTGGCATATTAGTACATGGACCTCCCCTTTGTTCTTCCTATAGCAAAAACCCCCAGAGATGAGCATTCCTACCTGCAGGAGAAGTGGCTGTCCCCTTCCACCCTGAAGGTGTACATAGCCGCTATAGCAGCGCAACATGACAAGTTGAAGGTAAGAACAACCTGAACATCAGGATCCTGAGAGGTTCCAGGAGGCTGAACTCTCCTATGTCACGCCTCTTTCCCTCATGGGACCTCTCTGTGGTCCTGCTGGGCCTTCGGAGAGCCCTGTTCAAGCCCCTAGAGTCAGACAAGTTAAAGGCTGTCTCTATAAAGACTGCCTTCCTGACCGAGCTCACTTCCATCAAGAGGTTCGGGTACCTGCAAGCGTTCTCTGTCAGCTAAAAGTGCCTGGAGTTCGGTCTGGATGACTCTCATGTTATCCTAAGACCCCGACCGGGCTATATGCCCAAGGTTCCCACAGCCTGCAAGCCTCCCGGAGGAGGCAGACCCAGCCTTATCATTGCTGTGTCCGGTGCGGGCTTTGCGCATCTACTTGGATCACATGCAGCGCTTTAGATGCTCTGAGCAGATCTTTGTCTGCTTTGGTGGATAGCGTAAAGGGAACACTGACTCCAAACAGAGGCTTGCCCACTGGATTGTGGACGCCATCGCATTGGCCATGCCTGCCCCCTTGTGGGTTCGAGCACACTCTTCAAGGAGTGTGGCATCCTCGTGGGCACTGGCCAATGGCACCTCTCTAGCAAACATCTGCAGAGCAGCGGGCTGGGCAACACCCAATACCTTTGCGAGATTTTACAATCTCCGGATTGAGCCGGTTTTATCACATGTTCTTTCAGGTATGAATAGCTAGAGTTTTGTAATACGGAACAGCTGGCCGGGTGTATCACTTGTGTATAGCGCCTTTCCCCACCCTTGAGGTGAAAACATGCACTTTTATCTCCGGTCTAGTTCACAAAGTTGTGGACCCTGGATCCTTCCTCCCTAGCCCTGTGCTCGTTAATACGGTGGAGGAGTTCACAGCCAAACCTACCATGGGTATAATATACCCTGTACAGGGATAGGTGCTCCACAGGTGGCGATTACTCTGGTAGCCCCCTGTGATGTATTTTCCACGGTACGGTCTCCGTTGGGAAGAGAGAGGTCTGCCCCGGTCACTGTGTTTGAAGAGCTCCTCCCCTTCGAGACCACAGTGCTTCTTCCATGTGTGGCTGGTGAAGAGGAGTGGCATGAAAATTCCACTCGCCAACTCCCATTGGCCTTTTCTAAAAGACTGAGGTGTTTCTGGGCTCTCAAGAGCGACCCTTAATGTCACTACATCGAGACATGGGCCTACTACATCGACAATCATCTCATTCCCTCCATCAGTGAACGGAGGTTATGACAGTAACTGAGATGATTTCCTTTATAGATTACCACAGACTAAAGATTCAAGATTAGAATTGATGGCATACTTTAGAAACTGATACACAAACTGATACCACTAATTAATAGTTCACCTGACTGTACTCCTTTTGCAGTAGTCTACACTCTTAAAAAAACATTTGAGTCTATTTTAAGATTTACACATTTTAATTGTATGACAAATTTCATCAAACTGAATTGAGTAATCTTTAATTAATGCACATTATTATGAATTAAGCATAAATGTGAAATTGTCATTTCGGTTTACTAATTTAACATTACACATTAAATACTTCATGTTATGCTTCATTTATTATGATGTAAATTCTTGAAAAGATTATTTAATTTAATTTGATGGAAATTTGTGAAAAAAAGTAAATCTAACAAATAAAAAAGGAAGATTTTTCTTCTTCTGTGCAACTCTTCCACCCTCTGTCTTACCTGAAGGTACATATCAGCCAGTTCATCCTCACAGATAAGATAGTAGATACGGCCCACCTGCAGCCATGTCTCAGACTCTTCCTGTCTTTTCCCCAGATCTATAGAGATCCTTAAGCTTTGCTTTGAGTAATCAAGAGACTTTCTTGAAGACCTGCAATTGTTTTTTCATACATATTACTTTTTTGGAATTTATGATTCACTCCTTTCACTGTATAAGGCTCCAAACATTTGAACAGAGGTCAAAAATATAATTTTGACAGTAATACTATAATTGTGTAGTTATCACATGGTATGAGAGTATATTGTACTTCTTACTTCTCAGTGTTGAGTGAGAGATAAAGGTTGCTGAGGAGCTCCAGGTACTCTCCTTCTAGTTGTTTATTCTTCAGAGTTCTGCACACCCCCACACAGTGCTCATAGTAAACAATACTCTGTCCATATAGTAGCAAGTCAGCATAATGTCGACTTAGAACTTTTCCCACAACCATTTGACCTGCATTTAAAAAAAAAAAAATACATAGTATTATTTTTACTAGGGCTGTCCCGATACCTTTTTTTGTTTGTTTGTTTCTTTTTTATCTTTTTGAGAATGAGTTTGAGTACTCACTGATCCCATACCTGTCTTTTGTTTTATTTTATTAAATAAAAGTTGTTTTAGGGGGCCTGGGTAGCTCAGCGAGTATTGACACTGACTACCACCCCTGGAGTCTCGATTTTGAATCCAGGGTGTGCTGAGTGACTCCAGCCAGGTCTCGTAAGCGGACAAATTGGCCCGGTTGCTAAGGAGGGTAGAGTCACATGGGGTAAACTCCTTGTGGATCACAGAGAGTAGCATGAGCCTCCACATGCTGGAAGTCTCCGCAGTGTCAGGCACAACATGCCACGTTATAAGATGCGTGGACTGACTTTCTCAGAAGCAGAAGCAACTGAGACTTGTCCCCCACCACCCGGAGTAAGGTGAGTAATCACACCACCACGAGGACCTACTAAGTGGTGGGAATCAGGCACTCCAAATTTGGGAGAAAATGGGTTAAAAATAAGAAAATAAAAAATAAATGTTGTTTTTTAATCTTAAGTGTTGTTGAAGAACCCAAAGGAGAGAGAGAGAAATCTATGATGAAATATCTATCTACATACATAAACAGAACTATATGCCATTGGCACGTTTTCACAGAATTTAAAATAAATAAAAAACATGCTAAATAATAATAATGTTTTAAATCACAATCAGTTTCAAATTGTGAATAGGTTTGCAGTAAAAACAAATCTAATTGCATACACCTACAGTATTGTATACATCTCCCCTGTCCCCTTGCTCACTAAGAATGAAAAAGTAAATATGGGAAACAACATTTTATTCAGCTCAGTGCAACAGATAGCCAAGGCTTTTTGACATAAACTTTTTCTAAAATACTAAAGCTGGTTAATGTGGCTCGGAAAAGAGAAGTTTGGGGCCCCCTGCTGGAGCAGCTGCCCCCGCGACCCGACTTCGGATAAGCGGTTGAAGATGGATGGATGGATGGACTAAAGTTTTATTAGTGCGTGGTAGCAGTGTGACATAATGCAAACATGGAAAGTGCTATCGATGAACGTGTGTGTAACAGCTTATCATTTCTATTGCAAATTCAAGACAAATTGGCCATCAAACAACTTAGTCCTGACAAGCCAGACATACAAATAGTTTGACAATCAAAAGACAAGTGATAGATGATAAGACATTTTATATATTGTATGACGAAAAATTTTATGTCAAAAAGCCTAGGCTCTCTGTTGTACTGAGCCGAATAAAATGTGATGTTTCCCATATTTCCCATAACTTTGCTTTGGCTCTAAGTTTATGGCCAAATTAATGTCTGGCTCCAATGTGTCTAAATGAGGGCTCACTGCAGTACCTTATTTGATCACAGATTCCCATTGGAAAAATGAGGGGCTTTGTGGAGTTCGGGAAGGCAGCAGATTCTCTGCCTCACATGTCTTAGATAAATAAAGTCAAATAAAGTGTTACAGAGGTTTCAGCTATATAAAACTTGTTCTAAGCCTGCTTTTAAATAAATTTTTCATTTTTGTAACAAATTACATATTGGCAATTTATAGTATGGATCTATGTTTTCAAATGGACAATATTTAGGTGGGCCACACCTTCGTATGAGCCAAGGAATTCTAAACAGTATGAGCAGGCAGCATCAGCACAATCACACATTCACAAGCGCTCACGTTTGAAGCAAGCAGCACATGCAATTTTACTGAATATTTATCTAATTTAATTGCAGCCTTTGCGGATTAATAATCACACAAGGATACAATGTGATTTTAATTTGTATGCTGAATATTTACGGAATGATATTCGCATGTCAGATGGTATTGTTTTTTTGGTATCAGAGCATTTTAAAGTGCACAATGCAAGTACATGACCGCGGTATTGAACTAATTCCGATACCAGCATTAGTATTGAGGCATCCCTAATTTTTACATTACAAAAATAGAATGTTTGAAACATTTTCATATAAGCTACACAAGCAGTTAAGGATTTGCATAATGTAACCCTAGAACCTGATCCCCCCAAAAAATCTTGTGTTTCACTTACTGTGCAGATTTTTGGTACTAATGGCAATAAGGAGGCCCAGTTCGAAGCATATCCTGACCTGCTGACTCCCTCCTCTATCCTTGTAGCTTCTGCCCAGCCAGAGTAGAGCCTGAACATGCTCCTCATCTGTAGGACTCTCTGAAATAAACTGGAAGAGGTGGAGGGAATTTAGCAGGAAACACTCTGCTAGGCATGAAGCCCCTACAGATAGAGACAAGCAACCCAAGTTAGCCAGTCCTAATGCTTCGTTACGCTTGTTTCCATTTTCTCGTGAGATCTGCAGAGCGCAATAAAAGTTCCTTGCTGCCTCGTTAACTCTGTCTTGTTTGCGGAGGCATATGGCTAGGAGGTTGTAGACCACACCACGCTGCGTTGGACTGTCTGTTTCATTCAAAGATGTTAGCAAAGGATGCAAAGTAGATTGAGCTTGTTCAGGTTTGTCCATTAAAACCAAAAGCCAGGCCAGTAGTACTGATGCCTCAAAGCCCTCCTCCTCATTGATTCGACTTCCTGTCTGTGCTGCCTGTTGGGCGAAGGGCACAGCTTTCTCTAGAGCACCATGCTGTTGGTAAACACTAGTCAGGCACATGCAAAGGTCCCTTTGAGTCTTCAGATCTTCTCCACGACAAGCTATTGACAAAGCTTGCTGAAGGTAGACCACCACCTGTGCAGGAAGAATCAAAGTACTTTCCTTCCAGTGAGGATTAAGCCTGACTGAGTTTTTGATAAAGAGTTCGATTTTCTGGAATGCATCATCCAAGGAATGGTCCTGTCCTGAGTCTAGGCTTAGAGAGGCTAGTGTGAGGTAGGGCAAATACATTTTATGATAAAGCCTGCACAGTATCCAGTTGAGATTCACTGGAGCAACAGGCCTCCCTGCTTCTGCAGACAAAGTGATGGTAAGGAACTGAAGCCTCTCCACAAAAGGCAAAGCATCTTCTATTTTGCTTAGGCGGAGGAAGAGAGAGAGGGAGAGGTAACAAGTCCGAGCCTCTAGGTACTTGTCCTTTTCGATTATGGCTTTGCACATAATGGGTTTGAGCAACTCAAACTCATCCACAGAGCAGAAGTTGTGGCATGGAAGACACACAATCAGAGCACTGGCCTTTTCTAGTGTAAATGGCAGCTTCTCCATCATCTTCTGTTTCAGATAAACAGCAGTGAGATTGGTGTACAGGGAAATCAGAAGTGGTTGGTCATCAAAACCATTTACAGGAATTTTTAACGCCTCCTCGAAGTACACTCGTGCCTGTGAGTACTTCAGTTTCTTCGCACATAGCCTACCTAGGAGGAAGCAGGCTCGCCGATGGGCCCAAAGCATCCTGCCTTTCTTAGCCCCTTCTCGCAAAGTTTCCAGATGATGAAGCACCACGTCTTCTGGAAGTCCACCAAAGACAGTGTCCAGGAAAGAGTAAGAGAGGTCGTAAAGTGTCTGAAAGAAGTCCTGGAAGTATTCCAGGTTGAGGAGGGTCAGGATTGGATCACACCTCTCTGCTTCATCAGGCTCCCACATACCCTCCTCCATGAAGCTTGCAGGATCTTCCTCATATTCATCCATCTCTTGGAAGGTGTTGTCCAGGCTGAATGAAAGGACCTCGGAGTCCCGCTTCAGATGATTTCGAGAGGCATGGAATGATGGGTGTGGGGACGAGTGGTAGGGAGGTGTGTCAGTCTTTTCTGATATAGTGCTCTTTCTTTGATCCACTGGGGTATTCTGCTCTGCAGGGTACACAAAGTAAATGCCAGAATTTTGAATCCTATTTAAAGGGATAGTTCACCCATAAATGAAAATTCTGTCATCATTTACACACTTTTTTTTTTTCATTTCAATGAAAGTGATTGGTGACTGGAGATTGAATTCTGCCTAATATCTCCTTTTGTGTTCCACAGTAGACAGAAGGTCATACAGGTTTGAAACAACATGAAATTGAGTAAATTATGACAATTGTTATTTTGGGAAACTATCTCTTTAGGAAATTATTCAGCTTGAAGTTTATTTATTTAACTTTACAAAGCAGTGATAAAAGCATATTTATGCCACACAACCTCAAATGTTGTTCTTAACAATAAAAAAAGTTACCTGATTTTGGATGGTTTTTAATAAACGCAAAATCAGAGTCATCCAGTCTATCTGCAGAATGAAAGAGTCATTTTATAAACATTAAAAATTGAATAAAAAATAACAAAATTGTCTCCACTAAAATCCCCTAAACCCAGCTTCATGTTGTTTAATTTCTTTCTTCTGTGGGAGAAAAAAATGTGTAAGCCCCAGACCCCTCTCACTGTTATCGTGTAGGGAAAAACTAAATAAAAGTGAATGGATACTGAGAATAATATTCTTTTTGTATTCCACTGAAGAAAGAACGTCATATGGGTTTGGAACAACATAAGGGTTAAGTAAATAATTACATATATATATTTTTTAATTTTCCCTTTAAACTCTTGATAGAGGATCTCCCAGAGAGGCAATGTGCAATCTCTCACCTAATCTGTACACAGTGCTTATGTCAGTGGAGTAGAGATTGGCCAGTACATCAGACTGGCAGGGCTCAATACAGGGGTCAAGTTTAGAAAGGCCCTCCCTTTCCTCCTCACTTAGAAAGACCAATTGTCCATTGCTGTGAGAGGCAAACAAAGACAACATTATCAAACACATGACTCTCATTTGGATCTCTTCATCACATCATCACATAACTCCACTAGCCCCCCTTCCAACACCCTCATCACCCCAAGCTAGACAGAGGCACATTGAGCAAAGGTCAACAGAATAAAATAGAATTTGCCAGATGTTCGCTTTCTTTTAGTATGTCAGTATTAAGGCATGTTAAATAAATTATTTTACCAAATATAGAGAAGGTCTTTCATTTAAGCGTATGCTATCTATGAATAGAATTAAAAACAATTGCATTGTTTTGGAAGTAACTGTTACTTACAGAGGTTTGATTCTCTCTGGCTTTACATGGGCCCTGTGAACAAATCCTGTCTCTCCACTGGTGAGGTGTCTTCCTATAAACACGTTCAGAGTATTGAAAAGAAACCCCTCAATCTTGATCAGGTCACCCTTGTGTAAGTGCAGCTCATCTTTAACCATCGGGTAATGGTCCACTACTGCCACACAGGTACCCACCACTGAAAGGGAATTGAAAGGAAGGAGGGATTTGTTGTGATATATAATTCAAGTGATTGTTAGATTAATAATGAAATTTCGGTCATAATTTACTCACCTTGATGTTGTTTCAATCCTGTATGACTTTCTTTATTCTGTGGAACACAAAATGAGATGTTAGGCAAAATGTTAGCCTCAGTCACTTTTTAACATCTTTGCATCTGTTTTTTTTCCCCTTTATAATGAAAGTGAATGGTGACTGAGGATATCATCATGCTTAAATCTCCTTTTGTGTTCCATAGAGGAAAGAGAGTAATTTGGTTTGGAATAACATGAGGGAGCGTAATTATGACAGAATTTTTATTTTTGAGTGAACTTTATTTTTAGAAATGGTCTTCAAATACTTTGAAGAATCTCACCGATGGGATGATTAAAGAAGCCTTCTGTAACTGGAATCCCTCCTGCATTTCCAGAATATTTCTTAAAAAACCACCTAGGAAAAAAACTGTCTGTATTTGTATGGACTAAATACTGTACTTATACAGTATACTTCTAGTATTGTAGAGTAGAACATCGAGTAGAAAAATCTATTATATATTCATCCAACCAGACATGTGTTGCTACAATTCTGTTTTCTCACAAAACCTCTAATGTGTCTAAAAGAGCTTAGAGAGTTAGAAAACCAGTGTCACTCACTGATAGAAAGGATAAGGCAGAGGCTGCATAGCATGCACGGGCACTAGACCATGTTGGCCCGTGGACAGTAGTGTACCCTCCCACATGGCCTCCTGTCCTATGTCTTTCACCATGATCAGGTTATTCTTCTTATAGGTCAGCTCCTCTTCCTCCTCTCTGCAGTCACTGTTGTATAAAGCCTTGGCAAAGAATGTACCTACAAACAGAAATCAGACTGATATCATGAAAGTGAATGGTGAACTGTGTTCCATGGAAAAAGAAAGATGTACGTGTTTGGAACAACATGAAGGCAAGTAAATTATGACAGAATTTAAATTTTTGGGTGAACTATATAAGTAGAAAACATATTCAAAGTAACTGTTTTAAATAAATACTATAATTATGATTAGTCAGAATAGACTTTATGGATGAGATTGTTGACAGTGTGAGCAGTAATTAGACTTTTCAAGCAATCATACAGCAATCAGACTTTTGAACACTTGATCTCTCATGATCAATATACATCAGCACTGCACTTTATTAATCTTACACTGGACTGTCATATATTATATTCTCTTTACAATACAACCTACTGTATATTTTTTATACACTTTATATAATTGTATTGCATGTGTATTCTATATTATGTGTATTCTATACTGTGTGTATTGTTTACTGTACATGTATATTATTATAGTGTTGTGTAAATATGTGTCCATTAGATATGTAAATTGAGTTGTATAAATCTGATGTTTATTGTAAATTGGTATATGTCTCATCACTGTCATGACTGCTATGTTGCTCGGAACTGCACACAAGAGTGCTGCACTTGTGCATATGGTCATGTGACAATAAAGTGATTTGATTTGATTTTGAATTGATAATGATTCTCAGAAGTAAGATATTTTGTATGCCAACAAAACTAAAGGAAATGTTGAGTCTACAAACAAAAGGAGCCTCCAATCACTTTTTAACCAGTCTCATTTTCAACTAATCTGATCATTGAATATGCTTGTGTTTCAATGGACTTTAGAACAGGATAGCAGAGATCTAATCTGACCATAATAGTTATTTCAGTTTGTCTATTTATTCTGTGTTTAAAGGTCATGAATTTGATTGTTGCATCAGCAATACTTTGAGGTCCTTCTACCTTCCTGAAGCAGAAGTGTTAGATAAAGAGTAGCTAAGTGATCTTCATCCACTTTCACACAGATCTCCACATCACTTAGCAATGCAGGGTCCAGCCAGAATGACTTGTCACAGAGAAAGTTCTCAAGACATCTTGCCACATATCCTGGAATATAATATAATACAATTAGTGGCTAGACTATTTCCAGGATGATAAACGTATAATTTGATTAATTAAAACTAACCGAGTGCTAGGTAAGTGGAGAACTTCCAGATCTCCCCAACTGTCTTAAAGGTGATGACAAAGCAGTCTTTCTCAGCATGAACAGACACCAGCCGTGCAGACAGATCCTGTGTGCATAGTATCAACAATCAGTGATTCAATAAAAACTGAAAAAATGTGCACAATCAACAGTAATACATTTATGCATTTGGCAGACGCTTTTATCATTAATAAGTTATCATTAACATTAATAAGTTAATGTTTTGCAAGGATACTTCAGTGTCTACCTTGAAGAGCTGGACGACATCCTGACTGTTGCTCTCTACTACTCTGAGTCTGGTCCGTAATGCCTCCTGAAGCTCACCGTCAGGCTTTACACTAGATCGTCGTTTTCCACTAAACAACAAAATTATATCTCCAAGACACAAAAGAGAATGGAGTTAAGTATCCATTACAAAGCCTAGATTTATGATACATTGCATTGTAATGTGAATGCTCTAGTGATGTAGGGTGTGATGTTGTCCTATAGACAACATCAAAGTGATGGTACACTTAACATACCAATGTGATTTTTTGCAGTAACAGCACTATGAGCAACCACATCAATAAAGACCTTACATTAAGGCATAGATTAGACTGAGGATGCACATTAGAGAACTCTGGCATTAGACATGAGAGTGTGCTGAATAAGTGTAGACATAAAAGGCTATTATGAAGACAGAGGCCATTTTTTCCACTGAGAGCTACTACACAAAAGGTGCATTTTTAATCATCAGGCCGCTGTTCTGTAATGATCCAGGCTCATTGACAAGGTTACAGTTTCTTGTTCCATAGTGGTGCTGCAAAATCAAGACTAGATTGACAATGACTAGTGACCAATCATGACTCGCTGTGTAATTAAAGTTAGTTAACCATGCTGAGAAATCCGGACAGGGAATGGTTTGTTATCACACCATCAAAAATCATGTTCTAATGGAACTGCTAATGGTCAGACTGATCACATTGTAAATTTGGTGACAATAGGTTGAATGTTCTGCTGATGAAATCGCTCTGAGCAAAACAAAAATTGCTGCCCCTAGTAGTTGAAGCTGGAAGCGTTGTTGAATATATGGGCAAGTGTGAGCTTCAGTTTCCGTGTGAAATGTCCACAGAGTGGCACCAATGTGAGTTGTATTTTCAGTACAGTAAATGGTGTAATACAATAAACACCTAAACCCTAAACCTAACAATCAACCTCCAAATTGAGCTAACTACTGTGTATGTGAAAGTAATTACTTTTATGTTACCATGGGACCAGGACCAATGTCTCTAATTCTGTTTGTTTAACACACTATCAGGAGAAAAGTTGAACACATTCATGAATTGATGCAAAATGTCTGATGATGCCGCTTGTCCATAATTCGGCAGTATTTTGTCAATGTCGATTTCAGGGTGCATGTACTTTTTGAAGCGACATGTTGATTTCTCGTGTGATCATGCTGTATTGGTGCCGTTACTCATCATGCTCAGAATCATTCGACCTGATGATGGAAAAACACCTAAAGGAAACCATGCTGCAAGTACCTGGAGAAAAGTGTTCCCCCATTGAAGATATTGTGCCACTTCCACTGAATGCCTCCATCTTTTTCCAGTAACTCTCTTTGCTTCTGCCTTCTTCCTCAACCTCTGCCTCAGCCTCTGCTTCCTCATCTCCAAAGCCAAAACAAAGTTAACTGAGATCAGCACAACTTTTCACAGTGCAATTGCAGTTGACTTGTAGCTCTGTGAATGTGAAAAGCACCTCAGCACTACCTTTTTTTCAGGTTAGATTATTGTTGTTTATTATTTATTTATTACAAAAAAAATTTTTTATAAAAATAATGGCTGTAGAGTGATAAAATTGTAGAGTGATCATGTGAGCTTCTTTAACTTAATAAGGATTGAATAATTAAGGACATTGGCATGTCCCCTTATCTGGATTTATACAGGTTCTATGTTCCTTCTGTGTAAATTGTCATCATCATACAGTTCCTTATAACAAAACATGATACAATAGACACTAATTAAAATGTTTTATGATTAAAAAAATATCAGGGCTGCATTTACAATCTCATAACGTTCTGTGCATAAACAGGAAGTGTGACCAATATCATAATGGCTCTATAAATATCAGCCAGATGGCTAAAATAATAGCCTCTTTCTCATTTCCGGATGGGTATGACCTTCCCAGCTTTGTCCATTGAAAAGAGAGGATGTCCCAAACAGTTCCTCAGCACATGACTGAACATGTATAATGTGCATGTCCTACAAATGTTGTGTACTATCAGGTAAACTGTCATAAAGACCTATAGACTAAAACATTAAATATTAAAAAGAATTGATTTCTAAAACACTCATGCTTTACTCAAGAAATCCTCTTACCAGCTGGCATGATGTCATTGGTTGGAAAGAGCTCACTGACACCTGCTAAATTGTATGTAGGGTCATTCCACAAGGCATCAAGCTCAGCAGGAGATATCGCTATTGAAAGAGAGGGGGGTGATTAGGGGAGTGTTATTAAATTAACAAATTTTTAATAAGAGGCAACCTTAAGGGTAAATGTTTAATCAAACTGACATTGAGTGACAGAAATATTTCACTGCTTAAACAGATAGCAAGACATTATCACAGCCCTTGAATAATGCATTACACAGACCAAAACTGAAGGCATTGTGTGCATGCAAACAACAGCAAACATGGTAAAACATTGTTAGCCTTCATTCTGAATCAGCCTAAAGATAACTGACATTTAAGTATTCCAAATGCTCATGGATAATGGACTGTCAAATTGGTACAGGTATTAGTCAACAGCTGGTAGTAAATGATCTAAAATCACACAAGCAACAATACAATACCAGTAACTCACACAGCAACTTCAGTGTGTAATTAGTAACAACAGGCAATCTGAGCATTGTGCACACCAAGGCACACAAATTGGCCCGGAGTACACATCCTGCATTACCTTCATGGGTAAATCTATTAACTATGACTGACAGAAACACTGTGAAGTCTCCCTTTGAAAGTTACTCTTTCTTCTCATGGCAGAAAGCTATGAAAGGCAGGATGGGACCAACCTGAAAATGAGAAGCAGTTCCTGAGGCATGGGACAGGACAACAGCAGCATGCCATGATGTACACATCCAGCTTGAAATGTAATAGAGCCAGCTTGGTGAAAGATCCACTATAACTCCACGGAGTGTTATTTATGAATTCACTCCATCACTACTCTCCCTCTCTCTTTTCCTTTCCATCTTCCGCTTGTACTTAAACTGCATGCTCTCTACTGCTCATTTCTTACATCCACCTATTTTGTTCTCTCCCTTTTCCTGTCTGTGTCTACTCAACTAACGAGTGAAGCACTGTTTGCTGCTGGCGTGTTTGTGTGGGCTGGTTAGTGCCTCTCTGTGCCAGGGGTAGGAGCATTTTTGCATTGCTGACTAAAGGCCCAGTGAATTAATGGGCAGTGTGTAAGTCACACCAAGTAAATCTATTGGAATT
Organism: Xyrauchen texanus; assembly: GCF_025860055.1. NCBI lineage: Eukaryota > Metazoa > Chordata > Actinopteri > Cypriniformes > Catostomidae > Xyrauchen > Xyrauchen texanus. The sequence continues at coordinate 19,550,834 of NC_068298.1, read as the reverse complement.
GATTAAACTGGTGCACCTCATTTCTACTCATTTCTTGAGTGATATTCAGACTGACAGCTCCATGATGGTCATACTAACATGTATGGCTCTTAAGAAAGCTACGCCCCCTGTATGTCTAGCATCATTATTCTCTGCCAGTTTCTATCATTGGAGGATCTGAGAGAATGTAATGATTAAGTAGCACTCCAGCATCCTCCGGCATACTGATTTCAACTCTTGTTTTCAGTCCTAGGGAGAATCCTGTCATCTTGATGGTCTTGTATATGTCATAAAACATTTGGCAAGTTCATAAATCATAATTTGAATCATATTGAAGGGTTCTTTTACCAATCTAACCCCAGCATTATAGTTGCAAAACCTCCTCTTTTTTTCTCTGTTTTTATATTTTATAAATAGTGTCTTATTGTCTAGACTTAACTGCAATGAATGTGTTTCCCAGTCACTAGTGAACAAAGAGGATACTTATCCACACAGAATAAACTTGCACATCACATAATGTTTTGTAAGAGAGGGCTCAGTCAGATTCTAATTCAATCTTTGGAGATCTTGTGAACCTGAGCTGCTGTAAACAGCCAAGGCATTTCTCAGCATACCTCTTTAACTTTCGTACAGCCTCTTCCTTTACCTTCAAACAAAGTTGAAGGCATTTTTGACTCCATCAAATAATATAGTGTTTTGCTGTGGGAACATCTTTTCAAAACTTAAATATATGCTAGAAACAAATGGCACAACACATCTACAGACTAGGTTTAGAAACTAACCATAACTTGAGGAAAAATTGCCAATAACAGTGACAAAAATTCCCCAAACATTCAAGATGTGGGGGCAAAAATAATAACCCCAAATTTATCTGACATATGAAATAGTTAATAAAATGTAATCATGGGTTTAAACAGCATAGCAACCAGTCAATTTAACTGATTATGCTGAAGTATATTACTGTACATTAATAAATTACAAGATGTTAGAAACATATGCTCATAAAGGATGAAAATGCCTCTGAAAATCAATTCCAATGGGCAAATATTAGCCCCTAATTTAAAAAAAAGCAAATTTCTGACACTGGCATATATAAACATTATTAACTTTAAATCAAATGTTGACCTATTATGATAGTAGTTTAAGCTGCCGTAGCTTGGCAGCACATTGCAGAGTCTACTGGAAGAAATATAAGTTAATTGTCCCATGTGGCAATAAACTCAGCAGTGGAGTAGAGCGGGTTCTCTGTGGGTTACTGGCTCCTTGTGTGGATGTAATTGTAAATAACAGGAAGAATTTGTAAACCTGAGATATGGCTATAGACTCTAAGTTTAAAATGTCTCCCTCCCTGCCTAAGCAGCACCCATTGTTGCTATTAAAGAGGGTAAATAAGTTTTAAGAACCTAGTCAGTGAAGAATATGTACTGTAATATGTTGACTGTAAGCAAAAACAAATGTTCAAGGTTAAGAGATAGAATGACAAGGAGAGAGATACTATGAGTTAAATATGTTAAAGATTAGACGATCAGGACTCTCCCGAGTGTAGTTGTACAGAGTAAACATACTATTATCCATCAACTTGCCCTTCTTTCACTGAAACCTTAGAAATATTTTAACATAACATTTACAGACACACACACACACACACACACACACACACACACACACACACACACACACACACACACACACACACACACACACACACACAAATTTGCTTAGAAAGAGCATACCTCTGTCCTGCTTACACCCGGCTGAAAGTTCGTTCCTCATAGATATGTCAGTGTGTGCTTTGTGGAGTTGGTGAAAAGTTCCACTCAAACTGACTAAAACTAACCGTCATGATCATGTGTAATGCTCCTGTAGAGAATATAGCAGAGCAGGGAGTGTGTATGTGCTTGTGTGTGTTTGCCCTTGTTGCATGAGTTTAGAGATTTCTCTGAAGGAAGATTCTAAACTCCTCCCCTAAATACTATTATATCTTTCTTTTTCTCACTCTCTCACTCTGAGCCCAGCCCTCTCACCTCCTGTTCTGCTGGACTCTGGGTCAGGTCAGAAGGTTTTGATAGCTCATAGAGAGTTAGATAACCTTCAAACAAATACTCTCACATAATGTCTCAGCAAATATCTAATATCTTTCTACTTCACATTAAATCAGATCTATGAATCAAACTGGAAGTAATTTAAAAAAAAAAATCAACAGAACAGAACCAGAAGGATTGCTTTTCTTGACGGAAAACAAAGTAATCCATCAGGTCCAACTTGTTTTCCGTAGCCTACATCACAAAAAAATGTCACTAGAGTCCTTATTAACCTCATTAATGTCAGATACGTACGCCCTTTCTCCTGCATTCCAAAGATGCCTTGCACAGCATATTCAGACAAACTTTTTTACAAAAGGCACCTTTTTGGCGCATCTAGTTCGACTATGCCTAGAAACAGCCCATATGACATATACAATTATGGCATGTTAATTCAATATGAGTACCATGGTTATTTAGCTTGTTTGGACTAATTTGAATCCCATAGAGCACCATAACTTTACACCCCATTTTTGTAGCACTCTCTTCTGTTAGATATTTTTAAGTGAAAATTGCTTTTTTTATTGTTAATTAGCCAAAAATATTAAACTAAATAGTAATCCATGTGTTTCACATGATCCATAACAAGGCTGCCTCATTTCACCTGCTGAACTAAAATACAAATGCTGGACCTTTTTGCTGACCAAGTCAATTATAATATCTTTGAATGTCTTTGAATGCCTGTATTTACTTGTATAACAGCTGATCATCAACTAAGAAGTCTTCACATTAATACCAAAATGTAAGCATTACAGTCAAATTTAGGTAACACTTTACAATAAGGTTCCATAACATTAGTTAATATATTAGGTATAATGAACAAAGAATGAACTAAATGTTTATTACAGAATTAATTACTCTTTGTCAATGTTAGTTAATAAAAATATAATTGTTCATTGTTAGTTCATAGTGCATTAAATAATGTTAACAAGTTCAACTTTTGATTTAAATAATCTATTAGTACATGTTGAAATTACAATTAACAAACGCTTAAAAAGTATTGGTCATTGTTATTTCATGTAAACTAATGTTGTTAATTAATGTTAACAAATGGAACCTTATTTTAAAGTACCAACATTTCAGATAAATCATACATGTTATTCGATAATAATGCCAGTGACATTTCACATTTCTCTATAAAAGTAACAGTCTAGTCTGTTATTGTAATATACACTATTTTATTGAAAAAGTTGCATTAATACAATGCATGTAGCCTTCAAGAATTTCTTAAGTAAACATTGTTTCAAGTTCTCAAGCAATTATTCAAGACTAACAGTAATTAATAAAATAAGAGCAAAGAAACAAATACAAGCAATCTAACACACAATTCTTAGTCTCTCAGATGTTGATACTTTAACAGCAGTATCAAGTATTCCATACATTTTAGTAAATAAAATCTTAATAGTTAAAGCAGTAAGGCTAGGTGCCAACCCAGCACATGACAACTGTAACGTTTGGTGTCCTAGGAGTCAAGAGGAGACGCAGGAGTAGGAACTTTAAATCCTTTAATTATCATCACTGGAGTGGAACAAATGCAGGCGTAACATCAAACATAACAATACAATTCAAGGACTGACAACTACTGACAAAACTAGAGGGTATATATATACACTTAATAAGGGAATGACATACAGGTGGGGATAATGAGGGAGTGATCAGGGCAGTGACTTCTGGGAAACATAGTGCAGGAGAGAACTTCAAAATAAGAGTCCTTGAACGTGGTGAAGACAGACTGTGACAACAACATGGAACAACAAGACTTCCCAAATTATACCTACACCTGAGACAACAAAAGAGATCACTGTGTAAAAAACCCAGTTTAACAAATATTGTTCACCTGAGACATCCTGCCATCCACATTCTTCCCCACAAATTCCAGCTGTTCTCTCTCCCCCTTGTCTCCCCCACAAGGAACACACACAGACACACAAAATGTATATGTGAAAATGTAACAAAGACAAACCATGAAAACAAATAATGTAACTAGGCATGTTTGCTATCATTTAAGAATTCTCTGTGCGACTGGTATAATCTTCTTTTTCCCAGGTTTGTAAAACAAATGACAACAAAGTTATATGGTCTTTGCCAAATACTGAATAATTCTGGAGGTCTATCCCCCTCCTTGCCTGTATGTTAATAAGATTAAACCCCAGGAAGCCAAGAACCCATTCACCCCAAATTCTCATTGTTCAAAGGAAAATACCATTTGGTACACAATGTTTATTGTCTGGATATTTAAGGAAAGCTGGCCCAGAGCTCGAGGTTCTCTGTAGTCAGATGATCCCACACAGTTTACTATGTGTAGTTTCTATCAGGTAATTGCAATTTGAAATTTTATTGTCAGGTATGTTTTTCTTTGATTTGTATTTTTATTTTTAGGAATGTTTTTTTTTATTCTAATCATATGTAAAATTGGCTTTGATTGATTTTGTAACTTACATTTTAAATCCTACCTGGCAAATTAATTGTTATTATTTGATTTATCCTGTATTCCTCCTAAATCATTCAATTACTGGAGCTTTAATATAGGAGGAAGCCATTTTAAAAATGTCAGTTTGAATTTCATTAGAACATTAGAACAGAACTATACTGGAGCTTTAATATAGGAGAAACCACCCTGGATATAGCCAGGCAGGAGAAATCCATTTAAATAATTTCTGTTAGAATATTGGAGCCTTAAATAGAGAGAAGAGGATTTAGAGTAATCAATAACCTAAAAATTTTATATTATAAGAATGATCAGAAAATAATTAGAGCTTTAATCTAAATTAGAGGTCAACATAAATTGGAGTCAGATTAATATAAAATTGGAGTCAGATATAATTAATAATAGAATTAATTTGTAAAGTGTAAATTAGCAATAATTGCTTTAAAAGACATAATAACGCAGAGACCTTCAAAGGACAATCTATTTTATTCAAAGGGTTCCACTCTGGATAGGTTTATGAGTGTGCATTTCTTTTGTCTGACAATTTATAAAGCTACTAAAGTTATCCAGCTAATGGCAGAGTTGTTTTCTCTTTTTCTTTATATTGTTGTCTCAAAAAGGGTTCCTTTTGTCTCTCTGTCGCTCTCTGAGACACTTACAATGGAAGTGAATGTGGGGCCAATTATTTTTTTTTTAAGGCAGAAATGTGAAGTTAATACTTTTATAAAAGCACTTACATTATTTATTCTGTTTAAACATGTATTATTGTAGCTTTAAAGTTGTAAAAGAAAAGTGATGTTAAAGTGATTTTATCACATAAAAAACATGTTATCACACATATTGTTTAGGTCTTGTTGCTATAAATTTGAAACTGAGTATTTTAACATAAAAAAATTGGCCCCATTCACTTCCATTGTAAATGCCTCACTGTAACCTTGATTGTTTTGTTCTTTTTAAAAGAAGGGTCAAGTTGAAATACATTTTTTGATAATCAATATCATGCCACAAATGCTGTCAATAGAGTTTAAGCTATATTGAACCCAGAACAATCCTTAAACTTCACAACAGAAATGCCATAGTGAAAAAACTAAACTGTTCTCAGAACACTGTCAATGTTCTGAATGCTGATTGGTGGTGCTCACTGGTTGGGGCGGGACCTCTAAGTTTGTAGGGTCGCTCAGCTGTTTGTCATGCTGAGGTAATTATTATAGCGTGAGCAAACCATTGGGACTAAGCCATTTTTATGGGTAGAGAGGGGAGGTTTTAGATTTGGAGACTTATTTCTGCAATATTGCATGTTATTGTGGTTTCGAATTAACTCTGAGTGAATCTACTGGAGTTTTTTGGGCCCCCCCTGGGATGTGTGTTGTCACCACCTTTCACCCCACTGGTGATGGCCCCCCATAATGTTGTCACCCTAATTGTTTAATGTCACCCAAATTCAATATATATCTATCAGGTGATATTTAATTAAATGATAATAAATGGTTTCAATGTATTGCTCTTTACATAAAAAATATTTTTCTCTTAAATAGCTTGAATGTATACCTGTAAGTGTTTGTTAGTAACTTGCAGTGTAGGAACCTACATTTTTCAAGTGTAGCTTGATTGCTGTACTACTTTAAGTCATAAGTAGCTTGTAGCTTCGGAAGCTACAGTTTCAAAGTAGCATCCCCAATGCTGGTAACTACAGATACACATTTTGTCAGAATTGAGTAAGGACTAAAATTATGTCTTTTAGACAATGACCTGCCCTACAACATATGTGTTTGGCACAGCTATGCTCAGATTCAGAAAAATGGATTATAAAATTTCCATTAACTACAAAACCAAGTAAATTTTAAGCTTTTCTTTTCAGTTACATTGAGCACGTTTACATGTACGTTCTTAAACCGATTATGCTTAAAAAGACAACAACCTGTTTGGTCATGTAAATCCATTAAACAGCATTCCTTTTATCGGTGTATGGCCAAATGTAAGGCTCGATTTTTGCCCATTATACTGATTTTGCTTTGCATGTAAACACCTTAACCCGGCATTCTAAGTGTCTCATCCAATTTGTGCATGTGTTGCGCACATGACACTTCGTGGTTTGATGTCAAAAGTGAAGATTTCAAATGTCATGTAAATGTGTCCTGCTTTTGTCTGAAATATTTATTTATTTAAAAAAGAAAATCTTTGGTACTAATAAGTGTAAACAGGCTCATTGTTGATGAAGTTATGGCGTTTTCCCTTTCTAAAGGGAATTATACAGTACAATCAGTGTATACTATATTTTTTATTTAAAAGTTCATACAATTGCATTTTTGTAGCAAAAACGAATAAAAGGCCAATAAGGTCTGGCTTGTAAATTTACCTTAGGGCAGCATTCAGTGGGAGAGTTCAGGGAGGAACTGGATGAGAACATTCCAGTGCCCCTTTGTACCGGTGCCCCTTTGTACCTGTGCCTCTAGAAAGAGAAACATCCTGTTGTTGTGGACTCTGTCATATTTTATTGCAGCACAAGAACAAATCCAATGCCCTGACTAGCTGCGCAGCCCACGACATCCATTAAAACACACAACACACACATTACAGTTAAAGACTGCATCACTTTTGCGCTCCAGTAAAGATATGTGGGTTGTAAAATCAAAGCTATTATAGGATATAAAATTTGATGACAAACAATATTGCAGATGAAATGTCCCTCATAAATGAATAATCCTCTTATAGGGAGTGAGTCAGTAGGTCAGTTTGAATTCAATCACATTCATTCTGTGTGTACTGTGATTAACAACACAGGACTCACATCATCTTGTGTACATGAACATTATTCCTATAACAAATAAATTATATCTAACATGTGGTTTGATCAAATATTAAATGGTCCTGCCTTAAAAATGAAATATAATGTTTATAAATGAAAACTGAATTCTAATCATTCTGACTGAAAGTGAAAAAATATCTTAAGATCTACTCATCTAAACAGATAGTGTGTAGGGGATTGCAGCTGAGGAGAAAGATACTGTCTATCCCCAACAAAGTGCTGATTCTGTGACAGGCAGAACAATGCTGACTGCTTATACGGTCTGTGACAGACACTAACCTTATGGCCTTGTCAAAATATCTGACTTGTGTCAGACTGAGAGCATTGCATGGTCAGGCAAAATAGGGGAGGGAGGCAGTGAAAAAATCAAGCAAGAGACAGAGAAAGAAAGAAACGTAGGGTGCGAGAGGCGCCTGTCACATCCCTCCATTGTGCTGTTTCCTCTTGGCCTTTATTTCTGGACAAACACATGACAGTAAATGAACAGTAACACACATCACCTCTAGGTTAGAACACACTTGCATTTAATTTTAAATGCAAGTCTGTCCCCAGATAGGGCAGCACAGAGATCCTTCATCTCAACCCTGTATTAAAAAAAAAAAAAAAGAGAGAGACTGAACAATGTGCTCTTCTTAGACTCAAGGTTCTGAACAACGAATGAGCCAGTGAATTTTTACACAAAAGTTTGAGTGAACGCTGGGCCATAATGTAATGAAATAGCGACCACAAGTGTATGTTACCTGTAAAACAATGTGCACCCTGCCCCGAACACACACACATACTGAATTGAGTAGGCCTAATCTTAAAAAGTAATTAAATTGTTTTAATATTTTACGTTTGTTAAAAATCACACTATTTAATTAAATTTAATTATGTTATGAAATTGAAATGCAAAAATCTTAAAAATATGCTAAAATATCTGTAAGTGTATAACAAAAACATTTATATCTTATTTTTAAAACATAAATTGACGTTATTAAAAAAAAAAAAAAAAAAAAAACATTTCCCTTTCGGATATAAAATCTCTCACAATAAAGAAAGAAAGAAAGAAAGAAAGAACTCTGTAGTGATAACATTGGCTTTATGCGTATTGTTTTGCGTATAAAACAAATACATATGCCTATAAACGACATAGACCTATTCGTATTTAATTGTTGACAGGAATGAAAACGACTCGGTTACTAACGTAACCTCGGTTCCCTGAGAGGAGGGAACGAGTATTGCGTAAGTAGCTTACGCTATGGGAAAACTCAGTTTCTCGAGAAATATTGAAGTCTTTATGTAAAACGCATTGCAGCTGCACAGCAGACAGCAATGAGCGAGGCAGCTCGTTCATTGGCTGTGCTGCGGCAACTTGCTCGAACCAATGACGGGGCGACTCTGAACGCGCGACCAATGAGCGCGCTTCACGCCCACGTGCTCAGAGCCCGCCAAGATTAGCGTGGCTAAGGCTATATATTAGGCGCCCCGTCATGAGAGTTCTTTAGGTTCAATCGACTGAAGCGACTGACCAAGCACAAGCACGGCAGCTTACGCAATACTCGTTCCCTCCTCTCAGGGAACCAAGGTTACGTTAGTAACCGAGTCGTTCCCTCTCGAGAGGTCTCTCCTATTGCGTAAGTAGCTTACGCTATGGGAACACCATGCAAAACGCCATGCGTGCTGACTTCGCTCTATAAAGCCACAGGCAGATGCCTGAGCCTTAAAGCAAAGTGATTATTCAACGAGCCGGCCAACGGCGAGCTATATAATGGGATAATACAGAGCGCCTTTGCCCCAAGGTGGCCCATGGTGGGGCGTTCATTGTAAAAACACACGCACATATCTTATGTACTGATTTTTCTTTTTACTGATATGCATAAAAAACTCCCTAAGTCAGTCAGAGACAGACCTTATAAGGGAGGAGATAATGCTCAGCATATATGTACTCCAGTCCATACTACAGTCAGGCTGATAGAATGTTGGAATGCAATGAGGGGACCTGTAGGTTATAAAACCTGATAAATGTCGAAGGCGAGGCCCAGCCTGCCGCCGCACAAATATCCTCAATGGGTATCCCACTCGACCACGCCCACGAGGAGGCCATGCTCCTCGTAGAGTGAGCTCTGATGCCTAAGGGGCATTGAAGGCCCTTGGCTTCATAAGCCAGCGCTATAGCATCTACTATCCAGCGCGATATTCTTTGCTTTGAAACTGCGAGACCTTTAGTGCGGCCGCCAAAGCATGTCAATAATTGTTCCGTCTGTCTGAACGGGGCAGAACGTTCCAAGTACACTCTGAGCGCCCTGACCGGGCAGAGTAAATTAGCGTCGCTTTCGTCTGCTGAAGACGATAGCGCTGCCAGAGATATCACCTGTACTCTGAAGGGTGTGGAGAGCACTTTAGGAATATACCCGTGCTTTGGCCTAAGGACAACTCTGCAGTCGTTAGGTCCAAATTCCAGGCAAGCAGCGCTTGATGACAGCGCGATGACTTTTGCGAGACACGCACTCTCTCTCTTTCTTCCTATGGCTAGGAAGGCTTACGAGGCTCCGGGTTCAGCACGATCTTGGGCCGAGGTCCCCGTCGCTCAGGCGGCTGCTTTCGGTTAGCGGAACGCGAGCGGCGTCGAGCGTCCGTTTCAGGTCTGGGCTGGGAGACGGGAGGCGCCGCCCTGGCTCGCTGCTGCAGCTGAGGCGGTCTCTGACGGCTCTGTGACGAGCTGGAGCGCTTAGGCAGGAAGTGACGCATAGCCTGCGAATTCTTCTGGGCTTCAGTGAAGCGTTCAGCGAACTCTTTTACCGCCGGTCCGAACAGGCCGCTTGGGGCGATAGGCGCGTCGAGGAATGGCGCCTTATCCGCGTCCTTCATTTCTGTTAGCGTCAGCCACAGATGGCGCTCAAGGACAGTCAGGTTAACCATGGCCCGGCCGATGGATTGGGCGGTGGCCTTTGTGGCTCGCAGGGCTACATCAGTGGCGCTGAAGCAGGTCCTTGAAAGCCTCAGGTTCAGGTCCAGATTCGTCCATGGTGCGGAGAAGTTTGGCCTGATAGACCTGCAGAACAGCCATGGAATGAAGCGCTGACACAGCTTGGCCGGCGGTGGCATATGCGTGACCGGCGACAGCTGAGGTAGATCTGCAGGGCTTCGAGGGATGAGAAGCTTTGGCTTTCCATCCAGCGGTGGAGGGTGGGCACAGATGGTTGGCCATAGCCTCCTCGAGGGGCGGGGTTCCCTCGTAGCCTCTTTCTCTCGCGCCGTCCACCGAGGAGAGCGAGGAAGAGAAAGAAGGCTTCAGGTGAGCAGAGTGCGGGGCTTTCCACGACTTTGTGAGTTCGTCGTGAACTTCGGGGAAGAAAAAGGGAGGGTCTCTGTCGAGGGGCCTGCCGGGGCCCTTGCAGGAACCACTCGTCAAGCTCGGGTGGTGGTGAAGCACGTGGAGACTGGCCCGGCGTGACGTCACTGAAGTCCGCGTGCTCTGGCGGCCTCCGTGAGCGGCGCTTTTTCTTGCGTGGCTCGAACAGAGGGGATGGCAGCACGGTGGTAGCAGGCTCGTTCGCGGCGAAGGCGGCAAAGCGAGCGCGCAGCTCGGTGAGGCCCAGGGAGTCACATTCGGGGCATCCGCCTCGAGTGAGAGCAGCTTCTGCGTGGTCAGGTCCCAGGAAGAGGGCCTCTGCACGAGGCGCAGGTCGAAGGCATTTTAAACAACGCCTCGAATTTGCTCTTTACTAAGGACAAAAAATCGTCGCAGAGGCGAACACTTGAAAAGTTATTGCTTAGTAAAGGATATAAGGTGATGCGTAGCAGAAGGCTTTGAAGGCGGCTGAAGGCGCCGGCGTCCTCGTAGCAGTCCTGCTGTAGGCTTGTCGACGGCGGGCGAAAAGACTCCAATAATCCAGAGGATCCAGCGAAGAGAAGGTCTTTGCTGAAGGAGATTAAATCTAAAGAACTCTCATGACGGGGGCGCCTAATATATAGCCTTAGCCACGCTAATCTTGGCGGGCTCTGAGCGCGCGGGCGTGAAACGCGCTCATTGGTCGCGCGTTCAGAGTCGCCCCGTCATTGGTTCGAGCAAGTTGCCACAGCACAGCCAATGACCGAGCTGCCTCGCTCATTGCTGTCTGCTGTGCAGCTGCAATGCGTTTTACATAAAGACTTCAATATTTCTCGAGAAACTGAGTTTTCCCATAGCGTAAGCTACTTATGCAATAGGAGAGACCTCTCGAGAGGGAACGGAGGGTGTGATGACTAGTCTCTTCCATGGGTTGTAGGCTACTGTTGTTAAACTGTGTTGATCGTTCAGAAGTTATTTTATTTATAAAATAAATAAAAATAATAATGTTCAGATGACAAAAAAATCTAGAAAAGAAGAATTGTAAAAATCAGTTGGGGTAAAGCTATCTTTACAGTGCATGCTCTTGAAGAGACATTGTCTTTCCCTCATAGGCTCGTTTTTATTCCTGCGAAAAGTATTGCTCTTCTCTAAATAATGTCTATGGATTGAGGATCAAACAAACGAAAACTACAAAAACAAACAAACAACAACAACAAAATTAAGATTACGAATTTACATTTTATAACACAACAATAATAAAATGTAATAAAATAAAAAACTTTTAAGTTTTATTGATTTAATTTTGTTAAACCTTACGCAGCTCAATTCGATGGATTTTTTTTATAAAATTGAAATGCGTAGCCTACATTTTAACAATATTTATAAAAATATTTTTAATGAATGTAAGGATAAATTGTTATGTCTCATTAATACTGACAGTAGTTTTGGTGATTATAATAGTCATTAATTATTTTAACAGTAAGGAAATCTTTTATTGGCGGCTAGGTGCTTAAACTGAGCTAATCGCTCTGCTAATTTACACTGTAGCTATTTATTATGACTCCGCATAAGAGGGCGCTATATATCCATGTACAGTACAAAAAATGCTGTAATCTGCGAAAACCCAGCCCTACCCTTCAATTTTGTCACTGACCTGACACCTCATCTCCACTGCAAGCAAACGACCAAAATAGAACTTGTTTGATCAACGAAGCTGTCTTCGCCGCGCCGCTTAGTACGCTCGCGTCGCAAGCAGGGTAGATTAGGTGTGTGGAAACACGCTGCTGTCTGGCCCTGACGTCACGCCAGCGAGCACTTCCATAGATGTGAGCGCGAGAGTACAATGACAGCGCCTCGTCCACTGTTCCCAACCAACCCTGAGTGCCGCTCAACAATCTCAGGCATATACACGAGAAACAGCAGCAGAGCGTAGAATGTGACAAGACAACATCCCGCTTTATTGCAACCCGTCATCCGCCCTACACTCAACTAACATTTTCAAACGGGTTGCAGGACTTCAAACGCTACATCCTGTGTGGAAAAGCTCACCGTTGTTATTATTAACCAGGTATTCATTGCCCTTTTGTGGTCCGGGAATAACATGGGGACATTTTTGTAAAAATGTTTTGAATTCCTCTCTATCGGCTCGAATCGGACATATGCTGGATAACTGGATTTGTTTGGGGGGGTGAAACAAAAGACAACCTCTGCTGTCTAGATATTCAGTTTTACTCTTGGATTATTGTTTCAGCATCATGAGCACGAGCGGTGAGTAAATTCTTTTCATCATTACTTCGAATCGCAATGACTCATTAAGTAGCCTTCTAATGCGAAATAAGCTAAGCATAATCATAATCTTGTGCATAAGAAATAAGAGCAATTTATCTTATTCGAGTGTTTCAAGTGTTTATTGTCTTGCCCCTGTCCTAATGACATTCTCACTAAAGAAGATGTTTAAAATAATAATAGGCTAATAATAAAATTCCAATGCTTGACCAAATTTTTACCAATGATCGCTGCTCGTGCGCACCTTTGAAGGGACTGTCATTCCTTTCATCTGAGCTACTCATCAAAGAACATTTTCAAAAAGTTGCAAAGTGGTGCTAGCAAGTTGCTTGACCGTTTTGCACCAACCTTTGATAAAAATTAACGAGGAAATCCATATGAATCACAGATAAAGGAGTAGGAAATAATGCTGATGCCCATTTGGAGATGTAATATCTTGAGAATGGATGTTACAACACTCACATATACTTAGATGACTGGTGTGGCCAGCTTGGTGCCAGTCAGATATCTTGGTTGCATTCATTAACCCAGTGCTGCAAATAAATTATATAATTGATTAAAACTATAGAAATCTGTCATATGTTAAATGTAAACCCCTCTATACACAATCAAAGCCACGCACCCACTGAAAGTGAGAAAGAGGGGCAGTAAATATGAGAGAAAGAGTTATATTATGATGTTCTCCTTTGAGGCTTGTGTGGTTCAGTCAGCTGATGTTGCAAGGTCATGATCGCTGCATTTGATAATGGACCTTTTATGTGAAAAGTTCAGCTGAAGCTACCAAAGGGCTGTTGTAATCATTCCTGGAGTGCTAATGGAAAACAGAGCTGTTTTCCCTGTTTGTTGTGCCATCTTGGCAAATGCTTTGCTGTTCTGCGATCAGAAATGTTTCGCATTCTTGCAGTAAGCCGCTAAATTGCATTCTGAACTGATGAGAGGACAGACAAGCCTTGCCGTCATGTGTCCCACTCTCTCTGTACTGCTCCAGTCCTACCTTCCCATTCTCACCTGAATTTAGGGCAAATGGCTTCTTGCACTTTTCACAGTAAAAGCCTTTCTCATAAAACAACATCCACTAATTTAACATCTTTGGATGTTTCTGTTACCAGCACACAACCGTATGGAGCATGAGTGTTATAAGCCTCTTACAGATGGCAAGGGAATGCCTGCCCAGGACTAGCTGTAGAGCTCCCAACAAACAGGTCCACCGTAGACCTGGAGATCGATTCCCCGCTTTGCAAAACATGCAGTAAAGCTTATTACCTAATCAAGCATATTTAACATTGTCAGTAAATATAAAAGTATTCCAGTGTGTCCCGAGATGATCTCCACTTCCAAATTTTATACCTTGAATTCTCATTTTCTTCTTCAGTAGACAACCATTACACAATTATGCAACTGACATTAAGTCGCAAACTTACCTGCAAGCCAACCATGCAGACGCATGGTATTTAAATAGAGTTGATTTCATCCAGTGATGTGCTGTACACTAGATTGGGCATTTTAGCCTGAAACCAATGAAAAATGCAGAGCAGTTACACAGATGTCACTCAGTCTCTCTTCATTTGCTGCTCCCTTCATTTCTTATGGCCAAATGCCATTATCAGCTGCCCCCTATTTTCTGCATCACTGAGAGAACAGACAAACAAGGAAGCGGTGGAGAGCTCCCTCAATATGCTCTCCCTTTCCTCCCTGTTTCCTTCTTTCAGTCTTCTGTGAATATCAAGGGTTTTTGTGCCTTTAAGCCTCTTCTAAATTATAGATTTACATTTCTGCATTTGGTAGATACTTTTATAAAACGTAATGCTGCATATTGAAGAAATGTACTCCCTGGGAATCAAACCCATGACTTTGGCATGGCTAGCATCATGCACTACCAGTTGAGCTGCAAGAACACTTTTGGTCTGCAGTATTTGTAGAGTTACAAGCTAAAATGAGTGAGGTACAGTGAGAAATAAAGAGAGTGATCATGACAGTAGTGACAAGACTAAAAGAGCTGGTTAAAATGGTTGAAAATTCCTAACTGTTAAGATGAATGAGACTGTATCTCCATTTTTCTTTGACCAGCCCTGCTACACCCAGTAAAGGTTCCTAAAGTCATCCATACCCTGCTCCTCTTAAGAACCTGTGTCAGCGTTTACAACTCAGCTGTCCCTCACATCAATCTCACAAGAACACACACACTTACAGAAGTGCTTCCATCACCACTGTCCTGTCAAGCCAGCCCTCTGGAGATCAGCAGGGTAGAACCCAGCTAACCTTCAATGTTCCTAGACCACTTTAACATGGTTATCTGCAACTGCAGCACCCCTTTTAAACATACCTAGCCTTTACAAAGTCTTCTGGAACACTAATGTGTTAGTTCATCTAAAATGTAAATTCTTTCATCATTTTCTCACCCTCCTTTTGTTCTGAACACAAATTATTTTCTTTCTACCGAGGAACACAAAAGGAGATTGGTGGAATGTTATCCTTAATCACCATTCACTTTCACTATATAGAAAATGTGGGTCATACATGTTTGGAACAACAAGAGGTTGTGGTAATTATAAGAGAATTTGGGTGATCTATCCCTTAATGCATTAATTTAGACTAGGGCTATCAATCGATTACAATTTTTAATTTAATTAATTATATGACATGTCGATTAATTAACCGCAATTTTTCACATATAAAATTATTTGCAGAGAAAGCCCCCCCAAATAACAATAATTCAATATATAATTATTCAATTATTATACATTTTATAATAATACATATAATATGCAGTATATTTAAATTTTTATTATATTCATACAATTAAAATGCATTATTTTGGTAAACAAGTAAAGCATGGAAAATACAATACAAAAAGTGGCCTACAGTCTGCAACAATCCATTTAGCAATTTAATTCGTCAATCTGTCCTATAAAAATGTGTTATAAGGGCTTTTCTAAGACAAGTAAAAGTAATCATGTGTCAGATGGATGCTTTCCGAGCTTCACACTAATGCTGCATCATTTAGGTTGCTGTGTCAAATTAAGTGTAGTTTGAAAAATATATCTCAACATCTCTGTTTTTGAACAAAAACATTTCCATCTTATGCTGTCAAGTAGAGTTGGGCGATGTCCCCTAAATTGGCAGTTGACGATGTTGACAGTAAAACATTGCGATGGACGATGATATCGTCGGTGGGGCGGGGCGGGGGGTGGGGGGGGATTATATAATTTCATATAATTTTAAAAAATTATATGAAAAATTATAATTTCGTTATTTTACTAACCCAACTAATGACTCGTCGGCGCTTTATCAGTAGGTTGCACGACACGTGAAGCATTTTTTTTTTTAGCTTTCACTTAAGAAGAGTTGTGCACTTTTTATTTTAATATATCTCTTTACATAAATACTATTTTCCACTTAAAAACTATAATTTCGTTATTTTACTCACTGATGAGCAAAAGGTCGAGGCAGAAATGACCATGTACCTGCAGGAAATGGCCATTGATGGGGAAGAGGACCCGCTGACTTGGTGGAAAACGAACGACAAAAGGTTTCCGTTCATGGCAAGATTAGCACGGAAATATCTGTGCATATGTGCTACCAGTACTCCATCAGAGCGGGTCTTCAGCACAGCGGGTAGTGTAGTTACTCCAATCCGCAGCTTATTAAAACCAGATAAAGTGAATATGTTGGTATTTCTGGCCAGAAACATCGAAATTTAAACATGGTCTATGGTGAAAGATATTAGACTTCTTTACGCATTTTTCGCCATCTGTTGCGGAGCTATTCGATTTTGCATATTATTTTTTAAACGTTCATTTGTGTAGTTCATATGACCACTTTACAATATTTCAGTAACATAATTTATTTTGTAGCCTGTGCTGAAGTTAATTGTGCTGCTAATTATAAGTGAAATGTTAATGCCGAGTTTCGGTCTGAGTGTTGTTCCCGTTTTCTTTTTCTTCTATGTTTTAATAAATGTGTGTTATTCATATTCACCTTGTTTCTTTCATTTGATTTGACATTATGGATTTATGGCCAAGGAAATTTTTCTTTAAAAGTATTAACCAGACAAAAGTTATTTGACGTTCGCTGGTCTGGGTTGATCTTAAACTGCCGCTTCAGTGTATACAAGAGCTATGTGACAATGAGCAAGATTATCTGAGACACTACAACTACTAATAATTCATTAATAAAGGCTATTTTCTTGTAGCCTACAACATAAAATATTTTAATCTAAATGTACAGTGTAAGACATGTAAAAAAAAAAGACAAGAAGTCAAGATCAATATTTGTGTAGCCTGCCTGACACGGTATTTTCACAGACTAACACGTCACGTCTCTGGCATATACTACAGTATTTAAAATAGCATATATGCATTAGTTATATTCTCAATTTAATTTACAGAGCAATCCCTGCAAAGTTTTTAGGTTAACTATAGAAGAGACTAGGATTAGTGAGTCACACTAGCAAGACTCGCAAAAGGGGGCATGGCATCACGACGGTGGCTCTACATCGTGATGTTGGTCAGCCATCACGATGGACGATGATATCGTCCATCGGCACAACCCTACTGTCAAGCAAGCCTGAGTGTAGTTTGTTGTCTGTACAGTTGGAGTTTCGCTTATTTCCCCTAATGAAAAAAGATGGTTCTTTAAGCTTGAATTGCTCTGAATGTAGGAATTTTCCATGACTTTAACATTACTTGTTTTTTCTTCTACTTTACTCTGAATTTACGTGTTAAATCAACAGCCCAAATTTAGAGATTAATGAAAAAATGGACTTGGATACATATAGAGTTGGTTGCTGGTCAGGATAATGTGGCCCAGCAGCAATTTAATGCATTTCAGGTAATCTTGTAAAAGCCCAGTGAATCTATTAGAAATAGCTGTTATAGCTGTTAATAGCTTTGGTCATTCACCAAAATTTGCCATACTAATTAAATATAATGTGCTATTTGCATTTGCATCATTTGCATTAATATCACCATGTTTCACCTATCTGCATAATGTATAAGCTCTACTTGGAAGTTGATTTGATCTGAGCTTGTATGCCAGCAGACATAGACCCACTTTTGCACCTTAAACACACTTTCATCCCATCTGGAGCGCAGTCCAGACCAGCGTCAGCACCCTTTTTTCTCTCCTGTAGTCCAACATTATGATATAGCAGCACTGGGAACAAAAGAGAAGCAGACAAGCACACTATACTTGTTAACACTGAATTTTCTGTAGATTCATTCTGAAGATTTAATTCACCATGCTTTTCTCCAGGCTTGCATATACAGGGAAATATATTTGATGGAGCTATTTCTATAAGCCCATATGGATATGAAAGCCAATAGATTAACCTGTTGCAGACACAAACTGGCTTTCAAATGACATCCACTACAACATTTGCAAGACATGCTATAGAGAGTAATATACTGTACAAAGAAATAGTACTAATTGTTGTGTTCACTGGATGTGCTAATTCAATTCTATTATAGCAACTTCAAAGCATAATAGAAAGTAATAGTTAGTCACTTAGCTTTGAAAAACAGATACTTTCATGCAGGGAAATAGTTTTAATAACTGTTTCATCACAAGACATCTGCTGTCTCATCATTGCTCAGCATTTTTGTTTTAGAACCAGCTAAAGACTGCCTTTTATTAAGTAGAGTTTTGTGCTACGCTGTGTTATTTATCTCCCATTTGATTTTGGCAAGCTCTGTTAGTGGGCTAAGCTTATAACTTCGTTTGTTTCTTATATAGTAGTACTGTCTTCCAGCTTAGTAAACAATGCTAAATCCAATTGCATGATTCTTAAAGTTAACAGAAAGTAAACTTTTATAATCTAACCTCTGTCTAAAGGTTATGCTGCTTCTCATTAAAGCTGAAGCATATTTTTTTCAGTTAAAATACTTTCTCCTATTTCAGCGTAATATGCAGAGACAACTTGCAGTAAGCCATTTGTATTTTGATTTACCTGAGAAAAAAAAAATTGTCCACATTAAATACTGTGGCTTTGTGGTGCTATCAAAATATTGCTCTGTTTGTTAAGCAAATCCAATCAGCCCAACAAGGCAAGATTGTCTTCATCAATAGCATGAGTTTGGGGCAGGATTATTCAACATCACATGACAACTCATAATAATTGATATGTGATGCCGAAATCATAAGATATCGTACGACTTGTCTTGTACAAAAACGTATTACTTTTATTCCCAAAGAGACCAACCAGTCGACTAAAAGAATTTTAAAGCAATACAGTACAAGCATTTAATTTTAGCTTGGAAATGTCAGGGAACAAATTTGGGTACTCATTCCATATTTATTTATGCAATACAAATGACTGATGTATGTCAACAGCCTGTACAATAACCTGCCAATAAACCATATCTCATTCCATTTTTCTTCATGGTTGGATTTAGGGTTTGTGTATTAGGGGTTAGAATTTAAGGTTAGGTTTGGGTTCGGGTTATGAAAAATCAAAATATCATCAACAGTTTTTTTATTTATAAATGTTTTTACGTTTTTACATCTCAAACTATTATTATGATTTGTCATCAAACCAAGCTGGACTCTTTGTTTATCCAAACAATGGCAGATGGAAGCATGTTCAGGAACATTGTTTAAACAATATATTTATTTATGTAATTCCATTTGGTGAAGCTAGTTGTGCAAAAATGACACTTAAGTTTCTAAAGAATTTAAGAATGAATCTTTTGTAGTTAGCGTGGAGGTTGATTATTCTCTAGGGATATTCTCAATACCCTACTAAGATGTAAATCTTTAATAGAATATGTGTTCAGACAGGATTGAAATGGCTAAAGCAAGGCAAAACCACAGCTATGGCTTATAATTGCTGAATAACACCAAGCAACCCTTGGGATTTTCATCAGATAATCAGGCCATCAAACACATTTCTACAAGCGTAGTTGAAATCCCAAATCATTAGTAACCCTTAGAGCATAAGAAGGCCAGCACAAGTCCTTGAGGCCCTCAGACCAAATTTTTTCTAACCTTGGGTTCGGCATCTTTGAGTGATCATTGTTTGACAGAGTCAGTTCAACTTTTGTCACCACAGCAATGTTGGCTCTAATGTAACGGTAGCCATATATCTTTGTTGTAAGGTTCTCCCTAGGCTCATGTCTACCTCCGGACTGCAAACAGCTGTAACTAAAGTTATGACGCTGTTTGTTTGGATGTCTCTTTATAATGACCAGACTCCTGACACCCCCAGAGATATCTAACATTGTCAGTAGTTTGTGAATGACTGGATATTTAAATCGTAAAATGACTATGTACTGAAAACCCTATTACGTGTTTGGGATCTGTCTGTTCAGCAATATTATCTGCCAGATAATGTATCAAGGAAGAGTACAGATATGTTGAATGTGGGCTAAAGCACATAACTGTAAATCAGAAGGTTGCTGGTTCGATCCCCACAGTCACCACCCTTGTGTCCTTGAGCAAGACACTTAACTCCAGGTTGCTCCGGGACGATTGTCCCTGTAATATGTGCTCTGTAAGTCGCTTTGGATAAAAGCATCTGCCAAATGCATACATGTAAATGTAAATGGCTGCACATGTATTCCTTAGTGTTATTTTAAGCAATCAGTGCTGTTACTGTGTGTTATTACTCTGTTAAACAACCACCAAAAACGGTTTTCTAGTAATTGTCAGTATTGTACTTGCCGTGAGGAGGGATTCTGACTCTAATTAGGAAATGGGGGTGTTACTTAGCCATTAATTCTCGCACTGGATTTAAAGGTCTTCACCCATGCAGTGCTCACTGTAAAGAATAAGTTGTCTCTGTCTGGCCATAAGGGCTTGTTTACACCTCTCTTCTGGCTATAGAGGAATTGAGAGCAGCCTTGTCACCTCCGTTCTCCTGCAATCCTATGTGACTATAATCCCCAGGAGGCTCCTCCGCTGAGGGCAGAAATAGCAGTGGCCCCTCATGTCCTGTGGTTATCACCTTACACCTTAGGCCTTTGCTAAATATTGCTCATCAAAAGTGCTCTGAAGTTTCTCAGAAGCACTAGGCTTCGCTGAATGTGTCATGTGGCTTGTCTTTTTGTACAGCCAATGTTTTTGTACATTCCGGAATACATTTATTTATTTATGAGATTATAACTGAGTCTGTTTTGTACAAACCGTGGGGAATTTGCTGCAACATATGCTTAAACCATCTGCAATTTAAGTAAATGCAGAGTAACCTATTTTGGGAACTTGGATGTCTTTGTTTTTCTTTGAATCCACATAATGCAAAGACTGTCAAGTATTAATAATAGACAGTTTCTTTTCAAAAGTTGCTTTAATAAGCAATTATTCCGGCAAGGTTTTCCACCAATGCATGATTGAAAAATAATTCAGGAACCATTTAAAACTTTAATCCTAGGAATAAGAGCAGTGTGTGTGTCCTCCCCTGATCTCTTTGCATGCGCTTTGTGGTATTGCAGAGATTAATATTGCCCTGTAAGAGCCCCACTCTTAGCCGGGCTTACAGCATGTGATGCTCAGAACTGCCAGGTGAAAGATTCCTGAAAGACTGATTGTCATTTCATGGCATGCAGTTTATTCTCTTTTGAGATGTCACCTCTATTTGTTTGTGTATTATAGTTTTTGAAAGCTTATGGAGCCCTGGCATACACTCAGGAACTAAGAAAGGCAAAGA